>NC_139243.1:12480798-12832358 GCF_977018435.1 Lepisma saccharinum
CACTCCAAGATGAAATTGGAGATGAATTACAAGAAAATGCTTTCAAACGGCCAAAGAGCCTCCTGCCATCAATTCTTCTCGCCATTTATTTTCCGAAATGAAACTTCTGAGCAAACAGTGAATCTCGACGAGCCTGGAAGTCGTTTTATTGGGGTGTTATATATTGAAAGGCAGAGTCATGTTTCACAACCGGAGGAAGTTTGCACGCAAGAGGAAGCTATTCCTGGCGAAAGAATTTCGCCCACAATCAGTTTCGTAAAAACAAAATTTCCTGTTATTCCAGGTTTTCCCCATCAGAGCATTAGGGCATTTAGTGCACGTGAACATGTGTGTAAAAAGGACACTATATTTAACTAGCATTAACACTTAGAATCCCGCAGATAAACAAGTTTAGAAGGGTTAGAGGCAATAATCAGTATCAAACTGAACCATACTTTGGGCAAACAGTGTTAATTGGATATTATCCATTGTCTGGTGCTCATTAATTGATATTGTTTTAGGTACACTTTATGCACAGTTAGGCTAATCGGGACTGGACCTACAGTTTAAAGTGGGATCCGAACCACTGTGCAACGTGCTAGTGCTTTTAACTATACTTATTCTAGCGCCACTTCTCTCGTCTCGTCTTCAGGTGGACAAATACCTTTCTGCCGGTGGTGGGTATCGAACTATGACAGACCGGTGAGTTTACTACAAATCCGATGCGCTAACCAACGACTCCGCGGAGAGATTGTAAGATTAACAAAACAGGAACCAAAAGTTTAATGATAATAATAATAATAATAATAATAATTGTCAACCCTCGTGACATTAGAACTCCTTTTATTTCGAGGGTCTCTCCGCTGGTGTAGTGGTAACGAGGTCGCCTTGTAATCAAGAGGTTCCGGGTTCGATGCTAGGTGGAGGAACAATGTGATTCGCATTCCACTGCACAGACAGTCTCAATTAGCCTCTCTGTGCATAACAGAACAAGCATTTTAGTTCGTGTTTCTAGCTAATCCCTTGTGTAGATCCACTCCATGTATTTCTCTAATTCGGTCGCATGTTGCTGGCATCTTCTCTTTCGCCTACATCCAATGCAATTTATTTACATCACGTTTGAATACATTTTCATTAACTACACTTCAAGGTCACGCTGTTCGATTTTCTACAGCAACGGCCCCCAAGCTGATTGCGGAAATTGATTACTTAACATCTCTAATTTATGCCACATGAATTGCTAAGATAATGAAACTGGTCTCATAACAGTTATTGGAAAAACGTAACTTCCGCAAGGGAGAGTAGGGAGGAAGTTGTTCAAATACTTACTACAAGAAACTAACACGTAACGTCTCGCGCAGTTGAGGATGTATTTAAGGGCAAAATATACACACACTATATTTCTGGGGGAGGGCCGAACCAATAATAATAAAGTTTATAATGAAAATAAGGTTAATGTATCTATTATTATAATTATTATTGTTATTTCAATGAACTGGTAAAAATGATATAAGAATATAGATACAATAATATGTATTCATTATCTAGCTTACGTCTAGTTAACTGATTGATTGATTGATTTGGTATTTTAAGTCGACTTTATGCACAGTAAGACTAATCGGGACTGGATCTACAGTTTAAAGTGGGATCCGAACAACTATGTGCCTCCACCGGGTATCCATCCCGGGACCACTTGATTACAAGGCGACGATGCTACCACTGCGCCATTGGGGAGGCACCTTATGTCTAGTTTAGATCATTAAAATTTGTATAAAAACAGCTGTCAAACGAAAGAAATGAATGTCATTCTTTAAAAAAATGGATTATTTATTGATTACCAAAAAGGTTGTTAGGTCCAGCTGATGAAAAGTAAGTTCCCTGAGGTATAAAGTTCGGAAGGTACTGTGAACGTAAAGCTGCACAGTCACAATCTAATCCACAATATTATGTAAGTTCTGTGGAAAGAAATCAACTGTATTTTATACAGCAGTAAACGAGTACGTGCTTATTTAAATTTGGATTTGCTAATTCTTTCGGGGAAAGGGGGAGGTGTACCTCTTGAACTTTCTTTCGCAATACAGTAAAAGAAAAAATATACATATGGAAAACATTTTTAAAAGCACACCTTTGAAATAATATATTGTGCTCTACAGGAAATATAAACATGTTCAACGATTTAGTCTTAATTAAAACAAATATCTTTCGGTTTAATGCACTAATCGAAATCATCACTAATTGTGTTCTTCGATTCGTTCTGTTCACTGCTGAGGAATATATATACTATGAATAACGGTATCTTCTCTTATTGGGTACCCTGATCGTAAAAAAAAAATTAATTCTGGTTATATGTACTTTACTTTCTAATCTATTAAGTCTGGAACGAGTTTGCTTTTAAATTAAGTCCACTTTCTGCGCAGACAGGCAGTAGGATCTGAATCATTATGTGCTCTCACCATGTATCGAACCCGGGACCCTTTGATTACGAGAGACTTGGCTAGTACTGTTAAGACTTTTTTTTAGGCGTATTCGATCTCGCCAAGTTTCGGTTTCACCCACAACTAATAATTACACACTAAGAAAACTAGGTGAAGAGCAAATGAATAGGGTTCCGTCCAATTACGATAGAGAACAATAGCATAAGGACATCTTGTAACAAGTTTACGAAGACGCGACCCGGGAAGGAAACAATTAATTAACAAATTCTGCTAATTAATGCCCCGCGGTGGAATAAGCTCAACTAGGGGCAACAACCAAATTCGCTAAATCTTAGTTAGCAGCATCTTGCGACACTTGCTTGAGACAAGGAGGAGCGTACTGAGACTTTACGAAATGCTGCAATGTCGACACACCAACTAAATTAGAGAGTTCTCACGGCCCAAAGAGTACATGAACAGATAAAAGTATTAAAGGCTCTCCTGCAACGGGTTAACTGATCCCAACCCATGCCCTATTTCTTCTATTTTCAGCAATTGTGGTTTCTTGTACAGGGCCAACGAACTTAGTAATACGGCCGTGTTTTATGGAGTGTATATTGATACACTTATTTTTCACTCTTTGTATGCACGGTTAGAAGCTTTTTCATCTTCATTAATAATAATAAAAACTGATTGAAGGAAGATTTAGAAATTATGGCTTTATCGCAATCCAATCACGTAGAAAAATATTCACTATATATGTGCTTTTATTACCATACATTTCTGCCAAAATGTATAAGACAATTATTTCTGAAATATGCCATTTCAATCGCATTCACCCTCGAAATTTCAGCTTGCAACACTGATTCAAGGACTCTGCAACTTCTCAATGGATTCTGCTTGTGATTTCACACCTCTGTGGACACACAAACGGGAACAGCTTATAAGTGTGGCAAAGTCCTCATCAATGCATCACAGGAAAAACTCAAAGATTCCACCCAGACTGTCCCTTTTGCTTTGGTAAAAGGTTCACGACCCCAAAGCATCATAGTGAACACCGCCAGGCACCAATTGTTGTGCTATGGCAGTGATGACCGACGTTATTCCAATTTCAAAACCAGCTTCCCGACCTTAGCGAAGCTCATCATTGAACTGTCAATTACTGTCAAAAATTCCTATGTGTGCAGGCATAAGAATTATCAGTAACATGGAAAATCATTAACGCTGACGTTCCTAACAAGTTCGGCGTCTGAATACACTTCGGTTTAACGCAAGAATAATGTTTTCACAATTTTACGAATAGGCACTAAAGAATAACATCCACGTAAGACTCTTGTCAGTTTACCAATCGATCTCACATCATGGTGGCGTAGTGGTGCGTGCTATGCGCTATCTTGTCAAGATTTACATATTTGTTCAGAACCAGAATAGGACTAAATCTTTTAAGAATTACCAAGTAATACATGTTTAGCATTTGTTATACAATCGAGGGCTATTTACTTCCCCCGAACTTACACGAAGGCAAAGATTAGATTGGGATCCTACAGCTTTGAATTGACATTACCTAAGAAAATTTATGCACATTAATGCTTGTAACCATGTGTATAAAACATTATTCAGGAACTTTCCTTTTCATCAACTGGATATAACATTTTTGTTGTTCTTATAAATATTCCAACTCAATTTTTTTTGACAATTTTCTTGCCAGAATTGTTGCTTTTCGAACAAATTTCAGGGATTTTAACTACACGTAAGCTAGATACGTTCCACAATATCTATTCTCATGCCAACATTTTATCTCCTGAAGTAATAGTAATAATATTAATTTACATATTTTAATAATTACTATTATTATATCAACGCCTTGATTATCAACTTAATTATTACTATTATTTTTATTTCTGAAACAATTGGTTCGTACCCATCCCGAAATATATTTCTAAATATGTGCCTGTAAAACTTGTAGCCTTTACTCTGATATAAGCTAGTCAACTAGGTAATACTTTTCCAATTGCTCTTTCCCGAATCCTGCATTGAAAACAAAACAATAAAAAAAAGCACAATAGTAAAAAGAAGCAAGCAAGAGGAACAAGCAAGATAATAAGATAACCAGTTTTCCCCCCAATTAAGGAAGCGACATAGATCGATCTCGGACGAACAACAAAATCTCTCGGAGCTATTCTCTCCAAATTACTGCATAAATGGCTAAAGCACAACAGATACGTGATTCCCTCGGGGTATTTTCCGCGGAAAAACGTCACGACCGAAGATCAGCAGATAGACTGGGATAAATCACGAATATTCAATCCTTTGTAATATTCTCTTCAAGGTTGGAAGACTCAAGACACATATTCAACATGAACCTTATTTCTTGTTAGATTTCACGTCGTTCATATGACCACGAGATTGCGAATGAAAGACAAAAGACGAATTTAAGCTGCAACGATGTTTATAAAGCAGTTCGGCATCAGATATTAAGAGCGAGTACCTTCGTCCTCCAATCGGCTCGCGTGTTTACCAGTACCTCCTGATGTCACTTCAACACTGCACCTATCCCGCTCCCTTCTGCAAGCACTATAGGCTCGCTGGCTTGATCGTGTTACCTGCCAGAGACTTTACAATAATTGTACGGCATACGAGAACAGTTTGTTTATGTATTTTAGCTATTCCACGCGTTTCACACATATAAATGTGATAGGCCTATTGTAATTAGAAAAAAATGAGGAAGAAATCCGATAGAATTAATTACGAGATTGCCAAAAGATTAACATTCCGAAACGAGTATTCGAATATGACTAAATACCATGTGAATATATCAATTTAGTCAATTTCTGACTACTTCCGTTTTGACAATGCATCAACACGTTACACGATCCATTGAATGAGGTTGTTGAACAAAAAGTTAATGGTCTGAAAGTGCATTTCTAGATTTACACGATTATATGTTTGACTCGCGTACTTTTGATGTGGCCGTCTTGTACGCTCGCATGCGTGACCTTCGGCCACGTTGTGGACGCAATCACGTTATAGATGGGGTTCCTCAACGATCTTAATGACTTTGAAAATATCTGCATGTTGTATTGGATGAAGGGGAACAAGTGTATAAGTTTGCTAATTTGAAAAGTTTAGAAAATAACTTTATGTGTATACTCCAATATTGTACAAATATTCAACACATTATTGTCTATTTTCATAATAATAAACTGGGTAAATATTGTCAATTTCAAAATAGTTAGATATTTCAAATAAACGAATTGAATAGCGTCACTATATTGGAAAAGCAGTATTTACGTCTTTTGTCATTTTCACATATTTAAACTTAATTGAAAAATAATTGTTTTCCGACATTCCCATCAAATTGCTCTCTCTCCTCTGTAATGAATTCTGATGCCCATGTTTTGAAATTCGAAAAGCCTAGCATAATTCCCTTGCAGTAGTTTTCCGGTTGAAAATAAACATTCTTTAAGTTCCCTAGCAACGTCCGTTTCCATGGACAACAACAAGCACGGCAAGCTCTGAAGAATTGTTTGTTATTATGCCTCTACACATTTAGTTAAAACAAACACGATGTAGATTATTTTCGCATTGAGTATACCAATATATACGTAATTGTATCTGGACTGAATCTTTATTTTCTTGTGTAGATGTCACCCTTGTTTGAGGCACCTTTTCAAAACCAGGAGTTCATTCATCTGTGTGTGATCTGTGACAAATAAAATGTAGCTAGACAATTAAAAATTGAAGGAAACAATGTGTGCTGCAAAAAAAAAAAAAAAAAAAAAGCCATGGGAACTGTTGCTAAGGGCGTGAAAAAAGGGCATTTTCACCCTTAAAGAAAGGCCAATTGAGGGATTTCTTAATTTTCTCGGCCATTTGGGACGATTTCGTGGGGGGTCGTAATCGGTCATTTTTTGCCTCCGAGGCTTCCTTCATGGAGAACATTTATGTCAGTGAGTGGTGGGATTGGGGCTATATACGAGGGTCACTCTGAAAGTTTTGAGAATCGACAATAAGCCAACGCACCACGCTGCTGGTGTTTCTATATTTAGATTGGCATTTGAATAGCAAACTCGGCAAGTTTCAACTTGCTCCAACAATGGGCTGAGTCAGCATGATAGTTTACACAGCAGCAAAGATGGATGGATCTGAAACGAGAGCATTTATGCGCTATGATTTTTCATGACTTCAAAGTTGGTTTAGGCAAGAGTGAGTGTCGTGAAAGATTGCACCGTGCATTTGGGGATATTTGCCCTTCACAAGCCACCATCTATCGATGGTTTGCAGAATTTAAGAGGGAAAGGGACTCCCTTGAAGATGAAGGTTGTTCAGGGCGGCCTGCAACAGCCACAACAGATGAAAATATGGCGAAAGTTGAACAAATGTTGAGAGAAGATCAACGACGTACGTATGTACAGATTCAGACAAGCAGATTCAGCAGTTAGACAGATCCTGGATGACAAAATAACAGGTGACGAAAGCTGGATATAACAATATGATCCTGAAACGAAGCAGAAGTCATCAGTCGGGGTCTTCCCTAGGGAGGATCCTCCAACAAAAGTGAAGAGATCAAGAAGTGTTGGCAAAAAGATGATCTGTTCTTTTTTCTCTGCTAGTGGGCACATTGTGACAGTTCCACATGAAGAACAAGAAACAGTCACTGCCAGATGGTACACAACAAAATGTCTGCCGAAAGTGTACGATGCGTTGAAGAGGAACCATCCAAAGACAGGTCTGCGCGGAATCATGCTGCATCATGACAATGCCTCTGCTCACACCGCAAGGGAGACAACAGATTTTCTGAACGAGTCACGAGTTAAAACATTACATCATCCTCCTTACAGCCCAGACCTGGCCACATGTGATCTTTTTTTCTTTTTCCTAAAGTGAAAGAAAACATTCGTGGTCGTCGATTTGACTCACCTGAAGATGCGGTGGCTGCATATGAACAGTGTTTTTGTAGCATGCCGCATAACGCATGGCGTTCAGCATTCAAAAAGTGGTTTGAACGGATGACACGTTGTATAGTGTGTGGTATAGAGTGTGGTGGAGAGTACTTTGAGATGTAATGGAAAGTATATACAATTTTTTCATTTTAAGGCTTCCATTCTCAAAACTTTGAGAGTGACTCCTATATATATATATATATATATATTGGAATATTGGATAAACTCAAAAATTGCAGTAAAGGCGGTAAGAAAAAAAACGACCCATGTGGTGCAGTGATTAGCACAGCAAGCTACGACGCCAGGTGTCAAGGGTTCGAATCCCGGCCTGGGCATGGATGTTATTTATGGGTGTCCTCTCATCAATTTCATCGTATCATCACTCATCCTCATTGTTGTGATTAGCCAAACTGACAGAAAAGCGATGGACATAACCTAATTTAATCAAAGAAAACAGAAGTAGTAGCTCTCGACGTAATTTTAGCAGGGTTGCCAGATGCAAGTCATTTCAGGGATGCTCAGTGTTCGAAGCTATTGTACTTGGTCATGTGCTGCAAATCTAACATCGAAGCAGATTAGATTAGGGATTTTGTTTGAAGGGTGAGGATGAATATGTCCACAATCTTGAGCTCAATCAATTCCCAGAAAATGGGGAAAGAGAAAAATTTGGTGAAGCAGATGTGAAGAGTAATGGACTTGGAAGGAAAGTGGCAAGGACAGGAAAAGATTGGATTGATCTTGTCCAAGACACAGATGAACGGAAAGCTTCTGTTGCTGCGGCGAAAAAAACAAAAAAACAACAACCTTGAGATTAGGGAAAATGTTAACGTTTGTAGATGATGCTGAATTACTAAAGAAATTACAACTAATCAGGAATGAATCAATATGAATATGTTGCAAACATCAATGCGAAAAAGTAAACGTTTCTTGAACATGAATGGTTCGTCAACCATGCTAAAAAACCAGGCGAGAGCTTTTTTCTTGGGGGGGGGGGGTTACTTTGAAAAAAAAAAGTATTTAAACACGAACTTCACAAAATTAGGACATTTCAATTATACGTCTTTAAAGATAAAACAATAACGGATTGGTGGAATTTTGCACTGAAATTCAGGCTAATTAGATATGCACCAGTATATGTTTCACCCGTACGACTATATTCTTTAAAGAACAATAAGAAAGAGAGGTCTGGAATTTGGCAGAGGGAGAAGAAAACAGAATAATGCACAGCGCGCCACGGGTCTCGGGATCTAATCTCGGACTGGGAATAGGTGTGGCTTTGAGAATGTCCCTTCATCTATTTCATCCTTATTTTGACGATTAGTCAGTCAAAAGCGGCAAAGTAAAATAAACCAAATCAATTAGCAGAGCTTTTCTTACCCTCAATTTTAATTCCTTCAATACAGTAGCGGCGATTGGAAAGGGGAGGGGAGGGGAGGGGTGGCCTCTACTTTTTACCCCCCCACTATGGTCTTAATGCCAAGCCTTGTCTACCAAGATAAAGTAAATAGTCTTTACTCCCCCCCGTAAATATTGGCACCCAATCGGCGCTACTGATTCAATCAACCAACCAAGTATTAGGAAATAATTACCTACAACGTTAACTTCTGATAGCTCATTTGATTAATTTACGAATTCAAGTACTTAAGAGTAATATGTTCTCACACTTTTTTACTTGTTCTTTAAATATAGTAGTCCTTCGCTTATAAGAGATCTTTTGTTCATTAAAAATAAAAAAAAAAAAACAACAACTGTAAAGCCTCATTTATTGAACGGAATACAACCAAAAGAAGTCAAAGCAAGAGGAATTACACAACCTTATAACGAACTGGGAAATTAGGTTCTGCAAAAATGAACCCAAACATGCTTCACGCCCTACTTCCGCCATCGGAACGGTTTTGTATGTTTTTCTGCAGTTAACAAGTTCTTAGCCGTCTGATGGCTCTCGTATGACCTTAAAGCGTGACGGGGGCACGCACACACGATCCGCAGCCTGCATATTAAAAAGCCTGCGTAAGGACTGATACGTGCATGATGTGAATGAATTACCTTGACTTAATTGAATCTGCTTGGTTCCAGTTCGGCGCACTTGAGCTCGGGGATAGGACTGCATGGGTTATTGCGAAAGATGCTTTGGTGGTTTAAGATCACTGCTTTGCATATTCCAAACTTCCTAGTCAAGTTTTTAAAATTATTAAAAAAAAACCATACCATGTACAGTTACGGATACTTCTGGGTTCTAATAATCCCATTGACTTTCAATTGTATCATTACAACCAGAGGCGTCTCGTGACCACATGTGGTGCATGCTGCGCATGCGTCAATTGTGGGGAAAAGAACAGCTTGCTCTGCGACGACATTCATGAGCATTTCTACATTCTAATTTCTTCATATAGGAGAAGTATTTATTTTACACGAGAGCTCTGAACTAAGCTTATATTACATTTCTTGGATCAGAAGTGTCGCAAGCGTCAATTGTGGGAAAATAATTATTACTTTCTTTCACTTCAGATCCAAGAAATGTAATATAAGCTTAGTTGAGAGCTCTCGTGTAAAATAAATACTACTCCTATATGAAGAAATTAGAATGTAGAAATGCTCATGAATGTCGTCGCAGAGCAAGCTGTTTTTTTTCCCACAATTGCCGCATGAGTTCGCGAGACGCCTCTGATTACAATCCAGAAGTGTCCGTGACTGTACTCTCCAAATAGTGCAGATTAGACGAATTTAAAAATGGCGGACAAATGAAAGTTTTGGAAATAACAGCGCTAATTGCTACTAACACCAATAAGAACATGCTTTGTTGATCATTCTCAAGCACAAATTTAAGCTGTTTTTTTTCATGTTATCACATTATTTCCACATTATTCCAGCAACCAGTCTGGTCATACAGAGGATAATATTTCAGAGAAAGCAATAGTTGAATATGTGTGGGTGTATTGTATAATCGAAGATGGATGGAATGAATGAATTAGTTTATATTATGTAGACTTGCTTCTACTTTTGTCTAATCTTGACAAAGATAGATCGAGACGATAGACGTCATCATCAAATTGAGGATGGTTCCGGAATAGAAAATTATTTACTATGCGACTATCACATATGCTAATTGTGTGTCGGCCATCGCTGTACCCGTAACTTTCAAATACAGTTCTTTATATATATATATATATATATATATATATATATATATATATATATTAATAAATAAAGTTCAGTCATGGAAATCTGCATTACCTTTTCTTTTTTTTAATAATAATAACGAGTACAGCATATGTTTTTTAACTATTGCAAGCCGAATTTAAAACCTACAGCGATATGATAGTGTCGGCCATATATTAGAATGTAATGCGTATTACTTCCGGTAAAGCCTCCTTTAGGAAGGCCACTCCGGTGCAAGAATTAATAACTTTTATCCAATTTTGTATTAATTAATAAATTAAATGTTTTAAGGACACATTTCAAAATGTGCAACTTTATCTTGATTGGATTCATTGTTTTGTTAGCCCGTATTTAAAAGAAAAAAAATGGCTCCTGAGAAAAAGGGGTTGGCGACTGAATAGTTTTTTTTTCTACCCCATCCCACATCTATGCCGCCTTTCAGATATAATAACTTGGTGCTGGCTTTATTCTTGTTCGCATACATTGATAATGAAATCTGTCTTGTTAGTCTCATATGAATCAACGTGTATTATGAGCTGTACACGACCGACACGTTCACGATCAAAACAACACCGGAATTAACAGGCATGGGTCTAATTTTCACAAGTGTGGTTTTGTTTACAGTAACTTCGTTCTCGCAGTGGATGGAGTATAGACCTGTTGATCGCGAACAAGTCTCCCATCACCCGAGACACGGGAAGTATGAAGGAAAGGGTCCATCGACGGCAAATGCAAATGCGCCATACATTTTGCATGCGTGCTCACGCATTTCACACACGCAGAACGACATGCCGGGGATTCTTCTCGTGGGACAGGCGGCGCCTGTCATTGCGCGCGGAGGGTCGTCATTTTCCGGGAATCGCAAAACCGGTCACGTAACAAAGCAAATTGTAACGGAATTTTAAGCAGGACTAAATCAACGAGACTTTTCTTTTTTCCCATCGGTCGGGATTATTCGCAGTTACGTCACGTGGCTGAGACCGTGAAGTGGCGGGTTGTGTGATTGCCTGGTTGAGTCTGGACGATTCTCACAGACTCATTACTCCTGTAATTGCGGTTGTCCGACATTCGGCACGTAAAGGTGCCTTTTTAACTAAGGCCCGCTTCAGATGAAAAGCATTTCCTTTAACATTTACTCACCGGCAAGTTTAGAAGCATTTAGAAAACAAAAGCACGCCAATAGGATTGTAGCAGAATAAAGACTAGGAAATCGTGCAAAACGTTGCTTAATAAATACAAAACATTAGCCATCCCTTAACTGTATATATATGAAATGGCATTATATGCGAGAAAAGAATAATTATGCGACGAAGCTGAATACAACATACATATAACACCCGAAATAAACATCTTCTGAAGATATACTTCACCAGGCTAACATTAGTTCGAGAAGGACCCGAACAGATGCAATTAATACAACATTCAATAACCTACCCAATGATATAAAAGTACAAAATATGACAAGGTTCAAAAACAAATTGAAAAAAAAAAAACTATTATTAAATCAGGAATATTATAGCGTTAGTGAATACTTGTAAATTATATAAATTTTGTAATTATATTTTTTCTGTCTGAACTGTACTGAACCCTCAAAATACAATGCATGTGGTTTATATAGAGTAATAAAAAATATCAATCAATTTTTAAGGCTTTCGAAAATCTTATATCAATATCATTCTTTATAGTAGACAATACTTTACATACCTAGGAAAATATTTCAGATGGGTGGGGGTCCGAACCAAGTCTTGGAAATATACAAATGAGTAAATTAAAATCATCACTAAACTCAATTAATGAGATTAATTAAATATGTAAATTAATTAATGATGCATTGTTGTTATTGCGTGAATAGGTAAAAAGAACGGTATAAGAACAGATATATAACAGCATTATTCATTATCTAGCTTAGGTATAGTTAATATAGTAAAAACTATAAAAAAACTGCCCTGGCTAGGAAATTAATGTCAAATAGATAAATAATTGAATATTTACTGAATAACAAAAAAGGTTAGAGCTAGTAGATAAATAGGTAAAGTTCCTGATTAATATTTTATGCATATTACTATAATTAGCAGTGTGTATAAATATTCTTTGATACTGCCATTCACAACCGTATGATCCCAATATAATCCTTGCCTTCCAATAAGTTCGACGGAAATAAATAACATTCGATTGTACAACAAATACTGAAAAAGGACCCTATACCCCCCCCCAAATGTCATTATTTAAAGGGAAGCATATCATGTAACATTCCGGTTAGCATTACATAATATATACAGCACGAAAGGCATACAGAGTTGCGCGGTTTTCATATAACAACTATGGACGGACTCTCGCTTCCAATTCCTTTCATCTCTTCCTTCCTCTTTCTTCTTTGTTTCCAGTTCAGTCATATTTACCGAAGGGGGTTGTGGAACTTATTTCTACAGTGGAACCCCGATTTTACGTTCTCGGACTTCACATTTTCCGGCATTATACATTGCATATCCATGGTCCCAATACAGCAACACGTTAAAAAAATTCCTCGATTTTATATTTTCGCGCCTCATTTTCATTGTCTTCGTCTCCTGAATCATAGGTGTAACTTGGCGGTGGCAAGGGAGGGTAAACAGTTTTATTAAACTTTTCAAGTTAATAGTACTTTTGTTAAACTACTGGTACCTGAGGAGCCAAATAATTAAGAGTAATATTTGTAATTTCACAAATTAAGCTCAGAGTAACAGCTTATTACTAGGTCTCGGAAGTTGAGGAAAAATCCTTTTTCTTCCTAGTGTCCGAAGACGAGGCCCAACATAATATATGTTCATTTTGGGTCATTGTAGGCCAGAAAAAGGTGGGTTTTATTTGTCCTTTCTTGCCTTTTTCGGCGTTTTTTGGCTTATTGGTCCTTTTTTGGGTTTTTTTTTTTTGCAACTTCACCTTCTTTCGACTACGTTTTTACTACCCATTCTCAATTCGAATCATCATCAGTTCATCACGTCAAACATCCTTTCTGTAGTAAAGAAATAAAGAAAGAAAGAAATACATTTGAACCAACCCTAAAACGAGAGAACATTTTTGGACTGAAAGAAGATGCATTTCATTCATATAGTTTTTTCGCACTATGTGTTCCATACCACCAGAATTTTTTATTTTTTATTCATTAAATATGCAATTAAAACTGAAGTTATTAATTATTTTGGATCATATTTATACGTCCTTTTTTTGATATTTTTAGGTCTTTTTTTATGGCAATTTATAGGTCCTGAACTTCCGAGCCATAGTTATTACAGTGGAACCTCGATTTCTCTATTTGTTCCTCTATTCTGCCATATCTTCTTTTGTCTGTAGCTTTCCCATTCACATCTTGAGCGATTTGTTTGATATACTTCAAACTAGGTCTACCAATACGGTTTCTCCCTTCATCTTAATTTACTGTTTTCATTACACCATTACGGTCTCTGCCATCCTGCCTCATCGGACGTTCGATTTCTACAGCTTCTCTTGCTATGTCCACGTCTCCCACTATCAATTTGATCTTCACATTCTCATATAGCACCACATTTCGAAGGCATCCACTCCCTTTGCCTTCACAAACACTCCCAATAGTCCGACGGTAAAATTGTTACACTTTTCCACAAAAGGAAGAGGCTTAGTAGGATCGTTACACCATTTGAGCAAACTTCCGTCGAGGAGCCAATCGTTCTTAGCGTGCTGACGGACGCCATCTTGAAAAGAGTCCACCATATTGGAAATTCTTTGATTATACGCATATATCGGGAAGGGTGGTGTCTAACAACGTCCGGTTTACACAAATACCCAAATAGTCTAAACTTTCTCCCATAATAAATGAAGCTATCTTCTAAAGATAAAAAAATAGTTGTTTTGTAGAAGAATTCATTTAACATTTTATGAGAATAAATGCGAGTTGAAAGTGTTATTGATTCTCGAATAAAAATCAACAACAGTATTTTAAATATTGTAAGGTTGACGCAGTTGGTAGAAGACATTTGTTTAAATTTTAGACGAACTGAATCACATAAAATACTATTTTACTATGTCGACCAATACTAAACACAAATATTATATATATATGAATTTCGGGAACATTGTAGGCCACTAAATCATTCATAAATCCGCTTTCATCCTCTCGTCGTAATTAAAACAGAGAAAACAGGGAACAATACCTAAAATAAGCCAACTCAATCAATCAGGGAAGAATACTAACACTTTCTTGTGCTCAAAGGAACCTATGTGCCACGCAAAAACTGGGGCCATTATGAAATCCATACCTACGTCTGGCTTTGAACCCTAAACTTGGGTGGTGAAATAAAGTTTTATAGTTAAAAAAATTAGCAAACTACAGTTTTGTCCATTACTGCTGAACGGCACAGAAAATATGTTTGTTAATCGTTACATGCAAAATAACCGAGTAACAGTTTGTTATCCGAAAAAAAGAAATTACTTGTCGAGAAGTTCCTGAAGTTTGTTTTCAGTCCATTTTCGTGGTCTGACAACCCAATCGGGACTGGAACTACAGTTTAAGGTGGCATCCGAACCACTGTACAGGGTCAACGAAGTTAGTATAATAAGGCGTGTTTTAAACAGTGTATATTGATACACTTGTAGGTTGAATTGTACCTTCTGCAAATATGCTTTGCTGTATAAAGAAACAAACTGCCGGAGTACTAAGTGAGGTGAGTGTACTGTGTACTTCCACTGTGTTTGAGTTTTGTTTTTAAGTCCATTTTATGAACAGAAAGACTAATCGGGACTGGACCTACAGCTTAAAGTGGGATCCGAACCACTATGTGCCTCCACAGGTACCTCCACTGGATCGAACACGGGACCTCTTGATAACTGTTACTTATAACTTATAATGCATTGCTTTCAAATACTGATCTTTACATGTCGCACACATACCAGTAGTGGCTTCTTATTGGCACCAAAGACTACCGAATACTTCGAAATGACCTTCCTTTCACAACAAAACAAGACCCCAATTCACATTACCTCTCCTCCTGGCATTATGCAATTCCTGACGGGGGGGTCTAAGAGACCCCTTCCTCCACCTTGATCAGGCGAACAACCTAGCTCCACGCACTACACACATACGCACACTGCCACTCGCACACACTCGCGGTCCAACGGTAAACGACCACAAACTGACGCATTGAAACCTCAACTCGTGCGTCTGCCGCCAAGCCCTTAGTGGCCAGACGCGCTCGGTTTTCTTCGGGTATTTTCGGCAAGACTTGTTCCGCCTCCACAAGACCTCGGGAAAGGTGAATCGGTAACAAATGCTGAGGAGATAAAAAAGATTCACACCTAATAACGCATGCGTGAACAACGGTGTAGGTTTACACCCAATCTCACCATTCTCTTGCAAGTTACCATAGGCTATGAGTGTGCCGCGTGGAGGAGGGGGTTCAAATACTCAAAAACACGATGTATATAAAGGAGGGGGGAGAGTCTGGCCCCCTCGAAAAAATTAAGATTAAGTGAAGAAAAAACTTATGGGTATGCCGTTTGTTGCTATATAAAGCTAATTTCCGCGGGAAATTACGTAGAGCGGTTTGCATAAGTATTACCAAGTAATGAGAGCTTCAAGAACTGAAGCAAAACTCCAAAAACCTCTGCACACAAGTATACGCAAAAATCCATTCCTTAAAAACACGTAGAATTCAAGCAGGCACGTATCTAGAAATATATTTCGGAGGGGGTTCAAACCAAGTGTCTCAATAATAATAATAATAATAATAATAATAATAAATTAAAATAAGTTAAAATTACATAAAAAATATTAATTAAGTTAATTTATAAATATTGTATTTTTATTATTACACGAATACGAATACGTATAACCCACAGCGCGACAGCCCTTGAGAGCCTTGGCTTACCTACCGACTGCTGGTCTCCCTCCCACACTGTTCCTCCGTCATAGCGTGGATATCTTAGACCAGTATTGGGGTGACGGGTGGTCAGCCCAACATCCTGTATATATTATCCAGCGGGGTGTAAGGGGTACCTTCCACGTAGGTGCCCAAAAGTCAACCCCACTTCCACGTAGTACACCCTGGACTTCAGACTAACGAGGCTCTGGCGACTGGCACTATGGCCAGTATAATTTTGTGTGTGTTGTCCTGTTTTTGTCCTTGTGTGTGCTGAGTGCCCGTTTACAGCCTCAGCTTTTATCAGAAGTCAGAAGATTTTAATATTTTATATTTTATGATTTTTTTATGATTTTAGTTATGCAACGTTAGAGTTGTTCTGTGTAACGATAAGGGGCTGGACCCCGTATAATATGACGGGTGCAAAATAGCCTTAGTGCTGACGCACCCAAAATTTTAAATTCAAATCAAATATTATCCAGCTTGCGTGTACTTAAGATCGCCACAATTTGAATAAATACAAGGAAACTAATGTCTAATAGATAATGAATTGAATATTTATCAAAATATAAAAAAAATGTTACATCCAGTTGACGAAAAGTAAAGTTCCTGATTAATATTTTTTACATATTATCATTAGTAGTAGTTTGCATAAATCTTCATTTGTACTGTCCTTCAAAGCAGTATGATCCAAATATAATAATAATAATAAATATAATATCCCTTGCCTTCTGAATTCATAGGAAATAAATAACCATCGATTATAGTACAATTGAGTATAGTTATGCTGCAAAGTACATTTTCATTATTTTATTTTGGTATTTGATAAATCTATCGGGGGGGGGGGAGTCCGGACCCCCCCAAATACGTCCTTGAATTCAAGGGAAAAATTAATGAAAATTAGTCGTGGACAATTTGCCGAGCAATACTTGTGCATCACACTGTACATGAAGATAAGAATTCGATTGGAGTAAATGTTATGTTCATATTTTAAATATTCGAACTGTATATCCAAGAACGGCTCTCGCCTTTTGGCGGCGATGGAACTATACACTGACCACGCGGCACCAAATGAAAAAGTATTGAAGATGTTATGTTTGTTGACGTGTTCCATACATAAGGTAAAGGCGCCCATGTCCGTGTGCACACATCCCATGAAGGCATATAGAGTGGTGTAAAGGTATAGAGCTCCACAGTTGGAGGATCATCCTGGCTGAGAGTCCAGGCACCAGAGCCTCGTTAGTCTGCTAAATGCAGTCGAGGGTGCAGGCCCGTAGCCAGAATTTTATTTCGGAAGGGGGGGCTTACCCCTTATCAGCAGCCACCATTTAAAGACTAAAAAGTTGGGAGGGTAGAAGTCCTGACGATAAATTTCTCAATGTTTTACAACTTATTATACAATATGTTTAATCCTGCTAAGGACGTATAATTAATCACCACTATACACTATTTAAAGTACAGGATATTTCAATAAATTTGATATCTTTTCGTAATCTAATAACGTTACCAATTCTCGTGTAAATGATCTGAAAATTTAACAGTATGTGTAGAAACACCACAAAAGTCAATGTGTAATGTGGTATGTTTTTTTCTCTTTAGAGGTATAGACATGCAATTCACTGGAAAAGAAAATGCCTTTTTTTATGTTAGAGTATGCAAGAATACGGTCCAACAAGACTGTAGAGCGTGCATTTGCGAGGGAATTTGTCAAAAAATGCACCAACTGCAATGCAGATGTGGACATCGCACAAAAAGTTCAAAGAGGATGACTGCCCGTGCAGGGCAAAAAAATCTGGACGTCCACCAGTATCGACGAGATAGTCGAGCGGGTTCGAGACACATTTGTGGGAAGCCCCCGGAAGTTCATAAGAAGAGGAAGTCAGGAAAATCAGATTTCTCTGACGACAGTGTGGCGTGTCGTAAGGAAACGCTTGCGAATGTCAATCGTCCAGGCCTTAAAGACAGATGACAAGCTAGTGCGCAAGCAATTCTATGTTGTTCATCAGACCTGACGCCTTGTGTTTTTCCCTCTGGTGCTATGTGAAGAGCCTATGCCCCCGCCCCCCTCTTCTTTCAAGCCCAGAGGAACTCCAAAAGAGAATCACCGCCGCACTGGAGACTGTTATGGCCGGTCCACACGCTACATGTGCCGTGTCACAGGCGTTATATTGAACACTTGTAAACAAACATTTGTGACATCCACTTCCACATACGTTTGAACTTCGTATTCAAATTTTTATGCATCAATCTTATTGAGTTGAGGATTACACCTACGCAGTTTCCTTTACCTTCATTATCTACTGAGATATTTGCATCTGTAATGATATTTTTTTAAAAACACACTGTACATATTTGTAGGATTTTGGCCCTCCCCCTGGCTAAGTGCCTCCCAGGATGTGCTACTTGGAACCACAGATAAGGGTATACCTTTATCTGTGGTGGAAGTAGTTTGATATTTGGGTGTCCCGTACACCCTGGAAAGATTCTGGAAGCAGACGATACAGAAAGTGAGATGTTAGAGACAACACAAATCCCATTCTTTTGGAAAGTTTTAACAAACCAAGGCATGTTCCCAATATGCGGGAACGATTCAGTCGGAGGATGACATCAAAGTTTCACCCAGGGAAGGTTTCTAGTATTCATGCACGTGGCAGTCCCTGTATGGCTAAGCATGACTAGAGGACTGCTAATGCAACTTTAACGTAGCAGCTACGAGCAAAAACGTTGAGTTATGATTACGGCACCAGATGTGGAAGAGTGAGAAGATCAATGGCCTCTCCTTTATTCTCCGATGATCTGCAGAAAACCTTCAAAAATAATTTGTTTGAGGTTTGTTTACTGTTGATATCCAGTTACTTCGATTTTGTTTTATTATTTTAATTTGTGAATGAGTTGTATGCTTTAATTTTTCTTGAGTAAATAAATATTTGCGTACCTTAATTTCATTGCACTCATTTACACCATAAGAAATAGAAATACTGAGCTGAACCAATTGCATGGACGTCCAGAAAAGGGGACACGCCCTATTGGATAATGAAGGTTCACCTAAAAAGTATATTTTTCACACATAATTTCACTTCAGTTACAATAATTTATGTTAATTATTCGTTGAAGGAACGTGATAATTTCAGACTGAAATAATGTTTTTTGAGGGAATATATGGGAAAATATGCCTCCTTTGCCCCCCTGGAAAAAAATACCTTGCTTGCCCCTGCGTGAAAAAAAAACCTGCGGACGTCCATAATTGTATGTACTCTATTATTCACACAATTAGGGGTTTACCTAGAAATTTCCATCTGGAGGGTGTAAGGTAAGTTAGTATTTAAGAGTAAATTTAGAGCCAATTTAGGGGCCGGGGGTAAATCACAGTACACAATACAACTTTAAATTAAAAATATATAAGATAAAGGTAATTAGTTTAGCTTTGTGTTCGAAACTCATTCTGTGTAAATGATTGTGTACCTAAATTATTACAACCATTTACACAATACGAATTACAAATACAAAGCTTTGTGTCTTGTTTCTTATTGTATCACTCATGCAATTAACATTAAAAATTAAAAGCAAAACAAACCGACGCTAATGGTTTGCTTTGTACCTCAATCTTTATTCATTAATTATGTATGTCTTTTAAATCAATACTGCATGTATCCTTGTTGTTACCACAACTAAAATTATACACCTCTCAAAACCCTCCTGTGATTTTTTTGGATACGCCACTAGTGTAACATAACGTTTCTTTTCACAGATTTCACAATAACTGCGATATCTGCCAATTAACATACTATCAAACAGTTGTTGGCCATCAGCAGTGAAAGCGAACGTTTCTTCCTACTAGTAATTGACAAGAAGACCGCTTCCTTTTCATTGTATGTGGTCATGCAGGGCTGGTTATTCAGTCATGCAGAACATGACCTTTGCTGCAGGATATTTCAGAACTTCAGACCTCGAATTCTTCGAAGGACTTGAAAGTGTCTTGCTAAACTATTTGTCTCAAGCAACTATGTAGACCTATTAGTAGGGAGCGGAAGTTGATGAAATGTCATCTTTTTTCTGACATCTCGGAAACGATGCCCATTAGAAACACACAAAATTACACTTCGTCCAGAACCCAAAAAAGGTAATTTTAAAGTGCATTTTTTTAATATTGTTTTTGCCAATTTTCAGGTTTTAGGCCATTTTCTCCGATTTTCGGCATTTTTCGCAATATTCGGTGTATTGTTTCGTCATATTTTGTCACTTCTTTCATTTTGGAATATTCTTGATTCAGTGTTTTTCATTAAATTGTTTTAAAATTATTCGATTGTTTCTATTGGAAATCCTCGTTGCATATTAATTGAACGTGCATGTGGTATCATTTCGTGCTTTTTTTTAAAGCAAGATTGCATTTTGTTTAATTTCCTTTTCATTTAAATTTTTAACCTGAAACTCACAAATTTAATGGTCATTTTTTACGTCATTTTTCCCATTTTTTTAGGACATTCTATAGGTCATATACCTATATTTTTTAGGTCATCAACTTCCGCTCCCTACCTATTAGTTATTTTATTAGGGATGGAATGAGAGAGTTGACAAAATTTCGACCTGCTAGTGTTGCCAACTAAGATGATATGCTCCGAAAATAGCACTTTTTCATTCAACCCATATAATCGCCAGCACCAAACCCACCAAATGCTACACTTGACTCTATTGGTCGCAAATGACGGAGTAACATGTCTTCAGTCGTTATACGTTTAATTATAACCTCCTGGGATTCTTGCGTGGTCTGACATTATGATGGGCTCTCGTGCACACCAGCTACATTACCGGGATGAGATTATCCAGCAATATGTTCGTGTATTCAAGGGTGCAATGCGACTTGCTTTCCTGTTTATGGAAGATAAATCAAGGACCCATAGAGTACCTGGAATCAGAGGATATCCGGGCACATTGTTTGGCCAGCGAGTTCCCCCGATATGAACCCAATAGAACATGCGTGGGGCATGCTCAGGCAACTCATTGCAGGATGGAACCCCCCTTCAGAGCTGCGTACAGCATTGTTGCAGGAGTGGGACGTTATTTCTCAGGAACAGCTCAATAGTCTTTGCCTGCTTTAGACGAAAGCATTTTCCTTAGCATTTGTGCCATTACCAAAATGCTACAGTGTTATGGCATTTCAGATGCCATGGCATATTTCATGGCATTTCTCAAGGATAGGCTCGGTCCGTATCATTTTTCGTAGCGTAACCAATCAGAAGCGACCTCTAGGTCACGAGCGCAGTTGTAATGGCGCCCGCGTGAGATGTAAACAACGTATCACTTCACATTTTTAAAACACGATAATTATTCAACCGAGAGGAATTACGCTTCGTATTAAATAGTTTTAGGTAGAGAAGAATGGCGCTGATAAAATACACACTTTACAACGTTTACTGTACACGTATGGAAGAATATTTTAGTTTTTTCAATTGTAAACACCGTGAACTTGCCATATATGGTGTAACTCGATGTGTCTATCGTGCTGTATGTGTCACACAATGTAATCTCAACTGCTAACCGAAAATGATTGATTGATTGATTTGGTGTTTTAAGTCCACTTTATGCACAGTAAGGCTAATTGGGACTGGACCTACAGTTTAAAGTGGAATCCGAACCACTATGTGCCTCCACCGGGTATCGAACCCGGGACCCCTTGATTACAAGGCGACGACGCTACCACTGCGCCATCGGAGAGGCCCTGCTAACCGAAATGTTCCATGAAATGCTTCCGTGTAAAGTACTACCTGCTATAAGATTTTTGGAAGCATTTACATAGCATTTATGCTAGCATAAATGTTAAAGGAAATGCTTTCGGCTAAAGCCGGCTTTAATCGCAGTATGCCACATCGTTGTATGGCATACATTGCTGTTAGTGTGAAGAAGTACCGATCACCGTGTGGCTCTATTTCCTTTTATCCATTCTTACATTTTTTCCCCCACGATTGTTGATTTCTTGTGCTTTTTTTTATTGTTTTCAGTTGTATCTCACATATGTACATCAAATTGGTCCACGTTAGGTCTGATGTGTCATGATCATTAATTTATGAACATGTGTGTACATAGCTATATGATGGCGGGTGTACTTTGCTCGCCGCCATATTTAGTTGACACAGATTGCATTTTTAGAAAACCTTTTGCATGCTAATCCGGATGATCCAAAGTAACTCTTCACTAATTCAAGCATTATTTCTTGCAAACTAAAATCCCAAACTCAAATCTTCAGGGGCGTTATTAAAAGAAAAATCCGACATTAATTTTAAACGAACGAATGATTTATTTATTTATTTATATTACTTCGCGTATCTGCCACTTCTAGCTAATTTGGAAGATGAGGAGAAATGATGACAAGATAAAATACATGAAGGGACATTCACAAACACATGTGGATAGCACGCAAAACAAGACACACAAAGGATTACGTTGGGTATGGTCGTCAGTGGAGAGCTGTCAGCTGTGGATAATTTCCCCAAGATTCACGAGATTTCAGACTCGGCAACATTGGGAGAAGTGTTCTTAGTCCCCAAATGTTGTTAGAGTTCAATTACTTTCGGAACATCTCCAGCAGACTGAGCGAGTCTGTCTAGCGAGCCTAGTGGGTGTGCAGAGCTTGAGCAAGGGGCTTAGCGATAGGTTCTGGGTTGAAATGACGTCAGCGGCTCGCTTGGTTGATTGGCTGCTTCGACAGTTGTGACTCGTTCCGAAGTTTCAAATGCATAACAACCAAAGATGTTGCGGAAATAATCTTCCTCTACCGAGTACAGAGATCGGAAAAAAAAAAAAAAAGGTTCAGTGATTCCCGATTTTCGGGATCCTCAAAAATATGGAAACTTCCAATGGTCGTGCTTAATTAGTGTGTCGGAAAATTTCTCGGAAGTTTTCATTCCAAATGCTAAATTTCAGGAAGAAATATTACGTACAATCTGAAATTTTCAAGTTGTCTGCAAACATCATCCCTTCCGTAAGTTGGGATGAAAAAAAAATACCCATCCGGGAAAAAAAATCCGTAATTTGGTTTCCCGGAAAAAAAAAGTCCCAAATTTAAACGGCATATTTTTAAAGCGGAACACAATTCTCCTCATTACTTGGGAATATCTAGAAACGGCATTTTTGAGTCATTTTCTATGTCGGATCCCAACCACTAAAATTAAGTTTAACATTTCTTGCGCTGATCACATCACCCCCACTCACGACCGGATCAAGAAAGTGTGGGGCGTTACCCCCACACCCCCTATACGCCTTCACGGCGTGGTGCTAAGCACAGGGCAGCACTTTACTTCTTTTTTTTAAAAAAAAATACATTTCTTGTGCTATACTTAAGGTCCAATTTATTCACTGCAAATTCAATGACGTCACACTGCGAATTCGTTGGACAGATGGTTTAAATAGGGCTACCATATTTTGAAATGCTAAAAAGAGGACATTTTCTTCGAAAGCCACACACACCATCAATTTATTCACAAACACGAAAACATTACATAAATCACACAATTTATCACCATTAAATAAAATTACTTTATTTTATCTTCATGTTCACTGGCAGGTTTCCTGAAAAACTGAGTCAGTTTGTGCTTTTCGCACTCCACGTGTGCTTGCAAGTCTAGCCCTCCTTTGTTTGCCACAGACACATATACTCTTCTTTTCTTGTAACTCATTAGTAAACTTGCACTTTCTTTTAGGCATATTAGTAGCTTACACAGTGTTCGCAAACCCACTTCGAAACACGAACAAACGAACGACGCGGAAATCACATCGACCGGAACTTGAAACTGTAACAACAAACGACTAACGCTTAGCGCATCGTCCAGTACTGCCAACATCAAACGTTTAATGATTCGAAAAGTTGTAACTTCGTGATTTCTGACCTATGATGATTGGATAAAAGAAAAAACCCGGACATTTTAACAGAAAGTAAAAACCCGCCCGGACGCAAATTTCAGGGTCTGAAAAGAGGACATGTCCGGGAAAACCAGGACGTATGGTAGCCCTAGTTTAAAACCATTGTTGTGGTAGTAATCACAAAGATAAAAGTTACTACAAAGACCGCTTCTTTTTTTTATTCACTTGATGATAGCGAAAGTTTTCACACAGTCCTTTTTCCCTTCACGAGAGCGCAGCAAGCAGTTCCTGAATGTACCGCTAGGTGGCAGAGCGCTACAGAGCTACGAGCAGACTGAAACGCAAGGGAGAGGGAAAAAAAATAACTTTCCGAGTAGAACGGGCGTATGTCGATGTCTACAAGATGGCGGACCCGGAGATGTGCAGTGCGGAAAGCGAAGGCCAAAATAAACCCCGGAACATGAGCGACAGGAAGGAAAGGAAGAGGCTAAGGAACTCCGGGCAGGAATACGTCTCCCGTTCCGGCAAAGTTGTGGCCGCCAAGTGCATTCCAGGTGAGAGTCATGTGTTTGTTCCACCAACTACCATTGGCTGGTTGGGAGCCTAGCAATACGTAGCAAATTACTATTCCGGTTTGTGGCTGAATTTGAATTTTTAGTGGCTATCTGGACTTGTATTAATTATTATTATTTCAAGTCGCGTTTTTCCACTTTAGGCTAACAGCGACGACGAGAATGAATGGTTACATGAAATTGATGAACTTACAAACCACCCAAGCCGGGACTCGAACCCGTACCATTCGGTGGCGATATGGTGATTTACTTTCTGGATATGCACTACACTGAAGACTATGGTACTGTGGCCCCACAGGGAAAAATATTATACCGCAAACGAATTGTATGAACCTGAACAATTTTTAGTAGCGGACAGCTTTAATTCTGGCCATAGTTGACCATAGGGGCTCATTCAGAATTTTCCATCGGAGTTGGGAAGGGGGCGTACATTTAGAGCCAAATGACCATAATCATGGGCGTCCGGAAGGGGGGGGGGCACGGCCCCCCTGGAAAATGAATGTGTACCTAAATATTATATATTTCACACTTAATTTCATTTCAATCACAGTAATTTATGTTAATTATTATAAATTCGTTGAAGGAACATGATAATTTCAGACTGAAATAGTGTTTTTTGAGAGGGCATCACTATTTTGGAGGAAAAATGTGTCCTTTGCCCCCCCTGGAAAAATATTATCTTGCTTTCCCCTCCCGGAAAAAATCCTGCGGACGTCCATGACCATAATTGTCTTTGTGAAAAATTTTAGGTGTTGTTGAAGAAAATTGGGGGGGGGGGTGTCAAGGGATGTGCGGATAAATTTTAATTTGACAAATTTGATTTTCTCAAAATTTCGGGAGGGACTGAGTACGCAACTAGTTGCAGATAAGAACATCAGATTCCTAAAAATTCTTGAACAGAAGTGCACAACTAATCAGTACCCATAATAGCGAAAGTAATTTTCCCACTACGTTAATAGCGCGTTTTTTCCCAGCTGTATTTCTAAAGAATAAGCAATTAGCCAGGTGAAGAACAAACGAAGAAAAATGTAAATTATAGCAGCAACCCTCGACATGTTAAAGCGCAATGAATCATCGAGCGGGCATTCTAGAGCCCACTCTTCCCGAGTACCCTTTTCACCTCATTGTGGCAGACGTTCTATTTCTGGAACAAAGGGGACAAAACTTTCTTGCCACTGTTTACTATTAGTCAGGTACTTATTCACTCCTGGAGAAAATTTCTGCGCTGAAGTGTAATTTTGTTTTCACAATCATTTTCTGGACGCACAATACCTTTTTTTATTGGGAGAGGAAATAAAATAAAATCTGATTTTACCATGAAACGTTTGATTGGTTGAATCAGGTTATTTTACGTCGCTTTTCTTCCTCTTTTTGGCTAATCGCGACGATGAGAATGATTTGTGATGACAAAATTGATGAAGTGACACAAAGAATACACATGCCAAGGCCGGCATTCGAATCCGGGACCTCTGGCGTGGCAGCGCGTTGTGCTAACCAATCCGCTAAAGAGATCGGCTCCATGATACTTTTCTATACTTGTATGTGAAAAACCATGACTTTTTAGCCCCCTTTTCTTCATTCCATTGTACGTATTATACGTCTCAGAAGAATCATCGTATTCTTCTGTTTGGTACGACGTTAGAAATTGTTATCCAGCGCGTACGGAAGACGTTAAGTTTTCCAGGAAGGGCTGGAAAAAAAGGGGGGAAGAGTTTCGGGTACAAAATCCAAGCACCCAGGCGGCTCCTCTCGCGTCACAATTCCGTACGGCACTGCTCCCCCCGCCCCCCCCCCTCCCGGGAGAAGTCGTTGTTGCGTTACTGATTGTATATATTCTGCCATGTACATGCAAAGTTGTAATTTGAGAACTATTTCCCCCTAATCCTGGTTACGCCCCTGGTGCTTATTCAAAGCGATTCTTGGGTTTGTAACATAAAAACGATCAACTAAGCAGTGGTATACCCAGGATTTTTTTAAAATCATTATTATTATTCGTATATTTTGCCACCCTTTCCTGCATTTGACGATTTCACGTTTTTTTTTGGGGGGGGGTTACGACCCCACCAAGTCCCCCCTCCCTCTTGGGCAGGCTTGCTTGGGAAGTTTCTCGCAGGATTCTTCACGCGCTGTAAGAACACAGTTAATATAAACAAAGGTCCCACACCTTCAAAATAGCCGCATTGTGTGATATGGCTTTATCACATGCACTGTAATCTTACGCGCAAGATTTCTAACCAGCCGCCATTGAACCAATAGGTTGATTGATTTGCTTTATTTACCTTAGCTTTTTGTGCCACTTTTGGCTAATTTGCGAAAATGGGGATGAGTGATGAAATTGATGAATTGACACAAAACATCCATGCTCAGGCCGGGATTCGTAGCGCGATGTGCTAACCACTCCGCCACTGGGGGCGGCTAAAACCAATAGGATATCTCGCAATTCACGTGGATTTGTTTACACAGACTTCGTTACCAGAACGGACAGATAACCCAAGTTTTTTACACAATTTTCATTCTGAGGTGCATGTAAAAACATTTCTTCATGGTTGTAAATGTACTGCTGGACAAAGAAAACCGGACACCTTAATATTTGACATCTGAATTGCAATGACAACTCGCAGGTATATTACAGAATGTTTGGCAGATCATGTAGTACCATATGCACCATTCATATGCTCGGACTTTGTTTATGCATTCGTACTTAATTCAGTTTCTGCAACATTTTATCGACCCATTGCGTTATCACAAAAAATGCAAGTGTCCGGTTTATTTTGTACAGCAGTGCATAAACTTAGCGTTAAAATACGCCTTAAGGAGACATTATAGGGTAGGGCAATTAGAGGCAGGGAGTGCGGACGAATCATTGTTCTGTGTCATTGCAATTACTGTTCGTGACATGATTTGTTGGCCGTAATTTCTCACATATACCAGTAGAAACCACAGCCAGAAATCTTGGGGGTTTCCGAACCACCGAAAAAAAGGGGCTGCTGCCAACTCTCCTCCTCGCCTACTGGACAGGAGGCAGCGTTACGTACCAACACGTCAAAACCGCACGCACATCTATGCCACCGTATATTATATCTCCTGGATCCTACACTTGTATTTCATGCATTCCTGTATATTATATGTAAGCAGTGGCCTGTATGTATACATGTTTGTCTTAATGTCTGTATTTTTATCGAGCTTGATTGAACCCCTCGAATATACAAATCCGCGAATATACATTATCGACCAGAACGCATGACTTTTAAATTGCAAACTGGGATTCGATATAGAGTTGAACGTTTTGAATAGTTTTGCTATCGCTGTTAAGTATTGACATATAATTGCATCTTCTTTACAGTATTTCTAAAATTCTCGGTACTATTATAGTATGGGGGAGACACCTATCCCATAAATCATATATTTCGCACCTTTTTACATTGCTAACGTACTATTTTGGAATGCGGAACATTTCCTAAGGTGAAATAATGCATTTCTAACTAAGATAATGTCTATTTCTTACATTTACGAGTACTTACTGTTACGTATTATTTCGATTCTGTAACACATTATGACGGGAGATAGCGTACTGGTTCAGGGCGCGTTGTGCGAGTGTTTTGTCGATTTATGCAGTGTTGCAATCTCGTTCACCGGAAAATACCTACTTTCGTGCCCAGATTTGAAATTATGCTAATACCTCGCAAACCATTGACGTTAGCCCCAAAAACCATTTTCCGTAAGGTTAGGTTAGGTAAGCATAGTTAAAAGATAATAAAAAAAAATACTCGACACATCATGTTCTAGTGAAAACACGGTGAGTTTGAAACACTGACTATGGGGGTTACGTCATCTTAACACACGTAACATTGTGCTTTCGTTCAGAAAGCAAATGGCGGCAGCAGAAACAGCGTGTCGGACAGAGATTTTCGCAAAAAACAACATGTCATGTATTCGCATTAAAATGGATCAAAACTACATTCACGAACTTCCACAACGCAACAGAAAATGATTCCCGTAAGTACTTTCTCCTGTAAATTTGAAGAAATCCGTCTCCCCTATACTATAATGTTTCCAAGTTCTCTCCATAACCGCACATTTAGCATATATTCTTAAAAAGGAAATATTCATTAATTTTAAAAGATTTTCCTTTGACAGCAACTCTGCCAATTTATATATATATATATATTACCGGCTGTTAAACTTGATAACGAAGACCATGAAGACGTCATACTCATGTCATATACAAGTAAAGGCATTCCTGAAATGTACAGACAAAATTGCGGATTATATGGCATGCCTGTAAGGTTTTATTATTATGTTGACAAGCAACTCTGATGAACCACGATCTTTTCGATCCCGACACAGTTGAGCGCAAATGAGTCACTTTCTTGGGAGGGGGGGGGAACTTTTGTTCTATGTTGATTGTTCCCGGTCATGTTTACAGTATCAGAGGTCAAGCCTTCAAATGTTTTGCATTTGCAGCTGTTTTGCATTTGCAGCACTGCAATGCCTCTTCTTGACGCAGGTGTTATTGTGTTTGTTGTTGTAAGACATTCATTGTTGACATGTTTTTGAAGCTTTTTGAGTCTGCGATAATTTCTATAGGATACAATTGAAAACTTGCAGATTTTCAATCTTAAATAATATTGCAGTTAAATGCAGGTTTGACATTGTACGCATTTCACTCGTTCATCTAAAATTTCTTCAGGACCCCCTACACTTGGCGCGTATGATTTGGGTCTCTCCTTTTGTTTAAATGTATTATTCTTGTAACAAATATATAGGCCTAATAATAATGTACTGGACGTGGCGCTTTATCTGGCCATTGCTGTGCTCAGCGTTAAGTAACATTGCCCACCTCCGTGGCGGAGTGGTTAGCACACCGCGCTACGACGCCAGAGATCTCGGGTTCGAATAATCAAAATAAAAATACCAGTCTGAGTATAGGTGTTCTTTGTGAATGTCCCTTCATCAATTTAATCATATCATCACTCATTTTCATCGTCGTTATTATCCAAACTTGCCAGAAAAGTGTCCCTAAATAACAAAAATCAAGCATTATGTAGCAATAAACTATTAGTATAGTATAACCTCGTTAATCCGGACTAATGGGGGGATAAGTTGACCGGTTTAACGAAAGTCCGGATTAACTGAAATAACCTAAAAGAACAGTAGAAAGTGCATTAAAACTCCGTTTATAGCAACAAAACACGTTTATTATGGTGTCCGACTATTCCAATACCGGTTGAAGATCTCCACGCTTAGAGGTGACGAATGAAAGCGTGGGAGGGAGACCGGCAGTCGGTAGGTACGCCTAGGCCCTTCATGGGCTGTTGCGCGACGGATTATTATATATATTACTTAAAGGGCATAGGCCTAAATACACTATACAGTACAAAGTCTGCGGGAAACAGAATTGCATCAGTGGTTGACTGCCTTTTCTTTGGGAAGTTCTCTTGTTGACTTCTAGCCTCATTTAAAACCTTGTATTCCTTTTTTTCTTCTTTCTTTTCGCCTGTCCGGATTAAGCGAAGTCCGGCTTATCGGGGTCAGGATTAACGAGGATTTACTGTAGTATATTTGGCCTACCAAACTGCCGCACGAATTGAAACCAATTGCGTGCTGCTTTTTTTTTTTTTTTTTTTTTTTTTAAAAAACAGGGTTTTTAGTAGTCAGTCCTCATTTTGCCATTTTCCCCACCTTTAACCTTGCGTTGGTCGCGCACAGTCTCTCGTTCCGTGTGCGTGATTTTAACGTCGTTTTTTATCAATGTTTGTCAACACCCTCCCTCTGTCTGGCTGGGTTTCTAACCTTCCTCTTTTACCCACGATTTTGTTTTCAGTGTTAGTAAGATATTCAGTTTTTACTGAAAATCCGATATGCCGTTCCATGCCCGATTAACGAAGAGTACCTTTTTATAATTTTATAGAATTTCAATTTTTATAGTTTTATAGAATGTCAATTGTTGAAAGAAAAGATATAATGGCAATAATTGAAGATTTGGCGTCTTAGACCATTCATTTGGCATATTTTATAAACCCGGTCTCTGAGACCGTGCGCGACCACCGACGTAACTTTTCTCGCGCAAGCTACTAAGTTTTTTTTAAATTTTTTTTTTAAAAGAAATACTGGGCCAAATGGGGGAAATGCACCCCACCAACCCTCCTTGGGCACGCCACTGATTGAAAAAGTCATTGCTTCTGAGCTCCAAAATTTGGAGAATGAAAAACGCATACATATTGGGGAGGGGGACAAGATTGACATAAATATGTCTCTTCTTGAGAATTGGGGGGAAGCAGAAATTGCCCCGCTCCCAACCTGGCGCCTTCCCCCAAAACACTGCTTCAAATTGCAATTGCATGTGATCTTTTTTTTGGGGGGGGGGGCTGATATTAATTTTCCAGGACGCGCAACTGCGCTACCAGCTCCCCCATTCCGACGCTCATGCCCAGAATTTGGAATAAACAAACCCATAATCTCTGTGTACAGAGTACAGACTGCTCAAGCCAAAGTATGAATAGGCGCTGTAGTACGAGAATCGTCCAACGAGTTCTACGAAACGCTAACAGATGGCACTACATGCGCTTTCCCCCCATGCTCTTGGAAGTCTGCTGCTCTCCCCTTCCCAGGATCTGACGATTACGTAAGCAAGAAAAAAATCGATTTATCAAGAAGACTCGCAGAATAAGAGAGGTTACACCTCTACACCTTCGGAAACAATTAGCACGATCATCGGTGGCTGCAAAATAACCGAATGCGGTGACGTCACGGGCTATTGATTCCTCCCTCCCTCACGACGCTTGGAGACAGTGACTGCGCTGCACTGTTGATTCCTATAAGATTTCATTTCGGATAGAACGAAATTAATGCAATTAATGCTGCTTTCCGCATGTTAAATCCTAGAAATGGGTTACCATGAATTTGCAACCAGAAGTCTAGGCTTCAACATTAGAATTTTGTGAAATAATAAAATACATAAGTAGGCATTGTACAGTTGTGGACACTTCTGGGTTGTTAACGATTCCATTGAAAGTTAATGGGATTGTTGTACCCCAGAATTGTCCATGACTGTACTGTCAGTAAAAAAGTGAAACTTTTGTGTTAAATCCAATGTTATGGTCAGATAAGCCAATCATTGGCGGATCCAGATGTTACAGTTGGGAGGGGCGAATTTTGGTCACGTGTCACACCTCATCGAGGATCAATTCTTACTTCCACTGCTCTATACAGACTGTATACTGTAAATAGGAACCAAACTGACTTCCATGTTCCGGAGATTAAAATATTGAAATATAACTCGAATCTCCCATCGATATGGTACAGTGGGATTCATGAGTATTACCGCCCAAATTGTTTATGACTATTTTAATTAATTTTTCTTACATCCTGTGTGTTTTTAAGCGATGGATTTTTATGTATGCTGGAGCAGAAGTTGTCAAGAGCTTTTTTTAATTTTATTTTAATTATTGAAGCTTTATTGGATCAAATAAAGTGCACAAACATGGTGATGGACAATTTGCACGGTAATACTCATGGATTCCACTGTACATTAAACGATGAGATATGAGGAGTAAAGTGAATTAAATAAAGAAAACAAAACTCAATTGTCTCAAGGGGTCTTTTGAAGTATATTGCCCAATGGTACGGATCCAAATTTAAGAACTGTAGGGCCAGTTCTGATTAGCGTATCATGAGAATAAAGTGGACTAAGTCCTAAAAATATTCTCGGGCCTGTTAAACTCGTGATAAAAGTCAAATCCTTTGAGTCTTCAAAGGTTAGTTAGACCCAAAAACCTGGCAGTCGGGAGGGGCGATCGCTCTGTCGCCCTCCCCGTGGATCCGCGCCTGAAGCCAATAGGGACTTGATGTACAGTCACTACCAATAAAAATTGCACACCTACATCCTGAAATGCGTTGTGCGTGTAGCATAACTCTACGGCGATAATCCAACTCCAATAACAACTTTTCAGCAAGAAGTTCGACTTTCGTCGCGGAGTTAGGCAACAGGCATAACCCCAAGCAGGGAAGCGGGTATTTCAGGATATAGGTGTCCCATTTTTTTTTGCCGGTGACTGTACAGCCAACGGTAAAAATAATATTTTTTATTGCTAACAGTTGGGCTGAAAAGTTCGTAGGCTAACATAGTAAAAAATATTTTTTTGACAAAATTCGATTTTATTATTCAATATAGTTGCCTTCGAGGGCGATACAACGATTATAGCGGTCATACAATTTTTCGATGCCATTTTTATAGTACGATTTCTCTTTAGCCTCAAAATAGGCCTCAGTTACGGCGATTACCTCTTCATCAGTGCTAAATTTCTTTCCAGCGAGCATTCTTTTAAGGTCTGCAAACAGGAAAAAGTCACTGGGGGCCAGATCTGGAGAATATGGTGGATGAGGAAGCAATTCGTAGTCTAATTCATATAATTTTGCCATCGTTTTCATTGATTTGTGACACGGTGCATTGTCTTGATGAAACAGCACTTTTTTCTTCTTCAAATGGGGCCGTTTTTTCGTGATTTCATCCTTTAAACGCTCCGACAACGCTATGTAATAATCTCAGCTATCTCGATCAACTTCACTTTACGATCATTTAAAATTATTTTGTGGACTTTTTTGATGTTTTCGTCGGTAACAGCCTCTTTGGGGCGTCCACTGCGTGCATCGTCTTCGATGCTCATTTCGCCTCGTTTAAATTTAGCAAACCACTTCTCAACGGTTGATTTTCCTGGTGCAGAGTCCGAATAATGTTTATCAAGCCAAGCCTTGGCTTCAACAGTATTTTTTTTCGCCAAAAAGCAATGCTTTATTAACACACGAAAATCTTTTTTTATCCATTTTTTCACAATAACAAAAGCTGCTTCACTCACAATGCTATATCTCACGAACTAATTATCCGGCAGCTGTGAAATTTATACACGTATCTTTTGAAGGTTAGTACTAAGTACAAATCACATGGATTTAATTCTAGTAACGCCATCTATGAGTCAGCCTACGAACTTTTCAGCCCAACTGTTATTTATATTCTACTTCTTGCGCTGTTTTAAGGAATAGAATTCAGTTGGTGCGAAGTAGCTGCTGTTTTCTGCTTATTGCTGTTTCTATTTCAATTCAGAATCATCATATTGTGGAAAACAGATAGAATAAAAATGGCTGTACAGTTTAGACTTTAGAGTAAGATATGAACCACCGAGTACAGCCCCTCCACCATGGATCGAACCCGGGACATCTTGATTACTAGGCAACAATTTTGCAATTACGCCCACGGAGAGGTCCATCTTATATATTAGACCCTATCATGGAAAACAACGGAAATCCAAGCAATAAAATAATTTATATACTTCTCAAGTATAATAATAATAATAGCCCGTGGCTCTACAGCCCATAAGAGCCTTGGCCTATCTCCCGACTGCAAGTCTCAATCCTACCTAGAGGTATGGAGATCTGCAACCGGTAATGGAGTGACGTGGGGTCAGCACGTCGAACCTTCAGCCGTTATACGAGATATCCGTGACCGGGTTACGCTACTACCTCACGATGGTGGGTTGCCAGAGAAGTTAAAATGTTGAATTATAAAAATATGAAACTACAAAAAGTATGTAACTGAGGCCACATTTTTTGCAATGCAAAAAAGAAATAAATGTGATTTAAATCAGTTTTTTTTTTTTAAAAAAAAAAAGGTTCCTATGCGTCGCTTTTCTACCTTATTGGTTAATGAGGATGAACAGATGAAATGGATAATGGCACAAACACAATGACATCCCCATGACCTGCCCAGGGTTCGAAAGTGGGACCTGTTGCTTCGTAACGCCCTGCATGGAGGCTGGTCAAACAAGACTGTGAAAGACTGGTCTGCCACATGGTATCCAATGTAGAAAAGTTTTGTATGATTGATTTATTTTACTTCATTTTTCTGCCACTTTTGGCTAATCGTGAAGATGAGGATGAGTGATGATATGATGATATTGATGAAGGGACACTTGCAAAGACCATCCATGTCGGGATTCGAATCCGGGACCCCTGACGGTTTTGTAGGAGTGGAATGCAATTTTGCACTATGGAATAAACATTATGATGTTTTCAGAGAATGCAATATTATTTTGTCTGTTCTAAGATACATACAGGATAGAAAATGCCCCTTTTTTAACTAAAACTCTGAGTCGGAACGCGGATGTCCTCTACACACTGTTAAATTATGCCGTGTTGTATGTGTGTGTCTCTTATGTATATGTAATTATCAAACCGGTCCACGAGCACTCCAGGTCCTAATCATACTTTTTCCACTCCTTCCAGAAGAAATCTGCCAGTGCCCGCTCAAATGCAACGAGAAGGTTCCAAACGACGTGCGCCAGAAGCTGTTCCAGCAGTTCTACGACCTTGGAAGCTACTCGGTACAGAATGCCTACCTGAAGGAGTACATCTGGCTGAAGCCCGTGCGGAGGCGCTACATCACCCACCAGAGGGTGCCGGGGGTGAGCAGGCGCCAGCTCAGCTGCAAGTACTACGTCCCCATCTCGACGGTCGACGAGGAGGACGACCTCAACGAGATCACCATCGTCGACGTGTGCCAGAAGGCGTTCCTCAACACCTACGCCATCAGCGAGAAGAGACTTCGCACCCTCAGGGCGAAGATCAAGGTGCTCCTGAAGGAACCTGACGAGTCGACTCTCGACGACGCTGCTCCCGAACAAATTAGCGACGACGACGACCAGGATCCCGCATCCGCTATGGAAAGCAGTGTGCAGGAGAATAAGTACAGTGTCATTTCGGTGACGGAGCTTAAGTGTAGCCAACCCCCGAACCTTCGAAGTGCAATCCCGATTCAGCCTAAACGACAAGACTCTTCGCCAATCGACCCCACGGCAGGTCAAAGTTCTCTGAACGATTCGACAATTGACGCCAGCTTGAAACCGCAGCTTACAGTGTCTAGCAACACCAATGCTCAACAGTATCAGGCACAATTGTTGTGCAAGAACACTCACGAACTGGAAAAAGCCTTAGTCACGGTTTCCACTTTCTTCCAGAACCAGCTGTGGAAGCCTGAATATATAAGAAAATAAATATTGCTTAGTGTATGTTGTGTTAATCAATTAATTTCATACTGCCGTCACCTTAGTTTACATCCAGTGTGAACCAACAACAGAAGTTTCTGGGTTGAATTCAGAGTATTGACGCATTCGTCCTTACCGTAGCGATTACACTATACAGCCCGCCAGATACGATGGCCGATGAACCCGCATGCGCGGTACACAGTGGAGCCACGTGACTGCCGAGCCAATCCGCGTCCCTAGTATTGAAGCTCCTTCTAGGAAGGGCATGCCCACCAGGAACATCGTTGGCCTGCGCGGCCATCGTAGGTGACACGTCGTATACGAAGGTACACTCCTGTTCACATAAAGTGGAACATTTTGTAAGGTTGGACAGTTGTAGCATGTGCCACTTTTTCTGAACAGGAGTGTACAAGTCGTCGTATGAGAACCAGAGTAACGTAACTCGAAAAATGAGTTGTCAGTTTTGTTTTAAATAAACTCCCCTGAAGAGCTTTACTTGGAATCAGACCGACATATCTGCGCTTCTAATTCTTAGCAGTAAGGTGGAGTCACGTATATCCAATATACTGACTCTTTAACATATTCCTACGAATTCATTATTTCCTCTCTCCTGTAAATATTATAAATTGGAGTTAGGTCTCTCTGGTTCTCACACGACGAAATGAAACCTTAAATATGCAGCCAAATTTCGATTCATGTTACTTGTCATCCACTAACAAAAGTTCATCAAAACTGACCAATATTAATTCATTCTAGAGAACGAATGCTTTTGCTTACTTCATTGTTAGATCCACTTTATGCGGACCGGAAAATCTGGATGGAACGTACTGTGTTTAAACTGAGAATCTAACCAAGGACGAATGTTATATTAAAAAAATTGTCTCCGCAGATAAAGATTGATTGATTGAGTTGGTGTTTTATTAAGTCCACTTTACGCACAGTAAGGCTAATCAGGACTGGATCTACAGTTTAAAGTGGGATCCGAACCACTATGAGCCTCCACCGGGAATCGAACCCGAGACCCCTTGATTACAAGGCGCGCAGATAAAGAATTCCGTGGAAAACAAAGATATTTACTAGATAACTGCTAAACATGACTACGAACATTCTGTTGGTTTGGTGAATGACGTGTTCAAAACAATATCTACAGAGTATTTCCCCAAGTCACAAAACCCCAACTTTAAACAAGATTTTCTCCATTATGAAGCCTCATCCATTGAGATATTTTTCAAAACTTTCGATTTCTAGTTTATTCCACACAGGGAAGCCTAGAAATCAATTAATGGCTGAAGTCAGAATTCGATCTTTCTTAATATTATCATTATTATTTAGAACGCTAATTTCGAAACAGAAAGATGGATTATATATATTATAGTAAATTGAGAAATATATAAAAGAAGAGTTTAAATACTATAAAAGAAGTAAATAGAATGATGTATATGGTAAATTAAAAGAATTAAGAATATGGCCGCATATGAAACGTTTAGGAAAGTTATTAAGTGAACAAATGAATTCAGAAACGTATCTCAATTTCTTTTTGATTCTCTGACGAGGAGAACATCGTCAGCTTTTGCATTTGTCCGTTCCCCGGTGGCGCTGTGTCAAATTAGACGCCCCGAAGCACTTTTCGGTTGCGCTTTTTATTAGTCGCACTGGGCCATTGGCAGCGCTCGTTATTAGCGATCCTGGTTATTCCCCTTTGGTCGTCAAATAGGAGGTGGCGCTATTGTCAGTTTAGTCGACCCTACTCTTTCTACAAGTATAGCTTGTATTGTTTGACAAAGAAGCGGGGGGAAAGCGAGCACATAAATAAGATTACGCTATAATAAAAGAAGAAGAAGCTTTTTCCATATTAAAAGAAGAAGAAGCCTTTTAAAAGAAGAAGAAGCCGTTTCCATAAGAAAAGAAGAAGCTTTTTCCATATTAAAAGAAGAAGAAGCCTTTTAAAAGAAGAAGCCATTTAAAAGAAGAAGCCTTTTCGAATATACAAATACATATATTTTCTCTGTATTTTGTTAAGTTCTCAGAATATAGATCCGCATTTTACTATATCCTCTTGGCTATAAAACGCTTTCTTATTTGGAATTCTCAAACAAAGAACCTATCCCCCTGAGATTAAGATATCTGTAGCCGTGGTAAATAACATTTAAGTACGTACCCACAAGGGGCGTAGCAAGTGGGTTAAGCCGCTTGCTCTGGGAGGTAACAAATACTGTGGGGAACGCGCCCTGCTTTTCAAGGTAACGCCTCTTATACTACACGAACGCGACCGACGAAGTCTCCTACCTCCCCAACATTCTCCTTTCGTCCCTTCTTACACTGTTACGATTACAATGTCACATAACACTATTACTCACCAATCAGATGAGAGGTAACCCACTATACGACCGCGACCGACGAAGCCTCCCAGTGCAGTCCACGCGTGCACACGAGAGCGTTCTTTCACAGATACAGCGAATTGACCAGCCCCGCTGTAATGTCTGCCACATCTTTTCAGCCTTCAATAAGGAGCAGAGCATGGGAGCGCTGCGTAAAACATCTTCGCTGAGCGACTGCCGATGTCGCTGCAAACGTTTATTATAATATAAATTTGTGTGATCCTATACTAAAAGCAGGGTTGTAAAAGACCCAGGAATTGTAAATAAATTTAATTCCGGTCCAGGAGAGAAAATCAGCAAACATAAATGGGTTCTGGACCGTAAAGAACCTTTCTATCTTTAAAAGTATTTCAATTCGGTCCCGAAACCTTTTTTTTTCAGAATCAATTTAAACACGGTCCAACTTTGGTATTGAAATGAAACAATACGCAACTTGTACCGAATTTAAATTGTGCGAGAAAAAAAAGATCCAGTCCTCTTACGGAACCCAATAGAACTGATTAGAATTTATGGGTTTCTGGACATTTAACAACCCTGCTACTACTACCCTTCACGCGTAGATATATGAAATTAATTCCCTATTTTCCCCAACATCTCCCGATCGACCTGCGTGATGGCTTCAGGCATGCGTTCCTCCTAAGTCCTCCAAGGCAGTCTTTCGCAGCCCCAAAGGCCGAAATCCATAGGCGTATCTTGGCAGGGACATAGGGGTGGGTGGATGGGGGGATTTACAAGTTAACATTATACTTTTGTTTCCCTCTAGGGACATGAGAAGTAAGGAAGTAGAGTAAAGTTTGTGATTTCGCAAATGTAACAGTTGTAACATATAATCATGGACGCAATTTTTATGGGACGAAAAAGCTTATCGATTCTGCTACCACCAAAGTTACGCCCATGTCGAAATCCAACGGCACTGTTAAAAGTGACGTTGTCAAAATTGACTCAATTGATATATTCACATGTCATTTACTTACATTCCAATCCTTGTTTCTGAAGAGTAACTGGTGTGACACTCTCGAAATTAATTCTTCGTTTTCTTGTAATTATAGTATCCCGTTTTTATTTATTTAGTTTCAGATACAGCACTGTAATAGCCATTTTAGAATCAAACAAACAAGTCAAGATGGTTAGGTTAAAACAAAAAAGGTAAATTTGAGAAACGTGTGAAGCAGATAAAATACAAACTGTTCTATGGCGTAAAACTGCCAGTTTATCATGCAACCAATGGTGACTGAGGTGGGAAATACTTCTTGTGGAACAATACCACCGCAGTGCTATGGTAATTATTAGAGCCCGGATTTATAAGCGAATTGCATATCCTTTTCCAGACTTCTAATGGTAAGAAAAAAGGTTATGCTTCGTATTACATACCTTGATGAGCTATTTAACTAAGGTTGAAAGTGCTTATAAATGCTTATTTCTGCAGGAAACTGTTATGCTTGCTTATTTTATGATTTTGGTTTAAAATAGCATATTTTACCCAAATCTGTCATATTTCAATCCTATTTCAATCACACGACGGCATTGGGATGACGAGATCTATGCTTCTAAATAGTCGCACGGGAGACACGGCATCCAAGAAAAGATACAGTGCATCCAAAATCATTTTTCCAAATTGCCTCGTATTACAACACAGTTGAAAGCTCGAAATAATCCATTGCAACATTCTCTCATTGATGAAATTTCAGTAACGTTGTCTTCAGAAACTCACGGTGTTGCTAACATTGTGTCCGACAAGCTCAGTCAGGTATTACTGAAAAATCCCGGTTACAAAACACTGTCAAATTTACAAACATATTTCTGGTGAAGGAATAGACATTGAAGAGGAATTCACTGAAGAAGAACTGTGGTGTCTTTCACATGCGCCTGTGATGTCATGCTAAGTGGAAAAAACATTTTCACTGTACAAATCATTCTTCACTGACAGACGTTGGAGCTTCACACAAGAAAATCTCAGGATGACCTTCCTTACATACTGTAACAGCTTTGAATAAGATAAGAGATCTAATAAACAAATGTTTTTCAGATTTTCCTGTATTTGTTTATGCTTATTTTTTTAATTTTTTGTGCTTATTAACTTGCTTATTTTACTGTTTGATTGTGCTTATAAATCCGGGCCATAGTAATTATAATATAAGGGTACAGACGATGATCTTGTAATAATGGGTACATTCGGGTTGTAACTTGGAACACTCGATTTCGAAAAGAAAAAAAATAGTTTTGACGACATCGTATTATGATCGGGGCACAGTTATATAGAAGCTGAATTAACTACTTTCCGCTATGTTGTCTAGTTCTTTTTGAATAACCCTGTATATTCCCCCTGTTAGGTTATATATAGAGCCCGGAAGTTCAGGCATTTATTTTCGTTAAAATAGGCAGGCAAAAAGGCATTTATAATGTGGAAAATAGGCACAAAAAATGAAAAAAAATGCAAAATAAACCGAAAAAGGCACATTTGGAAAGCGCTTACTTTTATCTATAATTGCTGGCAAAATGTTAAAATCTACATTGGGAAGAGCATTTCAATTTTCTCCGTCTTGATTGCACATAACTACAAGGTGCTTTTTAAGTTCTAAACATTCATTGATAGTCGTCTGTCAGAGAGAATGTTTTTCATAATATAAAATGATCTTTCTACTTCGACAGTAGTTATTGGAGCATACATAAAACAAGCTAAAGTAGCTGGACTCATTTTGGGTAACAGCATTTTCACCTTTTAGAATATCACAAATTGTTTTCAATTGTTTCAAGTCCTCATTTGCACTCACTACCCGTTCGCACTTTTCCGCAACAGCTGACCCCTTTTCTCCTGGCACTTCCATCATCTGCTGCATAGATTCCTGGTAGATTTTCATGGATGCTATAATTGTAATTGTCTCTGGAAATGCACTATAATGTGCAAAAATAAACTTTAATAGCACAGGAGTTTTTTCACTTCACGAATTGAAGCCGCTTCATTTTCTGGAAGAGCATCGATCACCTCACTGATTTTTTCAAGGTTGTTAGCATAATAATATATAGCTGCTGATAAAACTAAGCTCAGATGCAACTTCCTTAAATTTTCAGGTTCGAGAGGGAGATTTCAGAAATATCTTCTTTATGTTCGAAATCAACCTGTCCACTTCAGCAGTCAATCATGCACAAGAAATGTTAACCGAAAGGCAATATCCTAACTCAGCATGAAATACATTTTTCTCGCACCTTTCTCCTTCAGCAATGTTGAAACATGCGTGAGTTCAATATTACTTAAATAAGGCGAAAATTATTCACATAATAAACGGAAGAAAAATAAATGCCAACAACGTTTTTTGGGAGAAAAATAATTTATATACACATTTTTTTAAAAAAATTGTCAAATTTCATTGAAAAGGGCAAAAAAAGGCATTATAATTAAAAATAGGCAGTGGGGTCCCAAATAGACAAAATAGGCAAAATGAAAAGGCTTCTAAAACATTCGAAACAACATAAGAAACGTATATCCGGAAAAATTTTATCAATATATGCATAGATAAAAAGAGGCATTTTGCCAAACTTCCGGGCTCTAGTTATATATAGCCAAAAGCTACAGCGAGCAAAACGCAGGAACTAAAAGACAATCTGCTAATTGCAATCAAAAACGAGAACTGTGTCACCTGCGTTCTACCACCTACGTAACGCAATGCGACAAACCCACACAGCACATTACGTCAATAGCGAAAACATTAAATAGGTATGTGACGATCCATCCACTGGCATTGCATTGTTCAAAATGCAACGTAATGTTCCATGCAAAGGGTACACGATGACACTGGCTCCTCGCGTCACACAATCGTATTGAAACGAGCAATTTGTTCTGCCGAATGGTCCCTTTAGAATGCGCAAGCAGGTGCTAAGTATGTTTTGTGTCGAGAACGGGGCTGAGAGTTTGATAATTGATTTTTGAAAATTATGGACGCGTGAGCACAATGGCTATTTGCATCCTTCGCTAATAAGGAGACAAGGCTCTTAACAAAACAAACTGTCTGACCGAGCGTTTCCATTAAAAGGTCTGGGCTTTAATTGTAATTAGAGCCACTGACGTACGCAGAAGGGGGCGGGGTCTGACAGGGCTAAACCCCCTCTGGCATTTTCATAAAATCAACATTTTCAAATTAAAGAAATGATAAATTTATGGAAAAGCACAGTAAGAAGTGCAACACGCCTTAAAATGACCTTAGATTATGGTTTTTGAGAGTGGAAATTTCTAAATCCTCAACCCCCTAGAACGCAGCCCCTCCGGGAAAAAAATCCTGCCCGTGTTAGAGCCCGTATTTCTAGACACTAAACTACAAAAGGCGGCATACAATGGTGATGGGTTTATAATACTGCGAAAACTGAAAAGACTAAATTCATAATCTCGCATCCAAAATTTTATACTTTTCATAACATTAATAACCGTAATTTCCTAACAGTGGCAGAATACTGTAAAATGTTAGCATGTAGTTTCTAAAACAGGAAAATGTTTGGAATTTTGTGTTCTATACCTTCTGATAATAAAAGATTCGGAGTCTAAAGTTGTTGCAAGCTGCTACAAAGTTGAGACGTTTTATCCCGATTAATATTAGAAGATATTAGGACATATTTCAATTTAGCACATTTCTACAAAGTTGTAAAGTTAATTCGCTTGTCCTTAAAAATCTAACCCATTCACATTTTTTTTATCTCACCAAGGCGTATGGTTACAGTATACTCCCGCTGGGTCAGGTTTGGTGCTATTAGTATATGGAGTAAAACCTCGTTAATCCGGACAAATGGGGGGGGGGGATAAGTTGACCGGTTTAACGAATGTCCGGAAGAACTGAAATAACCTAAAAGAACAGTAGAAAGTGCATTAAAACTCCGTTTATAGCACGTGTTTTATACAGCGTATATTGATACACGTGTAGATTGAATTGTATATTCTGCAAATATGCTGTATAAAGAAACAAACTGCCGGAGTACTTGTTGAGGCCAGTGTACAAAGTCTGCCGGAAACAGAATTTCATCAGTGGTTGACTGCCTTTTCTTTGGGAAGTTCTCTTGTTGACTTCTAGCCACATTTAAAACCTTGCATTCTGTTTTTTTTTCCTCTTGCCTGTGCAGATAAAGCGAAGTCGGGCTTATCGGGGTCCGGATTAACGAGATTTTACTGTATCTCCAAATTGCTATAGCTATTGCTATCCGCACACCATGCGATAACACTGTCGCAGTTTGTGTCCAGCCAGACGCGAGGACCCTAAAGTACTGCTCTTCCACAGACCTTTCCAGGCGGCGAGCTGGGAAACGGAATTCTAAACTTCCCGACGGCGTAGAAAAACACATGAACGGAAAGAGGACACGTTGAAGATTTGATTTGTCGTTGGAAAAAGTCGAACTCTCTCATTTGATTAGCCGTACCTTGAAGCGCTCTTTTTCTCCATAAGGAATGCATGGGAATCTGAAAATTCTTTTTTTATCATATTTTTCAAACAGCTTTGTAATGAACTTGAAAAATTGTTTCCACATGCAACATGGGGAGAGATTCGTACACTCTTGTATAGTCGGGTTTCTTTTTAGTAGCTGATCGCCAATAGCACCAGCCCATCAAGCCTGTATGTGTGATATCTCACTACCCTTCAGAATTAGAAACGCTCCGGGCTTCACCTCCAAGAGCAGAGGCCGAATAGAGAGATTGAGGAAGGGTCGATCGAGGACCATTTTCCTTATCGGGAACATTCCTCGCTAACATTATCGACTGCTAAAGTAGGAAAATACAAGGTAATTAACACAATCAAGTGACGAGTATTGATCAAATTCTCACATCCGATTAACGACGACAGGAATCTTGCTAACTGCGAGTTAGTTAACTTCCGATTAGTGTGTGCAATATTTATGTCGCGGCGAGGGGGTGAGGGGAAAGATGATGTGATCATTCAGAATTTCACCAATCGAACGCAGGCTTGTGCGGCCTGTCATGAAACATTGCTGCGGATTGGCTCGTTCCACAGCGACATGTGTCGCCTGTCGCTTGGGTGTGAGTTCTCCCTTAGCAGCAAATGTCTTCATTTAAAAGTAACTCAGTTCTCACTTCTTCAGTTACACATTCTGGAGAAGATATAACTCGAATAATATATTTCCTGTACGTATGGACTCCCCAAGTACGGTATCGAAGACACATTAAGGCAGCTTTCAGACCGAAGTGACACGAGCTCCCCCGCCCCCACCGTCTGAAAGAAGCGAGAGGCCTTTACTGCAACAGTCCGAGGCGACACGATTGAGAAACCGGTAGGGTCCGAGTTCACTCCAGTACGAAAGGTTGCATTTATTTATAAAGGTTCGTTTTCAAGTGAGACGTGTCGCTTCGTCTGAAAGCTGCGTAAAATTACAAATATATTATAGATAACCTCATGTTTAAATATGAAATATCCATCGGAAAAAAAAGCAACTGTCACTTCGTTACTCGTAGTAACTGAAGAAAAGTAGCGGAGTTACCCTTACTCGAAAAAGTAACTGTTACTTGTAACTGCATTACAAGTAGCTCGTAAGTTTCAGGGAGAATTCATACCGAAGCGACAAGCGGCATGTGTCGCTCGAGGATTTCACCAATCGAAGGTAATCTCGTGCGGCGTTGTGCCGCTAGGGTATGAAATATTGCTGCTGACTGGCTTGTTCGCAAGCGGGATGTGTCGCGTGTCGCATCGGTCTGAAACGTCCCTTAAAAGCTGCAAACCTCACAAAGTACCCTACCCTTCATAAACCATGTACACTGTTATGAACAGCTTTACTACACACCCTTTTTAACCCGAGTTTCCTATGAACAGGCAGGGACTAGGTCGACACTGACTGTGGAAGCAAGCCTAGAGCCCACGGCAACGAATCGAACACAGGACACACCTGGATTTCAAGTCTATGCACACAGAGCTTGAAATGCATCAAAACAAAAGTAATGAACACTTGGTTTATCGATTGGAGGCAGTTATTTCTAGTTTGTTTGAAATTGTAGTTTTCGATTTTTCAATTGATTTGGGGGGGGGGGGGTTCGACCCTCACCAATGCTGAAGCTGTCCACTCAGCAGCTTAGCGCACTACAAATACAGCCAGAGAAGCGTTGAATGGAAGTTGAGGGGTCCTTACCCCCCTTGGGACTTAAATTTCTTCTTTTAAAAGAAATGGATCATTAGGCTATATAAAAGTATTTTTTGCTGCTTTTTCTAACCCACGATGGCATTCAAAATCTCTTTTCAGTAACTTGACCCACCCTAAAAACTTCCTGGTTTCGCCTATGAACGTTAGAATCCTGGACGCATTATCATCTTTCCTAATACACAACACTTCATTAATCCTCATCGTTGCGATGCATATTCATTATAATTCACTTTTCTGCCATTGTAGACCAATCGTGAAGATGAAGATAGATGAAGATGCACTTAACAAGTAATATTTTAAAATATACGAGCTTAACAATATGTGGAGCTCTATACCTCCACATTACGCCATATGTCATCACGGCATCTGTGCACACGCACAGGGGTACGTTTACCTTCTTAATATTCAATTCTGAAGGTCTAAAATTTAGGTGAAAAACCATGTATGGCATTATTCACGAATACAATTTTAGAAGGTACATCAAGTGCACCGAATTTATAGCAAAATATTTGGATTAGAGGAAATCTACAGAGAATAAGATAAAATTTTGTTTTTATGCAGCGAGAAACAAAAAAATTAAAAAAATGTATATTTCAAATAGTCCTCCTCCGTAGCCGAGCGGGTTAAGGCGTTCACTCGTCTTGAGATCGTTCGCTGCGGGACGGCGTAGGTTCGAATCCGGCTCTGGTCGGAATTTATTCGGCCTACGTATAGGGTCGGTGGCAACCCACCATCGTGAGGAAATTGGGGAGCTCCGAGTGAGTGAGCGTAATCCGGTCACGGAGACCTACTATAACGGCTGGGGATACGTCGGGCCGACCCCCCGACTATTCCAATACCGGTTGAAGATCTCCACGCCTAGAGGTGACGAATGAAAGCGTGGGAGGGAGACCGGCAGTCGGTAGGTACGCCTAGGCCCTTCATGGGCTGTTGCGCGACGGATTATCATTATTATATTTCAAATATCTTCAATAAGTACTATTTTAAGCAACACAATTAAACAGTGCAAGTTTAACTTGTTCTCTTGTTTACAATTAACAATGTTTAATTTTTCATACTATTACGTTCACTTACATTCCTGTTCTCCAACTTATGTCACAAAGGCATAAAGGTGTTCTCGTCAGTGAAATCTTCTACATAATAAACAAAGGAACGCCTACGTCTAGGACGGGACTCGAACCCGCTACATGCGGGCGAGATCCCGAGTCGACAAATCAACGCACTGACCAAGACTACCTGACCGAAAGATTAAAGCAGCGCTGGGACAACAAGGCGATGAGAAGCACTACACTACTCTCCGGAAGGGTTATGGACAGTGTAATGATTTTTAGCCACTAAAAACCGCTTAAACAGGCATGTAAAAAGGCACAATAAACTACAATATAAGTTTTAATAAAGTATATAAACGGCATTAGCTTGCAATATTAAAAGAAAGTAAAAAGCCTGAAATTCATAATTTAGCACCTAAATTTTAACATTTTCACAACTTTGATAACGGTAGTTTCGTAATATGTGTATAAGATCAAACTATAATTTTTGTACTAACAGTAACGAATATTATTAAATATTTTTACACTATTAATCAGTTTCCAAAACATAAGTTTATTATAGATCTTTATCTGGAAATATAAAATAATATATATAATCTTCGCAAGATTTTTTTTTTAAATAGAAAAAAATCCTGAATTTCGTCCGTAGCTATTAGGACGTATTCTAATTTAAAATTTTCTATTGCTTACACACTCTTACAAATCTAAACTGACATGTTCATCTTCCTAACCTTTTAGTTAACTCGCGGGAAAATTGAACAAGAACGAAACAACACATACAGTATGTTCCGACGAAGGCGCGTATGAACGCGGAACCTTAGATGGCACATACCCGCAGGATATGCACCTAGAATCACCATTGTGCATGTTACGGTTCACGTAACAACAGAAGTCTCGTAAACAAACTTCAAACAACGCATGGGCTTACTAATAACATAAATAGGTGCCTGCAGTTGACACACAATTTTAGGTACAATAGAATTTACACAGTGGCAGTTGTCTCCCAGAATGAACTTCTGAACACAGAACTTGCGGATCTGTTGGTGCGAACAAAGAACAATATTTACAGTCAACTCCAGCGTTGAAAATACTAAACAAGTGAAATTGCATCTCTCGTCATCCACGTGACTTACCGAAAACTTTACCATCACCTTCTCGTTTGGCGCTGTCGAACCAAGTCGCACATCGCACTCGATGGAGCCCATGGTGCGTACGTTGGGCATAGAGAGGGGGACGCGGGGGGCTGCGACCCTGACCCACTCCAACTTCGTGCACCAGAGTTCGATCCCCGCAGAGCGCACGCACACGCGAAAAGCCACGCACGCCGCCACCCGCACTGGAGAAAGGGTTAGAGCGTGTCGCTTGTGATCGCCACCGGGTCACGTTTTCCAGGGATTCGCGCCCGTCGAGACCTTTTCCCGACTTGCTACAGCAGCGATTCTGCAGTCCCCCCTTTCCCCCTGTCAGGCTGGTCAACGCGCAACAATGCTGCGCCTTCCCGGTTGCCTAGCGACAGGGGTTCCATTCTCAGGAAATCGCGCTCGCTCTGACGTAACAGAGATGTCATGCATGCAATTACAGGGGAGGACCTGCCGATAGAACGACTGGGCAAATACTGAAAGCGCATTGTGATTGTGGTTTCCAAATCATTCCGACAATACATATGATTGATTGATTGATTTCGTGTTTCAAGTCCACTTTGTGCACAGTAAGGCTAATCGGGACTGGACCTACAGCTTAAAGTGGGATCCGAACCAGTATGTGGCACCACCGGGCATCGAACCCGGGACGCACTTTTTCTTTTTCCAGTCAACTCGTGAATGCGGTTTCATTTTTTGCTCTCTGATTGGCTGTTGGAAAGTTACGGTGCTCTGATTGTGAGAATATCTTATTTGCACTGACCGTATTTTTCCAACAGCCAATCAGAGAGCAAGAAATGAACTCGCATTCACAAGTTGACTGGAAAAAAAATCGCACCCGGCGCCCCTTGATTACAAGGCGACGACGATACCACTGCGCCACCGGGGAGGCCCCGACAATACAGATGAAATCAACGTGACACTGAATCAATTTTGATTCAAATTCTTTCTTTTTGATTTAAGAGCGAAGTCAAGCTTAAAACTGTTGTTCCATGCAGCTCAAATATTTAATTTGATTTTTTTTTTTGTTATTTAGAACAATGTTAACGTATGTGTGCGTTGTGTGGCAGCCAGTGCCCCCAACTATCATAGGCCACTACAAAGTATCCAGAACAAGGCCCTAAGAATAATCTCTGGCGCAGATCGATACATAACTAACATTTAAATAAGAGAAGCATTAGACCAAGAAACGCTATTTGAATTCATGCAACGCGAAAGGTTGAAATTCTGGGCACAACAACCTCACCACCTAAATAGCATAGGGGAACGAGATCCAAGAAGACGCATTCACAATATGCCTAGACTTAATTAAAAAAACAAATCCAATATGACAGTTTATAATGTAATATAATGAAAAGGAAAATCAAGCAGTGTTACGTCTGGAAAGTACTTGGATGAGTGACAGTCTAGTCTACCGAATGAAAACATTTCAATTACTGTTAATTAAACATTTACTACATAAAAATCGTCAAGTTCGGAGTAAATTAAATTAGGACTATTGTATATAACTGTACAATGTTTCAAGATACCCGTACCCAAGTAACACGACAGCCGTGCGAACAGGAATATAAGAGACAAGAACAAGAATTTCAACCAAGACATGAAGATAAGAACACAATACGAACCAGAAGGCAGGGCAACAAAGTTGTCGAAACTTCGAACTAACGTAACCCGTCTTGATCTTATTTAGCGTCGCTTTTCTGCCACTTTTGGCTAGTTGCGACGATGAGGATGAGTGATATGATGAAAGTGATGAATGGACACTCACAAAGAACATCCATGCCCAGGCCGGGAATCGAACACGGGACTCACGGATGTCGACATCTATCTAACTCAAATAGTTTCATTGAAAAACGTATCGGGAAAATACAAAAAAACGCAATGAGAATATACATAAAAGAAAATACATATAGGCCTACAAAGGAATAGTTATTTGTATATAACTGTATGCGATCGTACCGGGATGAGACTTGGTGTGGTCTCGTATATTTCGTTAATGAAAAATGATAGGCGTTTGGAGCCTGGTATGTATCACACCACATGGCCGAGATTAAGAATATGTGGAATCATTCCAACAAGCCTCGTTATGCGTTTTCATGGCATGGAAAAATGCACAGAATGTACCCTTCTACTAATCCATAAAATGATTATTCACAACGCACATCCCAATTGGATTTTGCGTGACTTTCTTCAGTTTGGGTTGATTGGAATAAAGGTGAACGATGATTATACGAAATTGATGAGCCGGGAACTCTTTCTTTCTAGTGTGGTTATTTTATGTAGCTTTTCTACCTTTCGGATTAATCGCGACGATGCGCATGCACTGCTGAAATGTATGTTTGTTTGAGGGTCAATCCATATTAAGTCAGTCATATATCATGGTTGCTTGACCATTTTTAAAAAGTTTATTTTTTGTGTGGTGTGAGCCTCATATGTTGACAGTTCATAACCACTGATATTTTATTTTTACTATCACCGATTTGAAGATGGCGGGCATTTTTTTTATCATGCCGCACGTCATTTTCTCCATTCGTAAGCATCAGCGGCAACTTTTTTATCTCAGTTCTGGTTAAGTCGTACGACAATGAGACAAAATCTGTGATGTTAAGCACATTAGGCTACAATTATATTTCTGTGTAATTTTCTAAATATTATTCCTTCATAATAAATTTTAAGGTCAAAATTGTGAATTTTAATCGCTCAAAATGACATTTTCAGACATTTTTTTTTTGGGGGGGGGGCAGTTTGTCTGACACTTGAATTTTTTTTGTGCAAGTACCTGTGTACGAATAGAGTATGTCAAAATTAATTGAAGCTTGAGACTTTAATATTTTCTTTTCTACAGGGTCATAAACATGTACTTTGTTAAAAAATTCCAAGTTCAGGGTTAAATATCTCTAGTGGGCAGTTGCTTAAAAATCTGAAATTTGTACACAATACACTACTCTATAATAAGTAACTTCAGTAAAAATTTTGAGTATGATATTCAATTGGTTTAAGATATACAAAACTCGTGAAAAATTCGATATTTTGCATTAAATATGGTATGCCTAATTTTATTTCTTATTAACATTTTACGTTAAAATTTTTCAAACTGTAATTTGAAATACCAATGAACAACATTACAATCCTGAAATGTGAAATGGATCTACAATAAAGTATGTATACGAGGGCGTGCTCAAAATTAAGCATCCTTTTTTTTGTTACCTAGTAAACACATTTTGGATTTTGAGCAACCATACATTGCACTTATAAGACTTTCCCGCTTCTCCATTGAAGGTTTCAAACTTCTATCGCCAGGGGGTGCTGAACTATAGCGAGGAAAATGGCAGCATGTAACCATGCAATGTCGGTGGAGCGCCTGAAGTAGCGTGCCGTCATCGAGTTTCTAACCGCAAAAAATGTACTACAAATTGACATTCATCTGAGGCTGAGTGCATTTTATACCATGTTGTATGACTTCATATGGATTGACCCTCGAGTTTGTATTAAAGCCCACTTTATACAGAGAAAGACTAAACGGGGCTGGACCTACAGTTTAAAGTGGAATCCGAACCACTACGTGCTTCCACCGTGTATGGAAACTAAGACCCGTCGATTAGAAGGCGATGACGTTACCAGAACTGGTGAAATGGATGATGCGACTAGCACAATGACATATACATGTCCTAGATAGGATTTGAACCTGCATTGTTACATGCGACCGTAAAATTTGCAATATCGTACCGTTAAAATTGTAGTCTCCATGTAAATTTACAAAAACCGTACGCATTTGTTTTAATTTGAATATTTTATCATGCATAAAGTAAGATAATGATTGCAAATTACAGTTGCGTGCACCATAAATATATTTAAAAAAGGAAAATTAATTATTACATTAATCCATGTAACTATGAAATAGTCGTAAATATTTTAAAAAACCGTCATGGCCATTGTTTTTACGGTAATTAAGATGGCAGCAAAAATGTCACTGGTCATTTCTCTACTCAACAGTTTAGCATGGTATTGAATGATACCAGGCTCGCCATAAGAACATATCTACTCAGAACTTCGTATGCTATTAATAACCTTTTAAAGTGGTAAAATAGTGCATTAAATTTGAGCTTCAAAAATAAGAATATCCCTTCTTTAAAAATGGCAGCTTGCAATCAACTAGGTTTACAGGATACATTATCCCCACCCCTAATAGAACAAATAACATTTTTCATGATCATAAGACACTAATTACAATTATAATTACAACCCTAATAACTACTACTTAGCCTCCTCATTTAATAATAAATTGTACAAACCGAATATTACTAGAAGGACAAGCCCTAGAATCAACATGAACAATTAGCCTATACCAGCAATCACTTTACAATATTTACATGGAATTAATGAACCATCATTAACAATAAAAACAAATGGACACCGATGATATTGAAGCTATGAATATTCAGACTTCATAAAAGCAGAATTTGACTCATATACCGGGTGTCCTAGAAGTCATTCCCTGATTACAAACTTTATTCATATCCGCTATATGCAAGGTAGAGATGTGAAAGAGGTGCCAAAATGTTGGAAAACTAACCAAGTTTTTTTTGTTGCAGGTTTGAGTAACGTGGCTGTAGTGTAGCAGTGTCAGTGCCCAGAAAACCGGAAATGTTCACAAATCAGGAAAAGCTCAGCATGTCCTCTGGTATCACGAGACCCGGTCACCTTCAACTTTCAAATGTATAGAATTCTTTCGTTTGCCATCAATAAGTTGGTATTTAAAAAATGGAATTTATCTTCATTCTCAAATCCTGTCAAGTCCAAGAAACATTGTATGGAAAAATGCCACCCGATGTCAAGAGCATTAATTCCGGATTCCTTGGCACTGACACTGCTACACTACAGCCACATTACTGAAACCTGCAAGAAATAAACTTGGTTAGTTTTCCAACATTTTGGCACCACTTTCACATCTCTACCTTGAATATAGCGGATATGAATAAAGTTTGTAATCAGGGAAAGATTTCTGGGACACCCGGTATAACACCAACAAACTAATACATATAAATTTAATTCGACTTTTAGATGTTGGCTTCCACGTTACGTTAGGCGGGTGCGAACCCGGAACCTTCGGTGCCACATACCCATGGGCACGCGCTGAGAATCACCATTGTGCATGGTACGGTTCGCGTAACGACAGAAGTCTCTCGTAAACATCCTTCAAACAACGCACGGCACTGCGGCAGCTTCAGAAATAAAGTTTTCTCCAACGGACTTTGACCCAGTTCGAAATCGAAGTCCTACCATTTATTTCACCCAGACGTCACGCACGAAGCAGGGCCAACTTGACTGCATGGGGATTGATTTAATCTCACCGATACGCCATATAATAAAACGGTCGACCGTCACCAGCGGAATGGAAAGGGTCGCGGACGTTCATGAGATCACGTCAAGATCTCATTTGCATCCAAGGACGGAAATGCCTTTGACAACAATGGTGCATTTGTGCAATGAAAGTCGTTGTTAAAGCAAATATGCATAATTGCAGTTCTCATACTCAAGTTAGTCCTTGACAACTAGAGCCCCAATTTTGCTCTGATTGTCTACTTTGTTTCTGTGATCAAATTCGTAGGATTTCACTACAAACGTCGACTGTGTATAAAATATTCAGAACAAGGTCAAGAGAAATGTATCAAGTGAGAAAATGGTGCTCACAGGCAATTTAAGAGGAAGAAGGAAGTTGTGATAATTGAGAATAACTTTACGGCAAAATAAATATATTTAGAGCTGTGTAGACATTTCTAAACTGATCTATGTGCTAATAGCTTCTTGCGAATATGAGATAACTGGATGTAATAATATTCTTCCTGAAACAAAAAGAAATAAATGAAGAAACCAATGGGGGAACCGCCGAACAGACCATTTTCTCGACGTAAAACATGGTCCACACGTCCACCATCCTTCATCTAACGTATCGAATTTTCAAAATGGGAGGACCCCGAACAGCCACTGTAGCGGTTATCCTTTGCTGGACATGACCCAGGTCTATTATTTTCACAGCTTACCAAAGGATTGAGCACAGGTACCCGTGGTGCCCATTCCACAAGGCGCATTTTCCTAATTAGAAAACAATACAACCAGTTGTTCCAGACTTTACGGTCACCCTACCCTGTATTTATGTTCTACATTACGATGCACAAAACATGGTTTTGGGTCCGGAATCTACGTTGGGGTCTACACAAGCGTATTTTCCAATACCAGGGCTTGCGAACCCAGTAACCCCTAATCCATCACACACGCCAACACAAACTGTCTCCGGAATACCAATTAAGATATCGACAATGCGAAGGATTGGGTTCAATGATATATAGCCGTTAACGATACCATATTTTTCTCCTCGCACGATACCAGTGACATTATCGTTCTATTTGGAAATTTATGCTTCCACCACACGAATTCTCGTATTGCCTCTTTCATCTTGATAGCTTTTTTCTTCTGATTTTTTATTTTACGCCATTTCCTAGCCTCATTTGGCTAGAGTGGCGATGGACACTTGCATACATCTACTCGAAGCACACATATGAATTGTACATGACTTATTTCTTGGCTATTCAAATAAAGCATCTTTCTCAATAATATATATATTTTCATTGTAAAACTTATAACACATAATAGACATTTATCTATCATCAACACACTGTTTCCGGGCCACCCCAGTGGCGTACTTGAGAACGCCGTCGCCTTGTAATCAAGGAGTCCCGGCTTCGATACCTGGTGGAGGCACATAGCGGTTCGGATCTCACTTTGAACTGTAGCTCCAATCCCGATTAGCCTATCTGTGCATAAAGTGGACCTTAACAAACGATTTGATTGGATTTTTGCTACTTGACGTCGCTTTCTGTCACTTTTGGCTAATCGCGACGGTGAGGATCAGTGTTGAAATTGATGAAGGGACACAAAACATCCATGCCCAGGTGGAGAATCGAACCACGATGCTTAAACGAATAATACCTTGTTTGGTACATGTCTGTAGTAACTGGTATTTTATTTAAATATTCTGATGAATGCTAGTAAATTGATGCTTGTAATTTGAGTAGAATACTCACCCAGAAATATTAATCAATATTTTGAACAAAATTTTGTTACAATTTTTAAGCATCGGTATCGATGGGAATCTCTAAGGGCAGTGGCGGCGATTGGGTTTCAAAACTGGGGTAGGGCAAGGATATTTTACCTTCCCTTGGTCGATAAGGTTTCGCATAGTGCGGGGGCAAAAGTAGGAAATAGGCAGTCCCCCACTAATCGCCGCCACTATCTGTGAGGAAGTCTTTTGTTTATTCTTACTATATAATGTGTTGTGTTTGTTTTGTGCAGGTCCTTTTACAACCTCGCATTTTTCACTTTTCTCACATTCCTTTAACATTTCCAGTAAGAATTTTAGATAAGGGGATATTTCCCGTATACATTGAAGGGTGCAAAACGGCCACATGTGACGATTCACCCATCAATTTTAAACCAATCAATCGGTCCTATTTTGAAGCACGTCTAGTCTGTGTAAATAAGTAATTATGGTTACTTTTTGTGAATATTTCTTGGAAACTCCAGACAAGTTGGAGGCTTTATCTTAGTGACCAAGATGAGAATGAGGCAGATTTCCTCATGAAAGGAACCGCCAATCTCGTTTGTAAAGCTCCCCTTTTTAAGTTCAGAGAGGCTAATCGGGACTGGTCCTATAGTAAGCACGAGAGCCAGCCAATAAGCTATTGGGAAAGGCTTTCCTCTCGGCCCGGCATCACCTCTGTCTGTACTACTGACGCCTATTTCCGCGCCTCTCCAGGACCCCGGGAATCAACGTGAACCAGGTTATTGTCCTTGCACGACAAAGCAATCAAGACAATCAGATTCCAGCATTTACATTTCGCATTAACCCTAAATCTGATTTACCTCTCTTAGGAATTCATTGTCTGGGAACTGATTGGAAGATATGATCTGGATAAATATCAGTCTCTTCCCTCTCGCAGATAAATTTCCTGGATAGCAGATGTGATATCGCACCCCCCTCCAAAGGATTTATTCCATGCAAAAGTTCCTAACTAGCTGTGATTCAATTCTGAAATGAAATTAAACCTGAAGTCGAACTTACTTTATCGATCCTGGACTGGATGTCATCTCGTTGCGAAAAACTACTGAAAATAAACTGATTTGTATTTATTTCAATTTGCATTCTTCTTACTTAAGAGTCGCTATTCAGCCATTTCTAGATAACGACGAGGATGAGAGATGATTACATGACAAGTATGACGAGACACTCACAATAAATATCCATGCCCTGGCCGGGACTCGAACTCTGGAAATTCGGTGGCAAAATCGAAAGTCGATAACTTAACGCGTTCGGCTACCAAACCAGCAAAACTATAACTCCTGAGAACATTCATTCAACAGAACAAAAGCGTTTTTGACCCTTGTAAACATTATAATCTCCTCGTACGTAATGACTTGCTTTAGTTTTAAGTTAACCTTGTGCACAGATAGGCTAATCGGGACTGGACTAACAATTTAAAGTGGGATTGGAACCACTATGTGCCTCAACTGGGTATCGAACTTGGGACCCCTTGATTACAAGACAACGACGTCGTAGTAACGTCGGGGAGGGTTGCAAGTATTGCAGGATCTTGGAATGCATATATTTGTTCTCTGCTTTTTTCTTCTTTCTCGCCAGATACTGTTCATTAAATCATGCTTGTGTTAGCAATGAAATGAATTGTATCCCTTTCCCCCTCTTAAAAATGTTACAACTAAGTGAATAGAGATAACGGGAGGGGACATTTCAGATCCGATTGATGCCACTCTGTCAAACCTGAGCAATTTGAGTAATTCAAGATGGCGTCCAATATGGCGGACTTTCCAGTTAATAATCTATATCTCGGTTACGAATGGTCTAAAACAGATTTTTTTTTTTAGTCTTGATCCTCATTAGATGGACTACGAAAAAGATTGTTTAATTTCGCTATCAGTGGTTTTACCGTAATTTAAAAAATAATCTTTAAAAGATGTAATTTTCTAGAACTCTTCGAAGCTTTTGCCTTGCAACTTTTGAATAAATGACAGGAAATTATTTGGAATAAAAGTGGTACCCCAATTCATAAGCTTTAAAACAATATAAGTTTTAATGAATTTGAATGAAAAATACGCTATAATATGTGTCCCAAAATGGAGGAAAGTACCCAAAAAGTGCGTCTTTACTACGGGCCGGCGGCTGAGCCCCAAATCATTGACTTTTTGATAAAGCAAGAGACTTGGTAGGATTAATTGTTATATCATTAAAGATATTTTCAGTCGAGTAGCCAATCGAGATCTGCACCCTGACGGCCACCATCTTGAAAATAATCCGCCATATTGGATATTTTTCTATTTGATATATCTCGGGACGGTGTCCTCTATCAACGTCCGGTTTTCTCAGAAATGTTTCAAATAGTGTAAACTTTGATAATAAATCTATTTTCAAGAAATATAATTTTTGAGTTGGAAGTCTTAATAATTCTTGAGCCAATCAATAGTATTTTATATTTTGTAAAATTACGAAGTGTTTGTTAGAATTCTAGATAAACTGAACCCCTATTTTTTTTAGATCTATAAAATTACCTGTTTACCTCACTGTTCTTTTCTTTCGGGTAAATTGACACAATGGCATTGAGAACGCTTAGTTTTTGGTAACTAATATTGACATTGGAGGTCATATTGAACATGTTGTGTAACCACAAAAACTGCTTTGTATGCTATCTATGCTATGTATGGCGACTTTTGAATCACCCTGTATTTTTTATATGCAGGCCGACCCATAAGTCAGTTGAGAAAATGCATTATTGACGTAAAGAGGTTTCATTTTTTTACGAACGTAAAGCCATACGTGTCCGAATCGAGATGCTGCCTTGCAGTACAGTTCCCACTTTAACCACCAGGTGCCAGTTCGAACTAGGGATGGCCAAACGGATCCGGGTCTGAAAGTTTCGGATCTGGATCTGAAAGTTCCTGATCTGGATCCGGATCAGAGATTTCCGGATCCGGGTCTGAAAGTTTCGGATCTGGATCCGGATCCGAAAGTTCCTGATCTGGATCCGGATCCGAGATTTCCGGATCCGGATCCGGGTCCGAAAGATTCGGATCTGGATCCGGATCCGAGTGTTTCGTATCTCAATCCCATTATAATATTACCACACCTTAAAAGGTATTATGATCTTCGATTACAAAGAAATTTTTCGTTAGTCCTACAAGAATTTTTTCAAGTGTTGTTCCTAAAATACTTTGCTACGCATCGGCTAACACACTCGTGCACACATGTCAGAGGTGATTTTGTAAATGCCATTGAAACGAATATGTATTCATTCGAATGTATTGGAAATGAAAACACACATAAATGTGAGACATTCCATTCCAGGATGAAACCTTTAACACATATAACAAGATAGAAATGTTATACAAAAATTATACAATTGTTCTACAGTTACAGTTCTACAAATTAAAATAAAACATTATAATATATGCAGTGTTAAATAATTACAAAGTGTAAGACTAACAAGGGAGTTTATCTAAGTATCCCCCTCCGATTTCCATGAAACTTGGCAGGTGTATAGTGGGGCCCAAAGGAAGAAATACGTGTTTTTTTGTTTCAGCTAAAAACTGTTTTAGGGGGCAAAATCCCCTCAAATGTCAAGATGAGGAACAATTGAAGTAAGGATCTGACCCCTGTGTCCCCCTCCGATTCTCATCAAATTTGACAGGTGTATAGAGAGGCCCTATCCCCCCTGTTTCTTCCTATGCCATATTTACGTGGTTTCGGGGTCAGATCCCCACTTCAATTTCTCCTCATCTTGACATTTGACGGGGGGGAATGAAAACACACACAAATGTGAGACATTCCATTCCAGGATGAAACGTTTAACACATATAACAAGATAGAAATGTTATACAAAAATTATACAATTGTTCTACAGTTACAGTTCTACAAATTAAAATAAAAAAGTTCTGGATCTGGATTTCGGATCCGCTAGGATCCGGATCTGGCCATCCCTACTATACACCTGCCACGTTTCATGGAAATCGGAGGGGAACACAGGGGTCACATCCCCACTTCAATTTGTCCTCATCTTGACATTTGAAAGGTGGTTGCCCCCTAGAACAATTTTTTTGCCGAAACAAAAAAACACGTATTTCTTCATTTGGGCCCTGCAAGTTTCATGGAAATCGGAGGGGGAGACTTTGACCTCCCTTGTAAGTGTATTAATTAATTACAAATCGCGCACGCGCGCACACACACTATATATATATATATATATATATATATATATATATATATATATATATATATATATATATATATATATGTGTGTGTGTGTGTGTGTGTGTGTGTATGTATATTATATATATACGTATATTAGCAGGTAACAATATGTTTTATAAGCACATTCTTACTTTCCAAAGAAGCGCATGTGGGATGGCAAAACGGATCCGGATCCGGATCCAAAAGTACCGGATCCGAAAATACCGGATCCGGATCCGAAAATTCCGGATCCGGATCTGAAAATTCCGGATCCGGATCTGAAAATTCCGGATCCACGGATCCGGATCCGAAAAATTTTAGGATCCGGATCCTAAGGATCCGGAACCAACCGGATCCGGATTTCGGATCCGGATCTGGCCATCCCTAGTTCGAACGCCACCCACCTCGCTCAGGGGTGCATGCGCACAGTAAGATAACAGAAGGCAAGCGATAAATTTCACATTTTTTTTCTAAATACAGTGTCACTGATGAAATATCCAAGTAGCAATGAGTTGTTAGATGATCAATGCAGTGAACGTTGCCTCTACAAGTGAAATTTGCAATATGGCTGCCGAGCGTAGGGCTAAAGTCGCGCCTTCCACCTCTCCCCTCCAACTCCAACTATGCCGCAGATTCGGACGATTTCGGTAGGGGGGTTCCGCGGGTGGAACGGTGCTCTAGGCAACAGCAGAGGCCGATTCGGACACGGCCAGTGTCACCTAACTTATGGGCCACCCTGTTTATTATTTCGAGGCGAGATTGTGGCAAGTATTGTGTCAGTATAACATCCGTACATGTGTGTGCAGGCCTCTGCTTCGCAGTGTCTTTTCCCAACGACCAACACGCAAGTATTTTTTTTCAGTTTTCCAAGGTTTCAAATTTATTTTGTAATCATGCGACAGTGTGGCGCACTCTGGGCGGGGGTGGGATGTCCTTGCGAAACCCAGATTCACCTTGAAACTTTCCTAGACTAGTAATTGGCCACAGCTGAAAATGCACGAGCGAATATATGATGATAATGTGTGTCGCAGTCAACATGCACAATCTATGACCTAGAAAGAACACAGCACTGTCACGACATTCACTGCTTTCACACAGAGAAAAAAATATGTTGCGCTGCTTGTAATATAGGGGGGGGGGGAAGTTCTCGAAAACAAGTGCTGTGGGTAATAATACGTAGATAAACAAGCAGATAATATAAGGAGATAAACAAGCAGATAATATAAGGAGATAAACAAGCAAATCTGATATCTATATACATTTTTGAATGTGTTTGCCCTTACTTCTTCTGAAGGCTTTTTCATACTGGTGGGATCATAGGTGGCACCAGAAGTCTGTAAGGTTCCGCATTTCTAATTTGCATAATAATAGTATTAATAATAAAAGTACGTCTGTATATATATATAAAAAAACAAGGTATGTAGTAATCCGCTCCTCCATTGAAATTAACACCAACAGCTAGTTGGGAGGGTGCTCCAATGTTTAACATGGTGGCAATAAGACAACTGGGGAAAATGCTTAGCTTTTCTGTTCCTTTTGAAGATAAGGATGAATGATGTTGAGATACATGAAGGGATAATCACAAACATATAGAAACGACACAACACGAGTAGTATACTGGCTGTGAGTTCAGACGCCAGAGCCTCGTTAGTCTGCAAAATGAGGTCCAGGGTACTACGTGGAAGGGAGGTTGACATCTGGGTATCTTCGGAAAGGGTCTCCCCGGGGGATGCTTTGCGAAAATTTTGTTGTACAGATCGCGGGCCCAGCTTCAGTAGTCGATGGTTCGTTTGGAATCTGAATGAGTCGTGTTCGGTTTCGACTGGATCAGTCGGAAATGTAGTCAACGGATGGTTCGACTGAAATTAGTCGTTCGACTAATTCGACTAATGTTAGTCGTTCGACTAATGTTAGTCGTTCGACTAATGTTAGTCGTTCGACTAATTCGACTATGTTAGTCGTTCGACTAATTCGACTATGTTAGTCGTTCGACTAATTCGACTATGTTAGTCGTTCGACTAATATTAGTGGACTAATTTCTTTAGTCGACTAATTTTCATTAGTCGGTTTTTTCGATGGTTTTAATAATCGACTAATATTAGTCGACTAATGCCCATCACTACTCAACTGGCGGCTGACCTACATAGCTCCATCTGCCCACCAATCGTCTTTGGGGGTGTGTACCTCGATGAGTGTCAACAACCTCAGTTGCGCAGTCAAGCTGTAGGGGTAACATTGTTCTCCCTTTACAACGTTGCCAAGCGTACGTCTGCTTTGTCAGTTATTTTTTATTAGCTTGTTTGTACAGTGTTTGGGTATTTTGTGTACTAATTTTCCGTGCTTCGTGTACTCTTGTACAACTTTTATCCAGTAACGGCTCTGATCAACTCTCTTTCCCCTTTTTTATTACGTTTGGCAACATGTTGTGTATCCGACGCTCATTTGTTTTGTCCCGCCAGCAAATTTCGGTGCCTTGTGACACGAAAATGCCCGATGTCAGTCGAAGATAATTCAAATGATCGCTGATTCGTTATTTTCCAGCCGCCATGTGGATAGGGCCCGGATTTTGATTTCCTAAAAATCTTTAAAAATGACCCAAAAATTCGTACAAAACTCAATCTGCTTATTGAAAATAGTAGATAAATTCAAAGACAAACAATTTAACAATTACTTCACCTTGGTGTGTTGTACGGACTGTGAATAAGAAACTCGACATTGTTGCATTTCGCGATTTTCAGACAGGCTTTCTTGCTCTGGTAGTTAAACATCGCCAGATAACATTCAGACAAAACAGAAATTGTTGAACTTCTTATGTTTCAGCATGCAATGACACTTTTTTTTTTAAAAAAAAAAAGACCTAAAAATGACCCCAAAAAATTACATTTCTTCAACCTGAGGAGGGTGTTCAGGATTTCTGTACTAGTTAGCAATGTCTACGTTGCACCAGTTAAAAGATGAAATGTCATCAAAATCCGGGTCCTGAGCCAGGGGGACACCACCCCTCACTTTGAACACTGGTCCTGAATCTCATAACTACTGATACCCGTACTTCAAGATCTTCTTAAACAAGAGGCGAAAGATGAGCCTCTTTCTCGTCCGAAACCCGGCACAGATCAGATCTATAATAGTCTGTTTACAAGAATCGATTAGCAGACCCATGCCCCTTCTAGCAGTGTTAATTAGCCAATCTGGAAAGGCAGAAAGGCAATTAGTGCTTCCTCAACTTCCCGTCGCGTGGGGGAAGCCCGACCTACTTTCCTTCCCTTGGCCTTGAAAGCGACGGCAAAAATCGAACAAGTTCCCACTCACGTGTTTCTCTGTAAACAAGACTTTGGCTTGATGAAGGGTGGAGGGAAAGCTAGAAGTCGCGAAAACATGTTTTTGCCCGTCGTCCACCGCCGACGCCAAACATGTCAATACGAGGGGAGGGGGTACATAAAAATTCTCTTTCAAGTAATTTTCAATAATTTTCTTTGGAATTACACACACAAAAAAAAACTTTCATCCGAATTTGATTGGACCGCGTTCGTTTCGGACACGAAATTTCGGAATATACTTTATTACATATGCGCTTTTCGTGACAGGAACATGACGCATTAGTAGTCACGACAAGCAATGCAGTTCACTCGACAAACATACAGAGGGCGCTAAAACTAGTATTGCCGTAGTTGAGTGCAGTTAATCCCGATGCACCAACGTCATCGACAACGAATTCATGGGGAAAAAGTGCATTTGGTGGGACATGAAGGAGATATTATACTATGAATTGCTGAAACAGGGTAAAACCGCCAATGCTGAGCGTTATCAAGGCTAACTGATTCATCTGAGTGTCGAGATTAAGAGGAAAGAGCCATTTAGCCACAATGCGACCAGAAAGCTCATGCTGCTGCATGACAACGGCAGGCCGCACACCAAGGAGATGCTCTGTTCTGCCTCATGCGGCTTACTACCTTGACCTGGCCCCGTCAGACTACCACGGGTCCATGCAGAACCACCTAGCAGATTTCCACGTCAGAAACCTTCCACAGGTGGAAAATAGCGTTGATGAGTTTACAGACTTTAAACCGCTGTCTTTCTATCGCTTGGAGATTCGCCAGCTGCCTGAAACATGGCAAAAGTGTATAAATTTCAAGGGACATTACTTCGCCGATTACAATGTAAGATTATTTTCATTAATACACATTTTCTTTCTCTGAAAAAGGCCGAAAATTAATTTGTACACCTAATATATTATATCCTTCTACATAACTTTCTCGAAGTAGGAGGCAAACAAGCCACAACAATTGAAACAAAATGATAAACATATGTACGTTACCAAACTGGAGATACATCTCTGGCTGTAATTAATGATTTATAAAAATCCTTACCTGGAAAAAAGGAAAAAAACATAAGATAGGATGCAAGTCGAACAAATTAATAATTTCAAACATTTGTACTAACTGCTTTAGTTAGATACAGTAATGCACATGATAAAACAATGTTCTAAGTTCCATTCTCTCAAGTTCCATTTACTGTACTTTTGTTAAAATGTGACGTCAAGGCTGTTTTGTCGTCTTCCAATGTTATATTCTAAAACTTACTATTATTCTCCATCCACTGGAAGAATGAAGTTAAAGTAAACAAAACCACGTGATTTCTGAGAAACAGTTCCTTTCCTATGTGTTAGTTCTCGTGTTATTTGCCCATGAATAAAAAAAAACAATTATTTTCTAATCATGTACTGTACTTGCTTTTCCTGGAAAAAAAATAGATATGGTGGTGTAAATTATCACTCATTAGTGCATTACCTTTTAATTTACTACATATCGTTCCTGGATTTAGTTATTGCCGATTGAAAAAAGAATGCACAAATGCAGTAACAACCCGTTCAGAATAAATCAAAATATTAATAACAGTGGGAACCTTTGACATCAGTATTTTCCATTTTCTGCTGAATTGTAACAGAATATTTTGTCTCCAGTGCCAATTTGATGTGTAAAGTATGTCAGTAGTGGAAGGATTTATTTTGAATTAATCTTATTTACGTTTGAAAACAACTCATGATGTAGACCCGAGTTCGATTACGAAGATTGAAATTTTCCCCTGTCCCTGTATAGAACGGCTGTAGGGTTGGTTGGAAGTAGCACTGGGGAACAAAGGCGGTCGAAGCGTGGTGCTGATCACATCCCCTGGCGCTGTAGCGCACTGTGCTAACCACTCCGCCAAGAAGTCGGCGCTGTGCAATCAGTACCTTTAACTTCTGCTTCACGAAAAATAATTGTGCGATTTCTAATTAACATTCAAAATACATTCTCTTTTGCTGGCCTTCTAACCGAAACATTCCAGGTTCGATTCTCGAATTAGACGATTCCGCTGCCGACTTTTCCTCCAGATTTCTGCACAAGAATCCAAGTGATAGTGAAATGTGGATCGCACTTTACTTCTCATTACGTCACCGAAAGATCCTGTGACGTCAAAAGAACACTTGTGCTGTCCAAAGTGGCAGAGAACAAAATGAAATCTTGGAAGAAATTAAAATGAAATTTCTCGCTAATGCAAAAAAAGAAAGAAAAAATAAAATTAGCGGGTCAGCAGAGCGAGAGAAATGCCATCAGACGTCAAAACGAAGACAAATCAAGTCTTTTTATCGCTCAGAGTTTTCCCACGAGGCAAGGTATATTGATTCTGTAAACGTGGACCTGCGCGGAATACAAGCTCCGAGCAGTGTTGCCTACTGTACAATGTATTCCTATGAGTACAGATATTTAACTATTTTGATAATCGGGACGGTTATCTCCTTATTGAGCCAAAAAATCAATTGCGAGCAGATTTAGTGTAATATTCTGATGTCCAATTGCATTTTTGATGTTCTTGTGTACTTAAAAGCAAAGGGAAGTTTTGAACACGGTTCCAACCTGTTCGGGACTCGAACCCTGGACCCCAGGCGTCAGATCACGGCGTGATAACCACTCGGCTACGGAGGTTGGCACAAGTTCGAGAATGTCGAGAAGAGAAGTAGCTTTGAACAATCGAGATAAGAAGAGATGAAACGATTCGCGAGTTCGATCCGAGGTGGAGGCACATTGCACTGTGGTTCGGATTTCACTTTAGCCTAACTGAGCATAAAGTGAACTCATTAAATAATAATAATAATCTTTTGAAATATCATTTTATGGTCTGGGCCTCAGATTCCATAAAGTGTGTGTGTGTGTGTGTGTGTGTGTATGTGTGTATATATATATATATATATATATATATATATATATATATATATATATATATATATATGGAGGAAGGGAGAAGACTAGGCTCATTCTTGACGTCTTCAAGGAAACTACGTTGCAATCCCAACGGTAGTCAGGTTGCAAACTTATACAAATTCAGGTTGCCAACTCCTAATAATTCAGGTTGCCAACTCCTAATAATTCAGGTTGCCAATTCCTAATAATTCAGGTTGCCAATTCCTAATAATTCAGGTTGCCAACTCCTAATAATTCAGGTTGGAGGTTGCCAACTCCTAATAATTCAGGTTGCCAACTCCTAATAATTCAGTTTGCCAACTTCAGAATCGCCATTATCTTCTTTTTGAAATCAGGTTAATTCACAGTTTCTAATCGATTGTTATTCAGTATTTTACTTTCTAGGCTTCAAGCTTCGCAGATAGCCTGGAATATACGCTCGTGATATATATATATATATATATATATATATATATATATATATATATATATATGCATGCTAGTTTGCAACGGGACCCTGGAAAATATAACCGAAACTATTTAATCAATATTTCTGTCACCATTTTTGGGCCACCCTATACAACAAAATGAAAGTTACACAAAACAAAAATATGAATATGATCTAGGGCTGAGCCGATACTGATGAATCGATATCAGTATCGGAAAGTATCGGTTGGAATTTATATACCGATAAGTTTTCGGCGTTTTGGTCCTTCACGGGGTCCGCAAAAATTTCGCACTTCCCGGAGTCTTATTATCCTGGAAATTATGCAAATTCGAAGTTTATTTTATTTTTCACCAGAATTAAGTGAAAAACTGGATGTTGTGATTACATAACATATATGAGTGTAATTCTTACACGCTAATATTGATCAATATTTTGAACTTTCAATTATTATAAATTTCAATTATCGGTATTCTAATGGGTTCTATTGGGTTCCGTAACAGGATCGGAACCTATTTTTCTCGCACAATCTAAATTCGGTCAAAGTTGCATATTGTTTCACTTCAATATGGAACTTGGACCCTATTTAAACTGATCCGGAAAAAAAAGAAAAAAAAGGTTCCTGGACTGTATTTAAATTGATCTGGAAAAAATGTCCCTGGACCGAATTGAAATACTTTACAGATAAAAAGGTTCCTTACGGTCCAGAACGCATTTACGCTTGCTGGTTTTCTCTCCTGGACCGGAATTGAATTTACTTAAAATTCCTGGACCATTGACAACCCTGGTTCAAAGTGGTATGCGCTCAGCTCTAATATAAATCGATACAATTCATAAATTAATATGGAGGATTTCAATTTTTTAAATTGAAAATTAAGACCTGCATGATAAATACGACAACAAAAATGGAAAATTCTAATCATAATTGCCAATTGAGGGCGACATCCACTTCTCTCAAACTACAAGCTAAGTTCGCCCCCTGTGTTTGGAAAAAGGGGGGAGGGGTCATTGTAGGGACATTTCCAAAATAGAGTTGGCAACACTTGCTCCGAGAGCTCACGATCGCACATGTAGACAATAAAATTACACGAACGCACACGAAAGAGAAAAAAAATGCTGCTTAATGAAGTGTGAAGTGCTTTCCTCTGAGGGGGTCTTTTAACGTCTGGCCCACAAGGCACAGAGGAGCACTCCAAGTATAAAACATTCATAAATGTTTGTTCGGTACGGGAGAGTGATTGCATAAGCTTCTACTTCGCGTGTGTGGTGTTGCGAATGTGACTAGCTATTTAATTGTGTGAGTGCCTAATGTGGGGAGGGGAGGGGGAACTGGCAACGTTGGGGAAATTAAGGACAGAGGCATGTCCATTTATTGAAATTCTGTCGAAATACATGTGAAATGCAAAGAAAGAAAGGGAGATAAAGGGGAAAAGAATGAAAGAGAGAGAAAAATATAATAGTGAAAAAATGGAAACGGTGAAGTTTATAGGGAAAAGGATGAACGGGTGAAAAAAAGGTTAATAGACATTGATTTACGCGTATGAGTTACATGCTTGTACATTTGGAAACTAGTATCAGTAGTATCATAGCATTGCCAAACCTGTATTACCGTACAATTAGCTATCCTCACAACCGCTTCAAAATAACGGCCGCCAACCACAATGAAAGCAGGCATGACAGTGGCGTATGAGATTCTATCACACCCTTTCAAATATCCCTGGTGTCTTGCGAATCACATCCAAGCAGGGACTCATACACAAGTGATTTGAGATAGCCCCAGACGAAAAAATCGAGTGGATTCAGGTTAGGTGACCTCACAGGCCAGGTAATCGGGCCTCCCAACCATTCCATCAAGCAGGAAAGGCAATATCCAGATGGTTGTGAGACATCCATGCTGAAATGACGCGATGTTTCATATCTCGTTATGCTGGCTTCTCCGATCCTAGGTTTCCTGTTTTAAAGTGCTCGGTGATGCATTACATATTTCCTGTTTCCTATCTGCACGCATTTAAATATCTTTTTGAGCAGACCTCATCTCCAGGAAGGTATCAACTCGGGGCGATGTTGGGTGATTGATTGAGTTGGTGTTTTAAGTCCATTTTATGCACAGTACGGCTAATCGGAACTGGACCCACAGTTTAAAGTGGAATCCCAACCACTATGCGCCTCCACCGGGGTTGAACCCGTGACCCTTTAATTATAAGGCGACGCAAGTACTTTAAATACCTTTTCCTGCTCCCCCAAATATAGGCAATAGTTAGGCTGAGAGTTCAATGAACTAACCGATCTGTAACTACGCACTATTAATGGTCAAGCTGGAGAGTTCATGTAAACTAACCTGTCTCTAACCGTAGATTCTACGTTCTTTCTGCACGCTTTCACTGAATCACCCTGTATATATACCCACTTCAGGATACGACATTTCTAATTTTGACGGGTATTAGAAAATTTTCTGCGGGCACCCATTATTAGGTATTATAATTATCCCTTGAATGTAACACAGGATGACACACCCGCCAAAAGCATAAGAGTTAACTGTACCCAAATATAGTGTGTGCATATAGGGCGCACTCTTTCTCTCGAATGTTACATCTTCAAGGAGCTTATTTTTGGGACTTTCAGTTGTAATATTACCAAGTTGATGAGAGGAGCCAGACAATAAGTTCGTGAAGAAAAGATCGCCCGACAGAGAGTTCTGGTAGAACTCATCTACGTGATCCTAAGCAGGCGTACCTCCTGGGTGCATCTTGCACAGAATGGCCCTCCCACACCCGCTGTTGCTTGTTTGTTGAAGGAGCCAATTTTAGAACCGGGACACTTTTGCCTACGAAACTGCAAGTACCATTCAGCTGAAGGATCATATTACTTATAGGGACGAAAATACATAGCACCCAGTGGCGTGCGGTGACATTTTCCGTTGTGGAAGCAGATCCCGAAAAATTGAAAAAAACCAAGAATTCATTGCTTCTACATGGTACGTTATAATGAAAAAAATGAGCACTCTACCTGATACTGTTTCCATAACGTCTAAGGGAAAGATGAATGTCCTGGCGCAGTTGTTCATTTTTTCGAATTTCAGTTGGTCTGTTGTCAAACGTATTTAATGCAACAGACGATCGCGGATGATTGAAACAATTTTCAAGATTTTCACACATTGCAATATTCACAAATCCACTTTGGCACCATGTAGTTCTTTCCGTAATAAATAGTAAACAATGCCAACACTATTTGAAGCAAACAAATAGAAATTCACCCGCCTGAAAAGCCATAACTTTTCACCTCGCAAAGCGCTTGAAAAAGTGTGACCGCGGCCAGCGAGTTTTACCAACTCTATTTGGCGGATGTGTCCATGGACATGTTAGCTGTCTTAATAGACCGAACGCTCGGAAACTTTTATCTTCACATCTAATATATCATCCGAATGTCAGCAATCATATTTTGTGTTTCTCCTGTGTTTTGAAACTTCATAGTTTATTTATGAATATAAATTTTAACTAGCTTGGTGGATATGCTACATCGCTGACAGTATACAGTACACTTGGACACTTAATCGTGCAGTTCGCAACACTGAGGACATCATCTGGCTGACCGATGGCACACACTGCTTTCTTCCAGCCCTTACGGGTTGGAAAACAAGCTTTGTCTCCACACAACGTCCCCTCTCATTGGATCCTTGAAGGTCGCCGGGGTATTTTTCGGGTTTCTGATGACATTGCCAGGGTGGTGATACTGCGCACATGTTTTGTTAACAGGCCGCGAGAGGGTGTTGATGGCCGCATATCGGAAAAGGACGAACCTTGGACGCTTGCAGGTTGATATTCTGTTGAGGCAGAAATAATGAGAATCCAAAAGTTAAAGAATTAATTTGTAACAGTTATGTTCTGTGCCACCACTGCTGGCCTTGCTGTACCGGAGTGCACGCGCATGATAGCACCGTTCAATCAAACCATCGCAATGAAGCGCTTTCTCCTCCTACGTATACAACCCATTCGAATACTATAGAAGTTATTCTAAACATCATTTTATGATTACTACTTCTAAAATACGAAAATCAATTATCCTTCTTTGAAGATTTTGTGACTAAGAAGAGCGGGAGATGCTCCTTCAGGCCAACTTCTCAATCTGACGCCGGAAAAAGTGATGAAACCTGTAACTGCAAACCCACGAGGCACTGGCGTCGGAGGGGGAGGGGGTTCGGAACCAAAGTAAAAAAAAATGTATTCACAAAATTGTCCACTTACAGCTACAAATCTGGGAAAGTATATTTCAAGGGTAGTTACGTTTGATCAACAGTTTGAAGATTCATATTTCACTGCAAAGAAACTGTGAGAAAAATATTGCTTAACTATCAGCAGAATAGTTACTATAATATAAAAAATGTAGTTTGCGTGTCCAACCTGTGACAATGGAATGCTCAACATATAACGAAAAATCATAGTTCAGTTTCTTTAAACGGTTGGTGACGGTAGTTTTAGAGTAACTTTAGGACTAGGTCAATTACGATACCTGGGGGCTTCCACCCCACGCTCATCAACTTCAGCTCCCCAAGCCCTTTTCTAAATAGATTAAGAAGCCTGGTAATTAAAGGAAAGTTTTATGTGACGACGTGTAAACCTTCGTCAGTCCAGACTTCACCATGTATGGCAAAATGCAGGTGTTCGGGTTACATAACTACCATTCAAGGTAGCAAGGAATCCTAGTCGGCATACCAATGTAGTTCTACAATGCGTGATTGACAGTGCTTCTATTGTGACGCTCTCGCATTAGAAATTCATTCCTTTCTCTAATTTCAAATCAGCAAGATCTCCATGCTCTCGTTCCCTCCGGTATAAAACACCGTTATGTGGCAGCGAGTGTAAATTTCTGGTCAAACTTAATTCTAGCTTAGGCCGGCTTTAGACGAAAGCATTTCCTTTAACATTTATGCTACCGTAAATGCTTCCAAGAAATATATAGCAGATTGTACTTTACACGTAAGCATTTCATGGAACATTTCGGTTAGCTATTGCGATTACAATGTATAATACATACAGCACGAAAGGCACATCGAGTTACGCCATCTATTGCGTGTGCACGGTGTTGACAATTGAAAAAAAATAAAATATTCTTCCATACGTGTACAGTAAACGTTGTACAGTATGTATTTAATCAGCGCCATTCTTCTCTACCTAAAATCATTTAATCCGAAACGTAATTCCTCTCGGTTGAATAGTTATCGCCTTTTAAAAATGTGAAGTGATACATTGTTTACATCTCACGCGGCCGCCATTATATAGAGGTCCCTTCTGATTGGTTACGCTACGAAAAATGCTACGGACCGAGCCTATCCTTCAGAAATGCCAGGAAATATGGCATGGCATCTGAAATGCCATAAGATTTCTCACTTTACACGGTAGGATAATGGTCATCGCATAAATGTTGAGAAAAATTATTTCGTCTAAAGCCGACCTTACTCGATGGGGCTGGGGGACTGCTAGGTCCACCACCTCTTCATTTTCGATTTTTTCAACTGAACATTTTTACAACAAATCGAAAATAAATTACATTGTTCCCTAGGATGTTATCAACATATCTGTATTGCTTTTGTTGATAACATCATAAAGATAACGTAAGATAACGTACTTAGGAGGCAAAATTCACGCGTTGATATGTGTGTCAAGACAGGACACTCGTTCAAGTGACTGAATAATCAGTTCTTGCTTATTGTTAATGATGGTTTTTCTGTAATTATTATATTTACAATATAACTGCTCCTACATAAACAAAGAAAAAATCATTGATGCAAAATTAAAATGTTTTTTTAACTTTTAGTGGATGTGTGAAAAAATGTGTGTGACACTCGTGAAAGAAATATGAAATAACTGTTTTTTCTTTTCTATTGATGATGGTAATTCTTGAAATTACTATATAACTATACTTATGCATACAACAAAGGAAGCAGTGATTCAATAACGGAATGATTTCTTGAATGTTAGTGATAAAAAATATGTGGGCCTCTAAGCACGGCACGGGTAAACTAGGCATAGTTTCTTCTACTGGAAAAGACCTAGTCTACTTCACCCAACAAATGAATAGAGGAACCTAGCTCGGAGCTAGGTTTGCGGCGTTGCTACATCTTTGTGTTTTATCCGCTCCCTATCCTCGACCACCAGTGTCTTTCCGACGTGGGTGTTCTTACAAGAATTGACAAGATGAACGGCCCGAGTTTCTTCAACCTTGTCCGGAGCTATAAACAAGGATTGTGGATGTATTACAAGGGAGTCGAACCATCATCCATGACTTCGCAACCCACCACGCTAACCGATAGGTCAAGGAGGCTGACGGTGTCCGAAATAGTAATCCAGAAAGCTTGGATTGCTGTAGGAACGAACGTAATATTTTCCCCTAACCCCACCATGAATCGAAACAGGGTAACTTTGGCAAGGTGACGGAAACACTGTGTTACATCAACAGATATTCTGCTATGCCATCTTGGTTGCTGAGCACGTTCAGTGTTCGACACACAAACTCGCCAAAAGTTCCTTTGTAGGATCCATTGGACAATCTCAACCAATCAACATTCCTCATCGTCGCGATTAGACTCAAGGGGCAAAAAAGCAACTCAAGAAAAATATAATGAATGAATGTGTTAAAATTTTTCGGTGCTTCTGCACGTAAGACCGTCTTGCACCCTTCAAAATATACGAGGGGAAATCGCCTTATAAAAAATCCTTACCTGAGAGTCAAGAAATGAAAGTAAAAATCCTGTTGAGAAAGGTTAAAAGTGCAAGTACACACACTCTTGGTTAGCAAAATAAGAAAACACAATTTACAATTTCATAACTTTGGATTTAGAAACAGAAGAAAACGCGCGCACACCCGTCTGCATCCAATAATACATGTATTACAATTTCTGCTCCTTTTAGCTTGAATTCAAGCCTAAAACCGTTAAAATCGGTCCACCGGTTCTCGAGAAAATCATATGTAAAAAGGTAGTTCCAAAAAATTCAACATTTCATCGTATTTCAAGATGGCGGTGGGGCAAAACGGACTGACAAATAAGTGGACCTAGATTAGGTGCTTCAATCCCACAATTCCTCAATAGATCCTACGATATTCATAAGCGATTTTCTTCGCCCACAAGCAAAATCAAGACTTCAAAAGTTACTTTTAAACAATACACCATTTAAAACTACCAAAGTTAAAATTTAAAAAATCAAAGAAACGAACTGAATTCCCACCCAATTGGGTAAGTCTTAAAACTTCCCTTATACTTAAAAAGGGAAAAGTTTTGAAAGACGGCATTCAGTAGCATGTAAAAGCAATTTACCTCACTGTATCAGACAGGAATTGTCCTGCAAGAAATCCACCAAGAATGAAAAGTTTGAATGACAAATGAATGAAGTATAAAGCAACAATGAAAAAATGCACAATTCCCGATTAGCAGCAGCATTTTTTTCTGATTTGGAAGAGGTGGGATGTTAATTTGCTTTCACATTTTCTACACGACACTTCATCTAAGGGAAAAAAAAGTTTCACAGAGTCGGATCTTAGATGAAACTGAAAGAACAATCAGAAACACACACGGACATCCAGACGTTAGAGCCTTGTGCTTTTTCATTTTACTCCTGGTTGAGGGGGGGGGGGGGGGGTACTGTTATAATTCATATAATATCCTTCAAAAGTAGTTACGTCAAACAGCTCCACTGGAAAACCGTACAGGAAATGGTGACTTTGAACCGCTGCTGTCCGTAGCAATATGAGGAAATGGGAGAAATTGGTTTGCTTGCTGAAAAGAAAACTCTCTCTCAAACGAGCGGCTAGGGACAGCAATAGCGAATACGCGACCGAACGTACCATCTACAAAACGTACCTACCACTTGACAGGCTACCAGCGAATGGTCTTCTAATGAGTCTAAAAATATTTGCGATGCGACAAGACGTACCACTTGATGGTTTTGCTTATTTCCATCACACTTTATCCACGCTTTGGACTGGCAAAATTACTATATAATGCATATAAAGCTATTTTGGCGCGTTTAAAATCAGCTGTGGTTAAGCTGTCGTCCACATTTTTTTCTTTTATCTTTTCTTTCGATTTTCGTTTTAGTTATGTCAGTTCTAACCTAGCCTAACCTAACCTTTGTCGTGTAGGTTGCCTAGAGTATCGTTCTAAATCTTTGGTAATTGGCGTGCCTTCCTCTCGAACCCTTTCCTTCGCATCTTGCATACGCTTCTTCACATCTAACTGAGCATCATTCGGGACTCCACAAACGTGATCACTCGAAGGGCCACTAACAACTTTATTCTCTTTTGATTTTAAGTTCAAGCGTTTACCTTGAAGTGGTACGTTTTGTCGCGGAGTAAATATCTTGAAAGTAGGTGTTTATCTCAGTGGAACGTTTCGTCGCGAAAACCCAGGTGGTATGTTTTGTCGCTGGTACGTTCTGTCGGCACACCAGCATTAGCACCTTGGGAGATATGCTAACAACACCAAACCTGACCTTCCTAACCTATCCACGTAGGCATATAATAGCAGAAATAACCATGTAAATAGGTAGGTAGTTTAAATTTTGTTAATTTAAGCTAGTATATGCATACGTGGATAGGTCAGGTTTGGTGCTGTTGGCATGTATTTCCAAGTTGCTAAGGCTGCCCCTAGACGCTCGTCTCTCTCAACGTACACAATATTATCAACATATGTCGTTAACAAGCACAAAACTGGATACATGAAAATAGGGCATTGTTTTTCATAGTCAAGTTAAAGTTGTGATTTTCTAAGAATTCAATAAATTTGTAGTAAAAAAAAAATTGGTTTCTCAACTTTGATGAAGAAGAACTGTCTTCTTTCTTCTTCTGTCTACAAGCTTTTGTGGCCGTGGGAGGGGAAAGGTGGCTTTCCCACACCCCGATGATGGTTAAGGTAATAATGGAATCATGTTTTCCTAACAGCGTTCGATTTTACAATTTGGCGAACTCCACGACGGGAGAAGTTAATTAAGCACCTCCGTACACGCCCACGCGCCGTGCATTGCATAATTACATTCTCACCATCCATCAAACGGAGAAAATTGGACAAAGCTGAAAAGCACTGCAGAGAAGCGAACCTGAGAGGCACGGACCATGCGATCAGGTTTCTTAGAATAAAAAAAATACTACTGTACTACACAGTGGCAAGGTCATTACCGCATACAAATTCTGCATTGACTTTAGACTATTTTCTTGCGTCGTTAATGGGCATTATCATGGAATTCTACCTCATTAAGTTACACTTTAGCACTCAAACTTATTATGCACCACGAGGCCGAGAAAGAGAGATTGCATGTAGAGACGAGGCCGAGAAAAGGAGATTGGATGTCGGGATGAGCCCGAGAAAAGGAGATTGGATGTGGGGATGAGTCCGAGAAAAAAAGGTTGGATGACGAGACGAGGGCGACAAAAAGAGATTTGATGTTGAGACAAAATAAATTGTATCGAGACGATTGATTAATTAATTTTTTTTAAAAAAAATACTTCGCTTTTTGTGCCACTTTTGGCTAATTTGCGAAGATGGGGATGAGTGATGATATAATGAAATTGATGAATGGACACTCGCACACATCCACGAGAAAAGATTGATTTTCATATCGTGGGCATTTCAGAACAAAGGCTATTTTTGTCCATCACACAATACAGGGATAAGCCACTTAACTAAAACAAAATTGAGAACAGCGCCCTAACAATAACATTTGTGTGTTAAAAACTTCCTAACTTAATTTTTAAAACTAATCAACCATCCATTGATGCCGAGAAAAAGAGATTGGATGTCGAGATGAGGCTGTGAAAGAGAGATTGAACGTCGAGACCGAAAAAGAGACAATCCTAGTATACGACAAAAGTGAATCCGGCCTCGTCTCGACACTATACCTGCTGCAGTCTGTGGAAACATTGTATTCGGCTCACAAGCCGCGTTCTTGGAAAATGTGTTTACCTTGCATGTTCCCACTTCCTTTGGGACTACGTGATCAGCTGGTTCGCCGTCGCACTTGTGACCATGCGTAGGTTCCTCGTCGAAACTCCTGCTGCTATGCTTGTTCCCCATTCTACAAAACGCATGCGTTCACTCATCCAAAACGATCCATAAATGATCTTCAATTCTTTCACTCGTATCCACAACAATTCACCCAATAAATGCGACACGTTTCCCGCACTTTGCCGTGTCCTTTAACAGCATCCGCTAACACTGTAATCTATAGACAACTATAACATCTTCATTCGACGCATGACTACACCTGGTGAGCAAAATCGGAACTAGGACACAAAAACTCTTGCCGCATTCGTAACAACCGTAGTCTCCCTTCACGTAAAAAGAGTAGGGCTTTCTCGATAGCGTAGTGGTAACGCTCTCGCGTTGTTATCCCGGGTTCGATAGTCACTGGGTGCGCATTACATACTAGAATTGAACCCAGCTTTGAACTGTAGCTCCAGTCCCGTGACATGAAGCGTGTCAACTTATGCTAAAGAGCCGGCTGGATAGTCGCGTGCGTTGTGGTAAATTTTCCATCTGGCCACCAAGTTCCGGGTTCGAGTCCCGACCTCGTCATGAATGCTTTTGGCGAATGTCCCTTCCACTCATCTTCATCGTGGCATGAAAAATCATTATGGTTTTTGTTTTGGTGAATTCTAAAATATGTGTGTGCCACTCGTGCAATAATGGGTTATTATCATTTATTAATCGTGGTAATTTTTGTAATTATTATAATTAATATATAACTGTACTTATATAATCAACAAAGGAAGCTGTGATTCAATAACAAGACTGCTTCTTGAATTTTAAGTGATAACAAACAGTGTGGGACTGTGAAGGCACCCCCCCCCCCTCGTAAGTAAGTTTCTCGTATAGCATGGGTAAGATAGGATGAACATCTGTCTCCGAGGACTTAAATCTCCCTACCCAGGTTACAGGGTGTGAAATCATTTAAGACTGGTGAGGGGAGAAAGATCTTAAATCTACAAACCCCTCTCCCCACAAAGATACATATAAATTATACGATATACATATTTATAATGTTATTAAAAGTAAAAATAAATTACTAAATTAAATTAGTAATTAAAAATAGTATTTTTAATTACACACAAATAAATAAATTTGTTACTTTTATGTACGTATATCAGATATTATAATGTACCAAACTACTTCCTTTACTAACTGGTTAAAGATGTTAATAAATTATGAAATAGTTGAAGTGATTTTATTATGTGTAAGTTTTTATTTAGTTTTGCATTATGTTAATATAAATCAATTAGTTATTATTGTCTTGCATTCTTGTTTTACTTTTATTGTGCGTATTGATGTAGATTTGTTAATGATCTCTTGAGAGAGAAAAAGGATTGAACCCTAACAACTGCACTGATTTGTGTACTATTCGATATTATTCTTAGTACAGTATATTTGAAATTAAAAGTAATTCCTTACCTTTTGTTTGTTGTAACTAAAACTCTCCCCCCGGAAATTTTTGGTGAGGGGGTTTGAGGCCAAGATTGTTGGTGTCCCCCCCGTCCCCACTGGATTTCGCACCGTACCAGGTTAAAAACTGAGGCTATAAAGGAGCACTTGGCACATATATGGCCAAAACAGAGTCTTGCAGAGGATTATACTGACTTTAGGTCCGGACGCCAGAGACCTGTAAGACTGCAGTTACCGAGGTGTAATACGTGGAAGTGAGGTTGACACTTTATGGCTTTCGCCTTCCTGATTGTGTCGTTGCCTTGTGATTAAGTGGTCCCGGTTTCGGTACCCGGTGGAGGCACAGTCAGGGTACGAAATCCTGGGGGGTCCGGGGGGATTTTCCCCACCAAAAATGTCCCCGGGGGGAGAGGTTTTTGTTATAAGAAAATATAAGCAATTGGTTTTGACTACTTATGTAATTTACTAAGGATAATATCGAAAACACACAAAATAATATGGTTGGGAGTGCAGAAAGTTCTTTTCAAGAGATCATTAGCAGATCTACTCATGCGCGCCGACTACGTGGGTGCTCCGGGGCTCGAGCACCCACATAAATAATCCGCACCCACAAGATTTTTAGTTTGGTAAAAACAAAATAAAATAAATATTTCTCACTTGCCATTATCAAAAAATAATAAGCAATTAAACATTGAGATGGAAGTTAAAATTTCTAACCTCTAAAACATTATTGTTTTAAATGTGTTTGTGCAAAGACAACCAAGCAACACATTCCCCCCTTCCTTGCCTGTCTCTGGCCAAGTCAAAGGTAGTCCCCACAATAACAATTGAAGTATATTGTATTGTGAATAGAATCCCGTCTTCTCGGCTTGCTTTAATGTTTCCTTATAAGTGACACACTGCAATACGCCCACTCCATTCGTCAACAATTGTTTTAAAATAACTACTTGCTGATATTGAGCACTAATAAAGAATAAACCGAATGGTGATTCTTCGTGAATTAATATAATTTGTAAGACATTCGCCAAAGAGGCTAGAAGTGTTTCAATCGCTACAAGAAGCCAACGAAGATGGTGTTGTAAAAAACATTCCCAGACTGACTTTGCGACCATTCGGTCCCACAAGGTGGTGTGTGAGGGTAAAATCACTGCAATCGTTGGAAAGTAATTATGACGTTCTCTTGAAATTTTTGGAAGATCTGTCAGAAGAGAAAAGTGAAGTCGGTGGGAAGGCTAGTGGATATTTTTCAAACCTACATCAATTCAGATTTCTTATTTTCCTGAAAATGTTAATTTCAGTTTTCGGCAGGATTGAACAACTTCATTCTTCTTTTCAGAAGAAATCATTGTCATACAGAGAAATCAAAACTTTGGTGGAAACTTTGTCTGCAAGTTTAGCTTCACAAAGGTATATATTTTTTGAGTTGTGGAATGAAACCATGAGGAAAGGGAAGGAATTGAACATTGATAAACCAGTTTTGTCTAGAAAAAGCAAGATGCTAGAACGCTACGACGAAGGTAGTGATCCTTATACGTATCAAACGCCGGAGGAAATGATTGATGTGGCTGTGGATTTGCTAAATCGTAGATTTCAAACAAAGGTTTTGGAACTTATTTCACAACTTGAAGCTTTTGCTATCGGTCAAATTAGTGCTGATCGAATTCTGCAGTTCTATGGGACAGACTCTGATAAAGACAAGCTAACACTGCACAGGGACATGTTTCTAGATGTGTGCAGAACGAACAAAGAAAAAATGGCCAACTTGTCAGACATTACAAATATTTTAAGTAGAGAAAACAGTGGTCGTATGCGTGAAATGCTCACAGAATTTGTAAAGTTTGTACGGGTGATTTTTACTATACCTGTTACTTATTGTACTTCTAATCTGTCATTTTCAGCACTTAGACGATTGAAAACGTTTTTGCGGTCAACAATGACCCAAAATAGATTGAATGATTTGGCAATTTTGCAAGTTCATAAAGAAATGACTAAAAATATTGACATTACCAAAATTGCAAACAAATTCATAAGTGCAAATGACGGAAGAAGGAATGTGTTTTATATTGAAAGTTAATATGTCATTATTATTATTATTATTTGGTACAAACAATTAGTCATTTTGAAGTTTCTGTTTACAACAAAATCCTTGCATAGTTCTTTCTGCAATACAATTAAAATTATTTGCATTTATGAAGTTTTTTCATTTTAATTTGTATGAATGTGGTATTTTCTTTTAGTAACGTGTTGATAATATCATTGCATCTTGCAATCATTGTGCATGTAAGTTGTGTAAAGTATAAAATACTTGATAATTGCAGATCTAACCGCCATTGATGTGCACCCACAGAAATTTTGGAAAGTCGGCGCCCTTGGATCTACTCTACACCAATAACAATATGCGTACAAGAAAAGTAAAACAAGAATGCAAGTCAATTATAAATTCTAATTGATTTGTTATAATAGAGCAAAAACTAAACAAAAGCTTATGCATAATAAAACAATTTGAACTATTTTGTAATTTATTGACATCTTTAACCAGTTAATAAAGGAATTAGTTAGCTACTTTTCAAATATCTGTTATATATTTAAATATAACAAATTAATTCCTTATGTGTATATAATAATGTTTTTTTAATATTTAGTAATTTTGTCCTTTATATTTAATAACATCATAAATATCCAAATCATAATAATTTATATGTTATATATGTGTCACATATGTTTGTGTGTGTGTGTATAGATTACGATCTTCCTCCCCCCACCAGTCATCAATGATTTCGCACCCTGCACAGAGTGGATCGGATCCCACTTTAAACTGTAGGTCCAGTCTCGATTAGCCTTACTGTCAAAAATTTGGACTTAAAACAAAACTTTAGGGCCTTCATAATGAATAGAAAATAGTGTTAATACACTTCCCTTGCGATACAACTGCCATGTTACAGCACATGACTAGGGAGCGGAAGTTGATGAAAAGTCATCTTTTTTCAGACATTTCGGACACGATGCCCATTGAATGTACACAATATTACACTTCGTCTAGAACCCAAAAAAGGTAATTTTAAAGTGCATATTTTTTTTTCATTTTTTGCCAATTTTCAGGTTTTAGGTAACTTAGGTTGTTTCCATTGGAAATCCTCGTTGCATATTTTAATTGAATTTGCATGCGGTATCATTTGGTGCCTTCTTTTTAAAGCAAGATTGAATTTTGTTTAATTTCCTTTTCACTTCAATTTTTAACCTGAAACTAACACATTTAATGGTCATTTTTTGCATTTTTTACTTCATTTTTCCCCCATTTTTTTTAGGACATTCTATACGTCATATACCTATATTTTTTAGGTCATCAACTTCCGCTCCCTACACATGACGAAAACCCGCGCGAACGTTGCGTGCTCTCACAGAGCCAACCAGTGACGTCACACTAACATGGTTCATAGGAAATGCAACCAGCAGTGTCGACGCTTCCCACAACATTCTATTGCGCTCCCTATCACTCATTGATTACCATTACCACAGCGGCCCCCGCCAATCAGAAGATGGATATACCCGTGACGTCAACAAGATCAATTCTGTAACCACGATTGTCTTGCTTTAATGATATTGCACGTCACCTCTTCGATACCAAGAACATGCCTATACTCATTTACAGACGTTTTCTTCTTCTAGATCCATTCTTACTAAGGGGCAGATTTGCTTATTTTATTCGTATGTGCTATAAAATACTGCTTTAAGTTCACATCATGTTGTTTTGAGCCTGTGACTATATAGTGCATATTTTGCATAATCTTGCGTAAGAATTGACCTTTGCTTTTTGTGAATTGCAGATTTGTTGCGTCTAACATAGCACCACTAGTCGTCGCCAGAAATTCTTGTAACAGGCGAGGGATTCAGACCGTTGATATAAAACCAAACATCACAACTGACTTGATTGTTTGTTTGATTTGTTGTTTTAAGTCAACTTTATACACAAATAGGCTAATCGGGACTGGACCTACAGTTTAAAGTGGGGTCCGAACCACTGTGCATGTGCCTACGCCATCGGGGAGGCCCCAATAGTACAATTGAATATTGTTAATCAAATAATAATAATTATAACGCAATCATATACTATTTATTACCAATGGTATTATAGTTCTACTATCCTTGGAAGACTGTACTACTCGATTCAACAATTGAATCATTATCCAGCAGCACTTACGTACGCAGGGGAGAGGTTATGGTGTTTGTTATATACCGTCGCTTTTCTGACACTTTTGGCTAATCGCGACGATAATAATAATAATAATAATTCCTTTATTACATTACATATTGAATTTGCATTATCATATAATTATAGACAATTATCAACCATAAGCAACCAATATACACGTATTACAGCTATTCAATACATGTAATAAGGGGGGGGGGGACCCCGAAGTAAGCCCGCCTCCTCCCGCATACATTCGAGGGTATGGTCTTATTGTCCTGGTTCCTAAAAATATACCAGGACGTCAGTTGCTCCGAATTGACGGTTCCCCCGACTTTATTTTCTCTATTTATTACTATTTGATTGCATTTTAAAATAGGTATAATAATAAATTGTATTGCTATACAAAGGAATATATACATGACATAACTGATGTATACAATACTTTATGTGATATTATTTCTGTTCTGAGATCCAGAACAGAGGACATGAACCTCGTGAGTGATAAAGATGTGATGATATGACAAAGAACACATACGCCGGGATCCTTAGCAGTGACCCCTGGTGTCGTAGTGCGCTGTGCTAACCACTCCGCCACGAAGGTTGCACATGGTGGTTCAGTTCCCACTATAAACTGTAGGTCCAGACACGATTAACCTATCCGTGCATAAAGTGTACTTAAAAACTAATTAAATAAACACCTGAAAGTTTGTGCGGTAACATGATGTATATGTTGTTTAGATTGCGAGACCGAGACAGGCTTTTACAACTCGACACGTGACCGAGACGTTGCCAAGCCTCGTCTCGTTTCTATACCACCCCAACTGACCACACACAGTCCCAGGGGTGCCCATCCCCCCAGCCAAGGCCCATGACGCACTCCTTCCAAAGTAGAACCTTTCCCTCCCCCCCCCCCTTTATGCCGAATTATTTACTCAAATTATTTTTTTGGTCAGACAACATTTGCGGAACAATATAATACAGACATCTTTAAGCAATATATGTTTACATTAGGTACTTAAGGCTCACTTTCATGTTTGCTAACATAAAACGTACAAAACTGCTCAGGCTCACTGCCATTGTTAGTGTACTGTATCTTATTCTTAACAGTTTGTCCGCTTGACTAACCTTGAATTGAGGCGCATTAAAAAAAAAAAATTGCGAACAGCATGTCCCCTCCTTCCAAACCGATCCCAAAGGCATAAGAGGTGGTGCTTCATTTCAACCTCATCGCCGCGATCACCCACACGTAGGTAGAAAAACTGCACATAATAACAATAACTAAAAATCAAGTCAATCAAAGAAACGACCCCCCCCCCCATTTTTGTGTGAAGATATATAGAATTGGTATAAAATTTTGTCCCTCCGCAAAAGATTCCCATGCGTCATGAATCCCCTCTGTGGGCACCCCTGCACAGCCCAGTGATAACAACAACCTAACAACACCGTCATCATACTCACCCACACGCACAAAAAATACTTTGATCATCACATTACGGGCTGTCCAATGGCATATTCACCGATTAAGGTGTTACCTTCATTTCCTCTGAAGACCTCAACCCGGAGCGCACCCATCTCCCACATGTTTCTTAAAAAAAATAGAATGAGGTGTCCGTAAACGCCTATGGTCTTATTTGGCCAAGAAACCTTGAAGGAAACAGATCTGGTGATGTAGCATCCTTGCAACATGAATAAAGAGCAACAGAATGAACAATTTATCAAACTGTCCTGCCATTAAAGCAGCTTAAACTACACTGACAGACGTAAAGGAACTCCTTCAGTTGTTTAGCGTATGCAAGAAAAACTATTTTTAAAGAATGGTACGAATAGAGGCTTTATTAACACATAAATTGACCACAAACAAGTAAAAATATTAACCTGTTTTCACTATTTTCTATTTGCAATCAGTTTATAAACGACATTAAAAGCAGGTTTCCTAACTCGATGTTCCGGGACGATTTTTAATTTTCGTAATACTCACGGAGAAATTTGCATGTGAATTTAGAATTTCCTGATGATTTAAATAATGTTTCCTTTCTGTGTGAATACTATTAACATGCTGGCACTACCGTTGAAGCGTAATTCTGAATATTTGTTCCGATGTTTATTTTTTAAAGGATAGAGAGCGAGAGAAGCATGGCTGTTAGGCATGTTAGATCACCTGGGACAAATAAATATCAACCGATTAAATTACGCCAAATGTGAACTTCAACTGTAAAAATATCCTCACATAATAAAAATAGGAGAAAAATAACTGCATAATATTCTTAATTCTGAGAAAACGCACATGTAAAATGATATTCTACATGACCCCCTTCCCATCTGAAAATCTGGATGTATTAGAAGATGGCAGCTTTCAAGATGGCTGCCATGATAAACACTAGCCCCATCTGGCGTGTCCACACCCCAATTACCCGTATCCGAAATTTCATCGCCCTCCGTCAAGTCGTTTTCAAAGTAAAAGGGTGGTGCCGGACTTTTGCCTCACCTTGTACTGAAAAGAGCCAAATGTAAAAAAAGGGTATATTTTCTCTGGATTTTATATTGCGACTGTGGATAAAGTCAAGTGTGAATAGTTAAAGAGTGATGACAAAAATTCAAGTATATATTTTAGGTTTTCCACGAATAAAAATCTAAATTCAGAGATAACATTTGTGATAGTCTCTTGTTTTTATTTGAGCTATTTTAGATCGTTTCTTCGCCTCTCTAAGTTAAGCCTCGGCTGAACCTTTGGCCGACACCCGGTCATCTGTTTTCGAATTTTCCCCTCATTTCGAAAAAAAAAAAAAATGTATGGATTTCGAATGAGTATTTTATTTGAAAACACATGAAACGAAACTAAGAGTGTCAGTGACAAAATATATGAAGTCTGAAACAATGAAGTCTTCTCTACACACCTGCAGGAAAAATGTTGTCTTGTAGGTATTCTCGACATTTCTCTTCCGAGCTGATCGCGTACCCCCTTCATACCGTTCACGTATCCCTGGGGGTACGCGTACCACAGTTTGGAAACCACTGATCTAGAGCATTCACATGAATGTTAGGGTGGTTTGCTTCCGCTGTTGTTTAGTTATTCCGCAATAGTTTTGTGGCTATGTAAGTCTATTAAACTATAGACAAATACCTAGACAAAGGCGAAAACAAACTACAAGATGATTCACATGAATGCTCTAAGAACTCTCGAAGTTTTAACATTAACCATAAAAGAAAACAATTGCTACGTATGGTGAGCATGTGAGCAAACATGTAAACTAAAAATGGCTTTCACAGTGCGACAGGAAGTTCAATGTTGTTTTTGGTTTTTTAAATGTCAATATCCAATTAGAAGGTATTTGTCTTACAAATTCGTGAGGGAATCGAACCCATACCCTCATAAACAAATCCCGAATACACAAAAGAATAGGTTTATGAGACCTTGGACAGAGAATAGACGCTTGTTAATCCGCTGCGACACAAATGCTGCAAAACGCTTGGCAAGGGAGAGAGTGTACCGCCTTGATAGTTGTCGGGCCATCAAAGGCGAAACTAAGCGAGTCTCTAAACAGGAAATAAAAAACCCGTTCATCTGGCATTCGTATATCACTTTCTTATTGGTAGTAATTCTACCGGACACACTACATTAAGAAGTAATACGGAGGAAACGTGGTTGCTTGTGGAAATCCACAAAAAAGAATGAAAGAGGAAGTCGGAAATCCAGACAATCTTACTGATAAAATAAAGTTCTTGGTTCTCATTCAAATTCTTCCCTTCTAAGATGCAGTATTTTTTTTAAATAGCTTGAGCTTAAGGAACGAAACTCTATAAGAATTTTAGAGTATTACTCTAAACATATTTATTGATTTAGGAGGTGTGGAGGTTGAAGAGGGTGCACTTATGTTGTATGATCACCTCAACTGCCATAAATTTGTAGCTTTTGAGCTGAAATATTCAGGGTTTGAAAGAACCAGTTTTTTTTAGTTGTTTTTTTTTAAAAAAAAACCAACACACCTGGGATTTAATTGGGTTTTGTCGAGCTTTTATAAATAAAATGTGAATACATGTAATAATTCACATTTGTAATTGCCGCTCAACCTACCCACTATTATGTAGAACGTAATATTGTAATAACGTGTTATTGTAATAATGTGGTAATCATGTAATTCTATACAAACTGCAGTAACGAATGTATTCAATATTGAGCAAACATAAATATGTTGCTGTTCAACACGGGGTGGGGGGGGGGTCATGATGCGCCTGCGTCATGGGAATTTTTTTGGGGGGACAAAATATTATACCAATTCTATATATCTTCACACAAAAATGGGGGGGTCGTATAATTTGATTGACTTGTTATTGATTTTTAGTTTTGGATAATTATGTATAGTTTCCACTAGGGATGTGCCGAAGCCGATTACAGATGTATGAAAATCGGCCGAAATTGACACATCGGCATCGGTATCGGCAAAAATCCGATATTTAAACCGGTACAGATTATACTAGAGTTTTTAGCTTCTAATAAGTTTTATATTTTAATTTTGTAAGATTTATTGAAAATTAGTTTATGATTGGTCATTATTGTAGAGTTTTTGTAATAAAATTAATGCAAACTCATTCAGAGGATCAACCTAACTATAAATCGGAAATAAAACAGTACATTGCTGAACCAGGATCTGCTGTTGTATTGGAAATTCAAAAATGAATATTCAAACCTGAAGCAAGTGCTGAGAAAATACTTGGGCATACCTGCTGCATCAGTATTCAGTAATTGAGTGTTCAGTGTTGCTGAACATATTTGTGATAAGAGAAGTAGGTTACTTCCTGAAGTGCTTCCAAATCTCGTGTTTCTGAAGTTGAATCTGGCAGAACAGATTTCAAAGAACTGCTTGTGTCCTAATGTTTAATCTCTTGAGAATCCATGTTCTTCTTAAAGGTTCACATAATATTTTGTAGATGCAAATGTACATTCGCATCTCTTGAGAATATATATGTATATACATAAGATATGCAATAGAAATGTACATAGCAAATTTATTTTTGTCATGCTGAAAATAACATCCCATTTCTGTTTAATAATCTTATGTATCGGAATCGGTTAAATATCGGCATCGGTATCGGTTCCAAAAATTATCGGTGAGTACATCGGCATCGGTAAATTTTCAGCTTCGTCACATCCCTAGTTTCCACCTACCTGTGGTGATCGCAGCGATAGGGTTGAAATGAAACACCACCACTTATGCCTTTAGAATCGGTTTGGATGAAGGGGGAGGGGGGTGGTATTCGCATTAATACAAGGTTAGTCGAGCAGACAAACTGTGCAGAATAAGGTTGACTAACAATGGCAGAGAGCCTATCGCAACACATGGGGCAGGGGGTCATTGCCCCCCCTCCAAACCTTCGACGGAAGTCAATTCTAGGGTAGCAAGGGGGGACAAACACTGACGGCCTAGGGCTCCTGCAAAAGGGAGGGGGGGCACAGAGGAGCAATTACCTCTTCGATTTCAAATTTTATGCAAATAAAAATTAATTTTACAAAATTTCTTGCTTGCTTCACTCGCATTATCTGCTTTTCTAGTTTTTGTCAAGTTTAGAGCTGTAGCTAGGGGTGGCGGGAGTCTGCCATGGGCGCCGAATGATCTAAATGAAAATAATGTCTGACAAAAATAATTTGAGTAATTAATTCGGCATAAACGGGGAGGATGTTCTACGTTTTTAGGGGGGTGTCATGGGCCTTGGGGAAGGGGGATGGGCACCCCTGGTTCAACATACATATTGGAATCTTTTGTCTAAAGTACCTGCAGAATCTACAGCTTAATATAGGCCTATGTAACTTCTTAATAAAGATTAAACATTCTATTGGTGTACTGAGCTCTGATATTTCATTATACTTCATTTCAATATTACAAGTGTTGTGTAGTAAAATTAATCTCGTGTTATAATGACAGTCGTGATCAGTCGTGATCGCATTCTAAGAATCTCAAATGCAATCTTCATTAGTATACACCTCTATGACATTCCTTCATTTCAGAAATCACTGAAATACCAAAGTTAATGAAAAAAACCACTGGGTTTTAAAATGGTTTTTTTCAAGTGGGCCTAACCCGAAGGGCCCACCTTGGCGAACCCTGGAAATTTTCCATGTTGGCTGGTCTGATATTGCATGTGAACGAAATAAGTCAACGCGTTTCAAGATGGCAGGCGCGAAACCAACTTTTCCTTTTTTTGCGAGTACAGAATTCTGTAAACTGAGAGATATGGAGGTGAAAATATTATGACAGTTTAGAGAACTGACAAAAACTTGGCAATTGAGCGAAATCGATCGACGAATTTGAAAATGTGCCGGAGAGGTGCCACTGAGATATCCGGAAATACGTCATATAATTCAAAAAATTGAAATTGCAGCGTGAAATCATAGACGAGAGTGCAGTGAAAGACAGCAGATTAAGTGCCCATGTAAATTATCCTAGAGGTGGACAGGATTTATGAGAACTCTCTTAACTGGAGAAAAGCATCACCCCACCTTTCCTCCACTTTAGACACTACTGCTGCCCTCCCTGAAAAGAAAATCCTGCGGGAGGCCTTCATGGACTTTATACATACTCAGCAAAACCAAAAGTTGAAAAGTACATATTTCTTTCACGACTTCGCCATTCGACTATTTTGTGACGTGTCTGAAAGTAAGCTTTGCCAAATTCTTATACATTATGCGAGATATTTCGCACTTAACAAGAAAAGCATTAAGAGATGTGCGCTGGAAATTTCTGTATACGTACTAATAATTCGGTTGGCGTGCTACGCGGTCTCGAGTAATAAAAAGCCTTAGTGAGTGTTTCTGATGAATCTGCGGATACTAGTCACGTTTTTGGCGAAGGTACGAAAACATTTTTAAAATTCTAACAAAACTCATGACACCCACAAGCTACAGACAGCCTTGAGTTCGAGCTACCTTGTCTTGAGAAATGTTTTCTGATGGAAAAGGTCAGTAACGATTGATCTAATGCCAAGTTAACTGTAGTCACGGTCTTTTAGCAAAGTGGTGTATTCCTCATACGTTTGAATACCTGAAGGATCTTGGATGGTATCAATGATCAACGAACTTGCATCTTGGTCTTCTGTACAGGTTTACAGCAATCCAAAAGCTGTCCTATGTTCAAATCTTTTAATCTCCACCATTCTTAATACTATTTCCTTATCTGGACCAACTTAAAGAATATCATTATTATGTGAATCGGACATAATTCCTTATTCACTTCTTTTGAGCGCAATTTTGTAAAATTTCCTTCAATCAAATTGCAAACCGATTGATTGATTGATTTACTTTATTTTACTTCGCTTCTTGTGCCACTTTTGGCTAACTTGCGAAGATTGGGATGAGTGGTGAGATAATGAAATTGATGAATGGACACTCACAAACATCCATGCCCAGGCCAGGATTCGAACCCGGAACTGCAAACCGAGTTTGAACTATACTTATATCTTTTAACTCTAATATTTTAAATTATTTTATATGTACCGTGCGTCCATTTCGATCTGCAGCCGAGAGATCGGGAGAAACGTGGCGGGCGGCGCTGACGGAGATGCCGACATTTGAGGCCTGTAATGCCCGGTTATTTTTGTGGACATCTTGCAAAACTAGCACTAACCTGTGTTATAACACGCAAAAGTTATTCTGTAATTCTTCCAAGTTCCACCCTTATATACACAAATAAATACGCTTTAGAAATGATGTTAAGAGCCACAGATAATACTCTGTAAAACATTTTAATCATAGTTTTGACCAGTAACGTCCTGCTTAAGTTTATATCCTTGAAAGAGTTTTGTGTCGATGGGGATCGTTTGGAGGTTTCGAATGTGCAACACTGTATCAAGATTACGCTGCAGACGAACCGTTAAAAGCTAATGGTGTTCGTGAGCTTCCTTGCAATCCGAAATCTCCTAGCTCAAGTTTTTTGTTCCTTCGCGACGAATATAGTGGCAGGCAGATGTAAACCAAGAGCGTGTTAATTTCGTACTGTGCGTAAGAGTGTTATTCTTGGTTACTTGCCGTTACTTGTTTGTATTATTGCAGTGTGTATGTGTGTTGTGTCAGTCAGACGATTGGAATGCCAGCCGCAAGGTTCACGTTAGAACAAAGAATTTTTATGTATGACACTTACGTGAAAACAGACTCGTGTCGAGACGTGTGTAGGCAATTTGTACAGAAATTTCCAGGCGTTTCACCTCCACATAGAGATACGGTTAGACGTCTTGTCCTTAAATTACGAGAAACTGGATCGTTAAATTTTAAAACACCTAAGCAAAAACGACGGATTCTAACCGAAGCAAAACTCGATGAAATTGGTGCAGCGTTAGAACGTTCTCCAAACAAACCTCTACGCCGTGTTTCACAGGAGATGGGCGTGTCAAAATCATCAGCACATACAGCCACTAACCTACTAAAATTAAAACCGTACAGAGTTTCTATAGTGCAAGAATTACGGCCCCCTGACAACGTAAGTAGAGTAAATTTCTGTAATTGGGTTTTGCAGAATATTGTAGATGGTATTGTTGATCCACAGTTAATATTTTTTTCGGATGAGGCATGGTTTCACTTGCGTGGTCATGTTTGTTCACAGAACAATAGATACTGGAGCACTGAAAATCCCCGAATAATACACGAAGTTCCGTTACACGATGCAAAAATTGGTGTGTGGTGTGCTGTAAGTGCCAAAAGAATAATAGGGCCTATATTTTTTGAAGACACAATAAATTCAGAGAGGTACCGCACACAAATACTCGCGCCGTTTTTTCAGTTCTTATCAGATAATGAGAGACAATATGGGTATTTTCAACAAGATTCGGCCACAGCCCATACCGCCGCTGATTCTTTGGACGCTATAAGGGAAGTGTTTGATGACAGAATAATTTCAAGAGGTTTATGGCCTTCACGTTCGCCAGATCTTACCGTATGTGACTATTATTTGTGGGGAACCTTGAAAAATAGAGTCTACCGAAATAACCCTCATAGCATCGACGAACTAAAAGACAATATAAGGGCAGAACTAGGAAGAATTACGGAAGAAGAACTTTTGCGTGTGAATCAAAATTTCATCAAACGATGCCAGGAATGTGTGAATGTAGGTGGACATCACTTTGAACAACTCTTATAACACAGGTTAGTGCTAGTTTTGCAATATTTATATAAATGTCTGCATATGTCCATAAAAATATGCGGGCATTACAGGCCGCAAATGTCGGCACCTCCGTCAGCGCCGCCCGCCACGCTTCTCCCGATCTCTCGGCTGCAGATCGAAATGGACGCACGGTATATCTTCTTATGCAGGTTACATATTATAAGTGTAATGTGAGTGGGACTTTGGTCCCGTGATGAACAAATAATGGAATATGGTCCCGAAAACAAATCGCCATAGCTCGGCGTAAATACCTTTTTTATGTATCGCAAAGGGTCTATTATTCTCTACAATAATCATAATTCAAGAATTACGCACTTCTTAAAACCAATATAAATATATATTATCACCTTAGCATCCGCAGCTACACCGGATACAATATGAACATTTCACAATTTTACTTGCTACTGTTATAATAGAAGATAGGATACCGCGTATACGGTATAATACTTTTCCTGCAATGCCTTCCCAAACTAGATATTATCTATTGTAGATTAGGCACACACACGAGATGTACTATGTAGAAATTTTCAGCGAAAAATGCACTGGCAGAGACGATTCCACGCAGCTCAGGTAAAACAGCGATAGCGAAAAATCAGGCGAGGCCAGGCCGGCTCGGTAGCTCAGTGGTTAGAGCAATGGAACGGTATGCCAGACCCGGGTTCGAGTCCTGGTCGAGCCTGCATTTTTCGCTGAAAATTTCTACGTAGATATTATCTACTTTGTCATCTTGTATGTTGGGAGACGATGACATTGTTTTATCCAATGCTTCTAGATTTTTGAGAAGAACAGGTGTTTTCCACTGTTTGAGTTTTCTTTTCTTTTAAATCTCCTAACCCTTTTTAATGTGTTGTGTTTGTCCTATGCAGGCTCATTGACAACCTGCATTTTTAACCTTTCTAAAGAGGTTTTTTACACCCCTCTTTTATGTATTATTTTTAAATTTTGACGTAAGGGTTTTAGATAAGTGGATCTTCCCCGTATACAATGAAGGGTGTAAATTGGCCCAAAGTGCCGACACACACAAAACATTTTAAATCGATCAATCTACTTCAAACATTCGGCCGCCAAATACTCGTCGTGAACTACCAGGCATGAAATTTCAGTACAAAATCACGACTGAACTTTAATTAGACAATTCAATCTTTGAGTATCCATACCACCAATCGGCAATGTAAAACTCTACAATTCTACAGGGCTATCCCTTCTGGAGAACTCTCTTCTATAAGCTAGTTTCATCTTTGTGCTCTGAATAATATGTATTTGTAGCGCCGTTTTTCTCCAAATTTGGCTAATCGCGACGTCCTGATGGTGTACCACTAAATGCCACATCTACTGGCGGCTAGACTTGAGAGCAATGGAAGATTCTTTGCGGTACCTTGGACACGAAAGTAAACGATGATAGCCGAATACAATTGAACAGATCGCTGTTCAGAAGGCGTCCGGTATAAAACCAAGGTTCTTAACGGCCCAGGAATTTTAAATAAATTCAATTCCGGTCCATGGGAGAAAATCAGCAAGCGTAAATTGCTTCTGGACCGTAAAGAACCTTTTTATCCGTAAGGTATTTCAATTCGGTCCAGGAACCTTTTCTCGGATCAATTTGAATACGGTCCAGGAACCTTTTCTCAATGAAAGAATACGCAACTTGGACCGAATATAAATTACGCGAGAAAAAAAGGTTTCGGTCCTGTTGCGGAACGCAATAGAACACATTAGAATGTGTGAGTTCCTGGATGTTTAACAACCTGTATCAAACCTTTGGCTTAGACGCAGTCTAGACAGGACAGTGATTCGTTCAATTGGAGAGGTTCGAATCTCCTCGCCAAACTAAGATTGCATTCTCACATATCAGCAGTTTATTTTACTTTTGGACTCCCCAAGTCCAGTCGCGATTAGCCTATCGGTAAAAAACTGACTTGAAACTTTACAATAGCCAATAGTCCATTGTGCATGCCACCTCTGTAGACAAGCTATCTCCAACCCTTTCATTGTCAGACGATTAGCATTCCATGGGACGAGTGGGCAACCTCCTGAAAGCAAATACGACTACATGCCCATGTGCAGTCGGGCAAGCAACATTCTAATCGTGACCAGCTTATTCGCATGCAATGTTCTCCCAAGGGCCTGCAGGAAATGACTGTCCGTGACTCGGTGGCGACACTTTCCGAGATAAATTGGCGGGTCATGCAGTAAATACACATTAGCTTTGGAAGACCATTTCGATGCACCTATATCTGCCACGGTTTCTTGTCCTCGCATGTTTCGCGGAGTCCAGCCCATTGCATTTGAACAACGGAAGCAAAAGATATACCCTTCCACCCCAAACGTCTATTGCCTGTTACACATGGAGTAAATTACGACTGTCTATTTTCCCTTAATGTCTACATACGATTGATTGAATTGCTGTTTGGAGTCCACTTTATGCACAGTAAGGCTAATCGTGACTGGACCTACAGTTTACCCGGGACCCCTTGATTACAAGGCAACGACACTATCACTGCGCCATCGGAGAGTCCTGTCTGTCTACATAGGACACTGCCTCTTCAATTGGAACTAAATTTAATCTCTCACCCCAGGTCATAACAGCAATAGTCCATTAGTGCAAGAATGAAGATAGCTACTCATACCTCAATATCAAGGAACAATGAAGGCAGCAGCATCCATTCCCATCTCACAATAAAAAAGGCTCGAAATCCGGATGAAATCAGAGAGAAACATTGCAAAAATGCTCAGATTTTGATTGAAAATGTAGGAATAGACTTGAAATGTGATCAATGTTATCTGCAAATTCATCATTTATACTCGCATATATGTATATTCAATACATGGGAGAGCTGAACCTCTGTGGCGGAGGGTTTAGCACAGCGTACTACGACGCCAGGGATTCTGGGTTCGAATGCTCACCTTGGTTGATCTTCGTGAATGTCCATCAATTTAATCATATCACCCATCCTCATCTTTGCGATTAGCCAAAAGATGCAGAAAAGCGATGCAAAAATAAACCAAATCAATCAATAAATACACAAGAGGATTTCAGTATGGATTGGAAATCAATGACCTGCATGTATAACCTGGCCCGGGAATCGAACCCTTGGCTTTTGGTTCCGCATCGCTCTGAGCTAGGGATCTCCAGACCGCCGACGGGGCCATTTCCAGTAGCTCGTGAAGGTTTTGGCAAAAAAGTCTGTGGATAAGAGCGGAAATATTTGAGTGAAACTCTTGGCAGAAATATTTGCTTTTGCCGATAGATGGACATCTTCTAATATCTGTGACAACATATTCACAACCAAACAAATACTGTGGATGATTGACTGAATTGGAAACTGTGGGTGCGTCAGCACTTAAAAAGATTTTATAAACCAACAAAGGATTGTAAAAAATTAATTCACACTTGGTAGCTTGTTATGTACTTTCAAATGTGGGAAGTAGCTCAATGGCTCTGCGAGTTTGGAGACCCCTGCTCTAAGCTAACCTTGGGCGGTCTTGTCTCGTTTGTGAGGAGGGGCCTCCCAAGTGGGATAGTGGTAACGTCGTAACCTTGTAATCAAGGGATCCCGGGTTCGATACTCTGGGGAGGGAGGGAGAAAGAGGATGGAGAGGGAGGGAGGGAGGAAGAGAGAGAGAGAGGAAGGAAAGAAAGAGAGTTTCCTTTTTCCCTTTGTTCTTTCCTTCTTCCTCCCCTTCTCTCTTGCCTCTCTGCAAAAAAACCCTCTCTCTCTATCTCTCTGAGAGAGAGAGAGAGAGAAAGGAGGTGAAAGAGAGAGAGAGAGAGAAGAAAGGAGGTGAAAGAGAGAGAGAGAGAGAGTATCCCGGGTTCGATACTCTGTGGAGGTACATTACACAGTGGTTCGAATCCCACTTTAAACTGTATGTCCTGTCCAGATTAGCCCTTTCTGTGCATAAAGTGGACTTAAAATAACAATTCAATTAATCGTATGTGAGGAGGCCTGTCTCGTAAAATATAGGATAAGCCAGCGCTTGAAGTAGACAATGGTAGCTGGGGGAATGTTTGGGTTAGTTGGGGGGATATTTCTACCGTTTAACACTTTTTGACAATGAAACAGATTGGGGCACGGTTTGCGAAATGTTGCTAGCAGGGGGGATGGGATACTATCCCCACCGCACCCCTCACTTCCAGCACTGGTGTAAGTAATACATACAGTGAGTCACCGAACGGACAGTCTAAGCGTACACATATAATTAAAGGAAACCACTTTCTGGTTTGCTACCTAACGCCTCGTTTGGACGTTAAGAAATCCTCGAAATCAGAATTTTATATTAATCTTTGGAACTTAACGTCGCTTTTCTGCCACTTTTGACTTATCGCAAAGATGAGAATGAGTGATGACATTGATGAAGGGACACTCACAAAGAACACCCATGAAGGGTTTGATTGATTTGATGTTTTAAGTTCACTTTATGCACAGGAAGGCTAATCGGGACTGGACCTGCAGTTTAAAGTGGGATCCGAACCACTACGTGCCTCCACCGGATATCGAACCCGGGACCCGTGATGTCGTAGGTCGCTGTGCTAACTAACCACTCCGCTACGAAGGTCGGCTGGGGGATTTTAGCATGAATGCTGCATGGATTCACAGTTCCCATTAATGGATTAGCTTTGCAATTACGATAACAAAATATGTGACGCATCTATAAATACTCAAGGATATATCCACTTGGAATGTCAGAAGAAGAAAGAGATTTTGTTCTTAAATATTATACACTATAGTTAACCAGTCTCGAAGGGCCTGGTCTACCATCCCTGATGCTAAACAACACATCATCGAACTCAGCTGCTCTTAATTAATGCAAGCCCTGTTTGAACTTCTATTCGGCATTATCAGAAACAAAAAGACACATATCAACAAGTTGTTAAAGTATAACACACGGTTGATTAACAGAAAACTAAAAGATCACCCCTATACCCAAGATAATTTCAACAATACCGGTGATTAGAGAAGAATAGCTACTAACCTCGATATGCATTTCGGCTTAGAAAAAAAATGTGTCTTCGCTCTCAGAAAAAACTCTTTAACAAGTGTACTGCAACGTGCAAAGATAAGCATAAGCTACTTCCTTCAGCAGGTCCCGTCTAGTTAATCATACAAAATGCGCGCGCACTTGCAAACAAATACATCTTCCTTTCAGTAAACAGCGTTGTGCTTTGCTATAGCACCTCCGGGAAGCACGCGGAGGGTAAGACCGCCACTCCCACTAATTTCGAAGTCTTCTCCTTTCGAAGGTCACGTGTTCGTCTTGACCAATCCCAACTCAAAAGCACCGAAATTCTGATTACAAGTCACGCCTCTTTCCCTTATATAATGAACATTTCCGAACAGCATGATGAGTACGAAATGTTAGCGAAATTTTGCACAATGAGGGCCTTCTTGATTTGCGTGCATGTATTTTTGGTGGTATTATGTCGTTTTCTCTACCTCTCTAGGGCAATCGCGACGAAGGAATCGGTAAGGGGGTACAAAGTAACACGCCTCTCCGATGGTGTAGTGTTTCGCTGTTGCCTAGTCATCGCAATCAACGGGTACAGGGTTCCTTCTCCGGTGGAGGCATTGCACATAGGTTCAGATTCCACTTTAAACTGTAGGTCCAGTCCCGATCAGCCTATCTCAGCAGAAAGTGGACTTTAAACAAACTTTGACTTCTTTTGGCGAAGTAGTACTCAGGCCGGGACTCTAACCTGGCACCTTCGGTCGATAAATTGTCAGCCAGTGGACGAGCTCCGACACAAGAGTCGGCACCAATGAAATAACGATGCCTTAGCGAAGATTGGAATTTAGGACCCCTGACTGACCACTCGGTTAAGGGTGTGGGCACACTTTTCCCCCACTTGTCAGTCAATTCCCATCTTTGATTTGATTGAATGAGTAAGTTTGTCTCTTTTAAGCCCGCTTTATGCACAGTAAGCTTAATCGGGACCAGACCTACACTTTAAGGTGGGTCGAAACAACATTGCGTCTCCAACGGGTATCGAACCCGGGACCTCTTGATTACAAGGCGACAACGTTACCACTACGCCAATGGGGAGGTGATTTGATTGAATGAGTTAAATTCCCTTATCTAGAGACCTTACGGAATTTAAAAAGGAGGTGTAAAAAGCGCCTTGGGAAAGAAGCATCCCGCACTAGTTAAAAAGAGACGATGTTAAGACGCCCGTACTTCTCAAAATGCTAAAAACATTTATCATCATCTAACAACATGGATGACAAAGAGTCTGGAAGATGAAAAGCTTGTCGGGGGACATTAAAATCGAAACACTCGTTACAGAGCGGAGGGTCCAGCCCCTGAAGCAAATGATGTGTGAAACGACCGTTTCCGACGAGTCTGAGAGCATTCATTTCGACTGTAGAGAGAGACAAATGCCGCCCTCTTACACGTTTACGCTGATACTCAAAAGAAAAACTTTCGGTTAATATTCCAATATTAGAAAATCGAATGGTAGCACCTACTGAACAACGAAGGAAAAAACTTGAATCTTCTCGAAAAGTGGAGCAAATGATGCGTAAAAAGAGTTCCCCGAGTGCTTCGGAAGAAAATAAACAGGTCCTCGCGAGAGTTTCTCTAACTTCCAAACATCGAGGTTTTTAAGCGGCAGCGCGCAAACTTGGCGAGTGTGAACAACGTATCCCCTTGGATAAAGGTTGATTACGGTTGTAACAACATGCATTTCTTTGTTGATGGAAAGCCTTGTGCCAGTTTCTGCTGAGCTGATATGGTAGAAGAATGAGTCTTTTAGAATTTCATAATGGAACGGCGTAAAGTTTTCTTTTTAATAACCCGTGACGCAGCGTGAGGGCAAGCGTCTACCAACAGACTGCCGGACTCGCTCCGTGGAATATCATCCAACCAGTTACAGGGTGACGTGTGATCAACACGACGAACCCCCACTCGTCGTAGGATTTCAAGCCCGGGTTAACCTATTCATTCGTAGCTCCCTAATTTCCTCACGATGGTGGGTGGCCACCGGTCCCATACACAGGCCGAAATCTCAGGAGAAAACTTGTTACGCTTCCCCCAATAGACTCGAATATCGTCGCGTCCCATAAGCATCAGGCTTTGGGCTCAGACTACGGAACGCGCAACCACCCACAACCCGGGAGCGTATTTACAAACACTCGAGTGCTGCGGAACCAGACGGATATAACGCTTTCTTATTGGCTGTGCGCACCGGAAGTGTTTATGTTCCATGTCCATTGTTCCTTGTGTGTTTTGTAACGAACCCGTCTCGTCACAAATTATACGAGTCGCACCTCTATTTTCGTGAACATTCTAAGAATATAAGAATTTGAGATTTATCTAAATTTAAAAGATGAGTTCCATCTCTAATTTGGGAAACTTATTTTAGAAATATACTTTTATTAGTTTATTACTTCTCCACCCGTCTTCGCTAGCGTCGCAGACCCTATATAAAGGCCAAAGCTTAGCTGGCAAGTCAGATTGACTCCGCCTGAGGGCGAGAGAAGGTGTGCTCCGCTACGGCGAGAGACCAAACACCAAGAAGGAAATTCCGCTCCATCTTCGGATGAGAGAAGGTGCGCTCCGCAAACGCGAGAGTCCAAGCACCGCAGATGACAAGGTGTGCTCCGCTTCGGCGAGAGACCAAGCACCACAGATGAAGGACTCCGCTTTCGGGCGAGAGGAGGTGCGCTCCGCTCCGGCGAGAGACCAAACACCAAGAAGGAAACTTACTCCGCCGCATCCCGTGAACCAAGAGTAGTAAGGGCTCCATCTTCGGATGAGAGAAGCTGAGCTCCGTCTCCGGACGAGAGATGAGGCTGGACTCTGTCCACGAGTCAGAGAATCCGCTCCATCTTCGGATGAGAGATAGCCTCGCTCCATCTTCGGATGAGAGATGTCACGCTCCGTCTCAGGACGAGAGAAGTGAACTTGGCACGCCAAGGACACACTCCACCCTCGGGTGAGAGAAGTTTCCCTTTAATCCTTTCTTTCCCCCCCACCCCCCACCATCGTCCAACAGCGTTGTAAAAATTTATGAATTACTGTTTTAGGAGATACCTTAGTAACTAGTTTCAAAAATGTAAACGTTGGAGTTCCTGTGTATCTAGGTAAATTAGGAATAGACTAAGTTTATCCTTTGTATAACCTTTCTGTGTTTGTTTCTGAACTTTGTTGTTAAATAAAATTTTATATGTTAAAGTCTATCCTGCGTATCGCTCTGGTCAAGCTTTTGGGAGCTATCCTTTCATCTGGCCACATACACCCGAACCCTGAGTGTAATAGAGTCTCATACCACCGCTGGAGAAATGTTAGCATTATGGGTAATCTTGTAACGACGGTATCTCGTGTGAGAGAGAGATACGTAAGTCCTAAGCCTGTGCCTGCGCCTGCCCCAGTAAAGCCGACGTAAGAGTGAGGCGAGCTAGGGACGTTACAGTTTGTTTACAGGATAAGGCAGGGAGTGCTCGTTGCTATGTGAAGTACGTATGCATTACGTCATCTGGGAGGATCGGGTTTGACGGTGCTCGTTGCTATGTGCAGTAAGTTTGGTGCGGGGTACATTTAGCTACTAACACGTCGCAAAAATCGGAACAAGCAGGTTATTGATTTTGTAGCGTTCGATTTATTTTTATTGTATTTTTGTACTTGTAGACTGCAATCATGTCTAATTGTGCTGCAGCAAGCTATGAAAACTATCACCAGAAAACTAAAGGAACTGACATAAAATATCATAGATTTCCAGTCGATAATTGCGTAAGTAAACAGTGGACTCATGCTTGTAGACGAAATGTAAAAAAATGCAAGTGTGCAGTGCCAATTATTGTGCGAGATCTAAAAGCAGAATTTCTGTATTTTCCACCAAAGAACGTGCTGAAGCCAACTGCAGTGCCATCGCTAAAATTACACCCAATTTAAGAAATTTACCTACTTTAGTACCAAAAAATCGAGGAAGACGTGCCATAAACAAGCTAAAGAATATGCTGCCAGAAAAGAGAAAAATATATAGACTAAGGTATATACACAAACTGCAAGCAATGTTTCGTAGTTGGAAAACATATTCGATCGTTTACAAAGGAGAAACACACGTCTGCATTCAGAAGCAAATAAATTAAAGATTACAAACAACCTCTATCAACCTGCTTTAACTAAATAAATAATTTCAAAATCTAAAACGTAACCTAACCGACAGTACCACAAGAAAAGTCATCAATATCTTGAAAATGTGTTCAACTAGTGCGAAGTACGTAGTGAGCCTAACTGATTTGTTATGTACATTTTATGTAAGTCGGATTTATAATTACTAACAAATTCATTTACTTAACACAAACCGATGTTGATTGTGATTTGTACGTTCACATTATTGTGAAAAACGTTGTCGAAAATGTGCATTTCGAAGATCGCGTACTAACTTCCACGCTATTGGAAATTAAATTCACTTAGTACATCTTCAATTCGAGTTACGTAGAGTTGTATGCACGATGGTAAATATTGCATGAGTGAATATTACACCCATCATTGAAATTTTTGCAACTTTGTTCAATTTTGGTATTTCACAAATACATTGTAAATAATTTTGTACCCTTGTACTCAATATAAACCAATGGAACTTACATTATTTCTTTGTAGTACATTTCTGTCAAAAAGAGCAAGATATAAGATTAGTGTAATGCAAGTTACTTTGTTAATGTACAAATGTGTGTCACATATCAACCTTGGAGTATATTTTCCGGTTATACAACTCGGACACACATGGAAATGGAAATGAAAAATCTGCGGACAAAGTCCTTTAACGAATAATGATTCGTACACTTGCACAGTCAATCATTGTGAGTTCATGTAACTTTTCTCCTTTATTGTTTAATTAAACTAAGATATTTTCATCGATATTCTCAAAGCGTTTCATTTACCGTGTGATCATAAATCTATTTCTATTGGCTTGAATTTAGTAGGTTAAGACATTTAAGTTTGATGTTCCTAGCACTCATCAAGTATTTAGAGCAGGTTAAGTTAGTTAAATTAGTACTTGTACACTTTGGCTCGTCTTCTGAACGCGTTTGTTTGTAAAGTTCTTAATACGAAACAATACTTTTCAGAACTATGACAACGATAATTTGCAGCCAAATTTGAACCAGAGAAATTTAAAATATCTGCAAATTACAAACTGGAATTGCGTTTTCAAAGTCTGAAACTACTATCTTACAAACTATTTCGTCATTCTTCCTCCACATAAAACTTTCCAAAAAAAATTTGCATGTGGGACTTTGATCCGTAAATTATCGTACAGTAAATAAATGTATGAAGAAGGTTGGGGATTCTTTCGAATTTAGAGTAAGTTTCAAATGCAGAGTAAAATTTTATCTAGATTGTATATTGCTTCTTTCACTTGATAATTTGAGAAATAAAGTTACATTATGTAGAACGGTAAAGATTGGATTTTAAGTATATCAGTATTATTTTAATACTTTCTGATGTTATGTAAAATTTGAAATGTTCTTGGAAATGATTGCAACGTTCTGAATGAATAAGAAGGAACGATTCAGTCAGAAAACGAACTATTAGGCTTTTGTACTGCGTTGTGTTATATGTTGTAAATAGATTATACCGGACTACTATCGGATTAAAAATTACGGATATTCAAATTTGGACTCCAATTAAAAGTTAACCAGTAGAACCAGTAGAAGGCAATTACGTGACATTTTACTATCTTGTCTTCGCGATTAGCCCAAAGTAGCAGAAAAGCGGAGTGAAACAAATAAACAAAATAAATCTATGAAACGATCATTTCCTTTTTAACTCTTTCATTCATGCAATTCTTCTTTAGCATGTTAAAATTATAGTATACTATGATTATAAAATGAAGACATGGTAAATGAGAACATGCGCAACTATCTTTGTAACATCGATCAGAAAGTTTGAAAAATATGGATTTTCACAATACGTTTGCGAGTTTTCAATTATGTTACTACTAGTGCCTCCCCGATGGCGAAATGGTAGCGTCGTTGCCTTGTAATCAAGGGATCCCGGGTTCTATACTCGGTGGAGGGACATAGTAGTTCGGATACCACTTTAAACTGTAGATCCAATCCCGATTAGCCTTTCTGTGCATAAAGTGGACTTTTGAAACACCAACTGAATCAATCAGTCATGTTACTAATCATTAAAGGAATGCCTCAATACCATCCCAAAATTTCGATATTTAATAATTCCCCCTCCTCAAAGTAATAAAACACTTTCCCTCTCTGAACCTCGCATAGAAATTATAGCGGCCGTTTGCTTCGGCCAAGCCCCGAACGAACATAACCGAAGGGGCACCGAGCATAACCGATCCTCCCACAAGACGTCACGCGCTCGTGCATGATCGGCAATTTTCGGATGGCGCTACCTTATATAAAATTACCTTGAGGATAAGGGTAAAAACATCAGTCTCGTGATTATTTAGTAATACCGTTTGAAATCAAATTGTCGAAATTGTGTGAAGAAATATATTTTTGAATGGAGAAACAGTAAGAAAATGTTAATCAATCGTTTTCTGGTGATAAAAATCAATATGAAGCCATCGAAAAATAACAATGTTGAATATCTCCGAAAGATCTTAATATATATATTATGTGAAGCGATTACTGCATTACAGGATAAATTACACATTTTGAAAATTACCGAAATGCCATTTCTGTATAATCAACCATGGAAGTGGCATATTAAATATACAATAGGGGCGTGATTACGACCGATTTTTTTTTAAATGAAGATAGTTTTTCTGAAAGTTTTACTTTTCTGTCTTTCAAAACATTACTAAAAAAATATGCTCAAATATCAGCCTGCGTTTAAAGGGGCTTCTTATCTTGTTGGGATGGATTTCTGACATATACCTGTAAATTTGAACCCTGCCCTCTAGCGTTAAACGCATTAACTTTCGGAATGACAGCCAATTAGAAGCCACATATCGATGGAAGTTCTGCAGCACTGTAGAGTTTGTAAATACTCAACCGGGGAGCTAGGAATGAGTAGTGTAGCCCGGTCATGAAAACCTACAGCGACTGGGGGTTCGTCGTACTGACCACACATCACCTCGAAAATGGTTGGATGATCGGCCACATTTGCTGAGACATGTGGGAGTGGGGACGGCAGGGCAACATGGCCCCGAGATTTGGGTGCCTTTTCAGCACACCCCTTACATCTGTGAGTAGAAGAAGGGTGTCAAAGTTGTTGATAGGGAAGGCACATCTTACTATTCCAAGCTCAAAAGAAAGCCATAAGCTTATTACAACTTGCGTATACGTAATGGTCAACTTTGCACAGTTATAAATCATTATCAGAGGAAAACTGAAGGTAAAAAAAATAGAAAATTAATCGTATTACTGCTAAGTTGGACGAGCATCCTTCTAAGAACCAAGGCCGCTTAGATCTCGCCTTGCCCACCTGAATCACAATTTTAAGACACTCTCCCATGTTCGACAGCCTACACAGCAATTAGCATGCACATACCACGTCCTTCCAGCATAATTCTATGCAATCTTGAACGGCAGAAAGCAGGAAGACGAAGTAGTCAGACCTACACACATTAATGTTGCTCGTTACAGCTTCATTTTCTCATTGTTTTTTTTATCGGATACATTAGGAATGGCATCGATACGACACTTCCAAGGCCTCGTTTCGATCTCGAAGAGAGTATGTCGCGTCTCGAGTCCAGGGGCGGATTCACGGGGAGGGTGATGGGGGTGGGGGGTGATTGTTATGCCTAATATACTTGTGAAGACTGAAATGTTTTACCACCCAGGTTAAGAGGCTCGAGAATATCTGTTTAATCTTTCACTCAAGTCCACTTTATGCTAAAAATAGCCTGAACGGAATGAGACCTACAGTTTAAATTTGGTTTGATTGATTTGCTTTATTTTACTTCGCTTTTTGTGTCAGTTTTGGCTAGTTTGCCAAGATGGGGATGAGTGATGTTATAAGGTCCAGACTAAAATTCGCCCCTCCTGACTGCCAGGGCCGGATTAAGGTGGGTGCTATTGATGCTGCAGCATTAGGCCCAGGTGAAAACAGACGAGAATTTTCCGAAAGCTGAACAGTTTTCTTTTGCTATATTAACCTGAAACCTTAGAATGAAATATGGGGCCCCAATTTCGGACGCCTAGACACAGCGTAACTTATTATACAGTTACTATTATTCTTTTTCGCTGTGACGTAACTATAACGATGTTGTGTTTATTGTTCACCGAAGATTTCAATTTGATTGATTGATTGATTTGTTGTTTTAAGTCCACTTTATGCACAGTAAGGCTAATCGGGACTAGACCTACAGTTTAAAGTGGGATCCGAACCACCGGGTATGGAACCCGGGACCCCTTGATTACAAGGTGACGACGTTACCACTACGCCATCGGGGAGGCCCCAGATTATTTCAAGCATCAGGCCCAATTTCATTTCGTCTTAATCCGGCCCTGCTAATTGCAACTTTTGGATCCGCCAGCTGTTCGATTCTCCAAATATAAACAACGACGTGCAAGGGTACTCGCATATCCAGAAAATCATGAAGAATTTGCACACAATAATTTTAGTACAGGGAGGTTATTTCAGTCGTTCACCGCCAGAGTGACGGCCGGTCGGCGGACTCTTCATGCAACAGATCCCGGCAAATTGCATTACAGGAAGTCCGTAACAGAAACCGCTTGTTTTCTAATGTTTCCACTTTTCACAATTACAGTTACAATTACAATTGAAATAAGCACGTACCTTGCCGCAAGGATGCTGTGGAAACGGTATCCTCCCAAATACAAATATTTCTGGCACCTTATTTCTGACATCTAATCTTAGATTAGTCATCGCTACTTTATCCTCAGTTGTCGCGACAGCGCCGGCAGCTTATCGGGGGTTGGGTGAGTTGTCTGTCAGCCACGAGAGGGAGTTTCATACTGCACGTGTCGGCAGTGATGCCAACCGTAGGGACATGTCCCTAAGCATAGGGACTTTTCACTAAATTTCGCCCGCGTAGGAACGTAGGGACAGATTTTGCCAAATGAGGGAAAACGTAGGTACTTTTTTCAATCTTGGTAAATGACATTTTATGAATTAGTTTATCTGGATACTTTAGCGAAGAGGAGGAAAAAGAACTAACTAACAAATCTCCATCAGAATTTTGGAACATGTTATCGGTTACCAAAAACTTTCAAGGCAAGTTCCTTTTTGAAAACATTTCCACTCTCGCGAAAATAGTGCTAACATTGCCACATTCTAAAGCGGAAACGGAAAGAATATTTTCAATGTTAAGTGATACAAAAACAAAAAAGGGAAATAAAATGGGACCAGAATTGTTAAAGACTGCAGGAAATACAGCATCACCAACCAACATCTATCTCTGCACAGCAGCAGCATGTATGACTTCAAATAACATAATCAACAGTAAACGACTCAACGTTATTCATTAGGGGTGTGCGGGATCCTTTACTTTAAAAAGTCGTTAATTCTCGACTTTTTCTGCCTTGTAAGTTTCTGGAACTTATCGAAAATTGTAAGTTTTTATTCTAGAAATGCAAAAACAATCACTTAAAGTGAAAATGACTTGTAAAATTCGAGATTTCCAGTGCTTCGGGAAATTTCGAACATTTCCCGTCCCGAAAATTTTCCGACTTGGTCGGGAAATTGCAAATTTTTCAGTCCCGAATGTCGGGATTTAAAAAAATTACGATCCCGTCCCGACCCAAAAAATTCTGTCCCGCACACCCCTATTATTCATTAAGGCAAGAATTTCCAATACCGGAGCCTTCTGTAATTTCTATGCTACGTCTTATACTCACGAAATAATTATTCGTGATGATTTATCTCAAGTTAACATGTTGGGGTGAGGGGAAAAAAATGTTAATTAACGTGTAAAAGTTGTAAAATAAGCATTTCAATTCTCGCAATGATTCTCCGTATACAAGTATGGTAGCCATATTTGTTGATATGAACAAATTACAATTAGTTACGCTGTCTACAGCGTTGCCACACTGTTGATTTCATACTTGGAGAGCATGGATTGTGTAAGAATAGCGGAAGAGAACAGTAAAAAAGTTGTTAATGTTATACAGATTGTTAGGTGGAGTGTGCAGGAGGGCTAATTAATAAACTTATTCATTTCAGTATATTGCCCAAAGAACATGCTTACATGTGACAGCGACAATCACGATGTAGAAGAACTGATTTGATTACAGGTAAATTTGGCAACATTACATCAATCATAAAATTGCAGGATACGAAAATGGCGTCTTCGATGATGTTAAAGTGCTACGAAAAAAATATTTTTTATCGGTTCGTAATCACAATTACCGCAAAACCATTCAGGAATAGCCCCACTGAGCATTCTCGGTAAGGTTAGGTTAAGTTAGGTTAGGCAAGGCAAACATAGTTAAAATTTGGGCTCGAAAAACGGGTAGCCCAACAAACCATTGACGGATAGCCCCACGAACCATTCAGGTACAAAAAGGTAAAGTGTTCCCCTGTGCATAGCACCACGCCATGAAGGCGTATAGGGGGTGTGTGGGTAACGCCCCACACTTTCTTGATCCGGTCGTGAGTGGGGGTGATGTGATCAGCATCACGCCCCTGACCGCCTTTACCCCCCAGGGTTTCCCCCAGGTACCCATGTTATTCGACGCTGGGTAGGCGCCGGGGCCGCTTCCAGGTACGGTTAGGTTAAGTTAGGATAGGCAAATGTAAATTCGCTCCTTCATTAATTGTGGAAGCACCGAGCAGAAAGATTTGGTAAGTAAATGTGTATATTTTATCTTCTGTTTTGCATGCTCATGAGGTGTTGTTTTTTTTTTAGTCGCTTTACTTGGCGTATGGACATTTTGTCAGTTGTAGGGAGATTTTGACTACATCTTTAGGGACATTGCCGGAAAATGGTTAGCAACACTGTCGGCTACCAGACGTAGTGAGTCTAAGCTCATGTTCACTTCTGTTTGCGTTTATCAGTACGCGTGTTGTTTATACTGTGTTATTGAGTTGGTGTGCTAGTGCTTTATTGTGTGTTAATTGTTATTCATTCATTAGTTATGTCGTTAAACAAATATAGTCTTGAACAGAGAGTTTTTATGTACGATAATTACGTGAAAACGAATTCTTGCAGAAAAGTGGTCAGGGAATTAAGATAGACAGGATCTCTTGAACCTAAGAAACGTGTTGTATTGCTGTTAAAGGAGGTCATTTTCAACATCTCTTATAACACAGGATGTTAGTGATCATCATTATTATTACTTTTAAATATAATTTTACGCTTTCGGTTTGCTTTATGCGCCGGGATGCTGTCTTCCCTTTCTGACAACTGACGATAAAGTAGCGATGTCTAATCTAAGATTTTCTGTCAGAAATAAGGTGCCAGAAATATTTGTATTTGGGAGGACACATTTTCCAGCATCCTTGCGAAAAGGTACGTGCTTATTTCAATTGTAATTGTAACTGTAATTGTGAAAAGTGGAAACATTACAAAACAAGCTGTTTCTGTTACGGACTTCCTGAACGCAATTTGCCGGGACCTGTTGCATGAAGAGTCCGCCGACCGGCCGTCACTCTGGCGGTGAACGACTGAAATAACCTCCCTGTATTTGCTATTTAGTAATGCAGGGTGTTTCATAAAACAGGCTATAAAACGAACCAGGTAGACCTGGGCCATTGCCTAAGACTGTGGACCGCATAGGAACAAGATTACAGAGTTGACGTCTGTCGAGTAACCAGGGAGGACATACCGAACGTTTGTAAGGTGGGTTAATAACTTTTGTATTTACTCTAACATGCTCTCATCACCGTGGGCGAGTTGGCCTCTGAACAACCGACTTCCGAAATCTCAAGAGGGAATTATGAAACACCATGCATGTTAATAAAACTTAATGCAAGGTGTTTATACAATGGAAAAATATACACCATGGGCTGGACAGTCTCAAAATGTGGGAACTACTATCTCCATATCTTCTGTCAAAGTGAAAAAGTTTAGGAATCTCCACGATGTGAATAGACCTCACACACGGTTCCACTAATTCGACCGTGATCACATTACGAGGAAGCCATCTTGTCTCTCGTCGGCATCTACCAGCAAAATGGCCGCAATCCGTTCTTGGAAATTGCAAAGCGTATCTCCATTCCGTGGAGGTTTTTCAACTTCTTTAGCTTCTCACTTTACTTCCAGTTTCTTCTTTTATAGCTAAAGTTTTTATTTACTCAAGATACAAGACGCCTCTGAAAGAAGCAGTCATTCGACGAACAGAGAGAACTGACTGGTATGGGCTCATTTTCCCTTACGCATACTGCTTAGAAAACCTCTCGATCGTTCATCCATTGCTCTTATATCTCACCGAATATATGAGGGGTAGCAAACATACATGACTTTCCAAAGAATCGAACCTGATGCATGACTGCTGCGTTTTACCTTAGACTCAAGATTCCCTTTTCATTGTATTGACCTAATGCTCGGACCTGGACCTACAGTTTAAAGTGATATATACACCACTATGTAATGTGCATCAATTGGGAACCTTGATTCTTGTGTGAGGACAGCTAGACTTGGGTAAGTTCACTAGCGTACGCAGGGGTACAGTCCGTCCAAAGTGATAAGTGCAAACCCCCCTTTAAAATGACTCCCGATTGCCATTTTATTAATAATTTAGCTAAAGTTTCAGACACAGTACTGAATGATCATTTTATACTTAAACAATGACAGTATAAAAACAAGGCAGCCTTTTAATATCAATCTTTACAATACCAGCCCCTTCTTTAAAAAAAATCATGTGTACGTTAGTAGGTTACTCACAGTTTCAGTTACTTTGCATCTAAAAGTAAGGTGCTACCTTGCCATAAAGTAAGGACGTTAACTGTTTATACACGGTGGCCCAAAAGTCACGAAGGGGTTATAACTGTGAATACCTTTTATATTGATCATTAGTTTCCAATGAGATTTCACAGACTTGAAGACCAAGGATGGGAGATTGTTTACACTTATGTGGAATATAATCTCAGGTAGGTGTCCGCCATCGATATCGAAACATGATTGGCACTATTGTGCATCCTGCAGTGGAGAACATGCCTGAGATGTGGTTTCAACAAGATGGGGCCACAGAACACACGGCACTTGCCTCAATTGGGCTTTTGAGGACCACTTTCGGCCATCGCATCATCTCGAGAAACACTGACATCCACTGGCCCTCCCGTTCGCCTGACCTCACTCCGCTTGATTATTTTCTTTGGGGCTTTCTGAAGGACAAAGTGTATGTGAACAAACCACAAACATTACAACAGCTCAAGGACAATATTCGTGCAGGAATACGGGCACTCGGACCAGAAGTGTTGACCCCTATCAAGCATCATGTGCTAAACAGGGCCCTTATCTGTGAGGCCCATAATGGCGGACACCTACCTGAGATTATATTCCACACATAAGTGTAAACACTCTCCCATCCTTGGTCTTCAAGTCTGTGAAATCTCATTGGAAACTAATGATCAATAAAAAAAGTTATTCACAGTTATAACCCCTTCGTGACTTTTGGCCCACCCTGTACAAATATGGCATCTACTCTCAGGAATCCGTGTTTCCATTGTAACTGGATATGCACAAATTTAAAACAACACAACAAGGCATGTTTCATCTGAATATATCAAGGTAACGAAAAATATCGAACTACATTTAACATTACAATTAATTACCCATGTAATTTTGGCAACACTTTTCTAACACAAGTACCAAAAAAGTATTGCCTTATAAAGTAATGAGTTTGTTTGTTTGAGTTGGTGTTTTAAGTCCGCTTTATTCAGAGTAAGGCTAATCGGGACTGGGCCTACAGTTTAAAGTGGGATCCGAACACCTATGTTCCTCCACCGGGTATCGAACCCGGGACCCCTCGATTACAAGGCGCGGCCCCTTATTAAGTAGAGAGTCTCGATACTCCGTTACTGGGGACATCAGATATGGGCACTTTTGAGTGACGTCGCCAGCAAAATGCCACTGCAAAAGGGGAAGCACATATACGAGGCTTGATACAAAAGTCTGTACAAGAGCGTGGAAGCGCTCGAAATATATACGTTCTTAACAGCTCAATATTCATTTGTCGCGTCTTCTTTCTATTTGTGGAATTTAATTCGTTGTTTTCCCCTTAGTTAATCGTGACGATGAAGATAAATCACGAAATGGACGACACATCTATGGCTTACCCATGTATCGCAACTGGGACCTTGGCTTCCTAACGTGCCGCACACTCTCAGAAGCCAGTTGAGTTTCCTCTTTCATGAACAAATTACCGAAGAATCCGCAAAAATCTTCAGGTAGAATTTATATGTAGGTTTAGTGAACGTTTGTGTTATCTAGCCAGAAAAAACAGGGGGGGGGAGTGGGCATTTATATTTAATATATCCCTACATATCATATGCACAACACACAACTGGGAATAAAATTCGAACATTTTCTGATCTGGTGGGGTGTGATAGACGCCCCCTTACCCCATCTCTCGCGTCGCCGTTGTTGAGTGGAATCACAACTTTCCAGCGGAACCTGGCCTTCATGTATTACAGCGCGTCGCATTCCTAAATTAATGACTGTTTGACGTCACGCAGCCATTTATCAAGTCGCAAGTCTCTCCTGAAATTTGGAAAGCTCCCAACAAAATCCACGAAAAGCAAAACATGGCAACGTGACATCATCGTAGCGAAAGGAAGGGTTGAATCGATCACTGTACATTTATGTATACATTTATGTACAATGGAATGCACAAGGTATTGCTTGGCAAATTGTTCACGACTATTCTCATTAATTTTTCCTCTTGCATCCTACGTATCTTTAAGGAATATGTTTTTACGTATGCTGGTAAAGGAGGTTTTCATTGATTGATTTAGTTTATATTACTTCGCGTTTTTGTGCCTCTTGGCTAATTTCTGAACATGGGGATGAGTGATGAAATTGATGAATGGACATTCACAAACAATCAAGCCCGAGCGGGAGTCGAACCCGGGACCCTTGGCGTCGCAGCGCGATGTGCAAACCACTCGGCCACAGGGTCCGGCACTGGTGCAGAGGTGTTCAACAACTTGTTTAGCGTTTTGTTTCTAGTCTTAAATCTCTTATTACGTAAAACACGAAGAATTAACGTGAAGTTGGGGAATTTGCTTGTTAATACTTATGCCTCCCACTGTACAGGTACTCTCTGGAGAGGTGACCCTTTCTAAAGATACCCAAATGTCAACTTCTCTTCCACGTAGTACAGCCTGGACTGCATCTTGCAAACTAACGAGTCTCTGGCGTCTGGACTCTGTCAGTATAATCTTCTGTGAGACTGTTGTCCCAAGTTTGTTTGTGGTTGTCCTTCTTCCAACTTAACCATATCGACTTATGAAGTCTAATATGCATTTATTTTGCACCACGTGTCCATAACTACACAAAAATTGTAGTTTTGTTAAGACTACACAAACTGTAAGGTCATATTATTTACTCAGAATTTAGAGAATCCATAAAGGTCTGGTGGACCTTTCAGTGTCAGTTTTGGAAAAGAAATAATTCAATTTCCTATCTGTGTCTGAATTGAAAGCAAGTGTCCACGTTGTTCCGGATCAACTTTATTGTTACATCTATTGGGAACTATTGTACTAAAATACCAGATGAATAAATATCCGACACAACTGTATTCCTTTGTCAGATTTCAAACTATTAATATACTGAAACACACAGCCATTCCCCTATTTCCTTTAATACTTCTATGCACCTCTTTCAAGAGAAAGTTTGCAAGTTAACAATTTTAGTCATGTGCATAAAAAAATAAAATTATTATAATTTCGAATACTTTCTCACACAAACATTTGTTATTTTTATTCTGGCTGTCAACTTATCCTAGTAGTGACGTAGGCATTGACTGATTCACTGTCTTGTCAAAATGAAAGTAGCAATCTACACATGGAAATCCATATTCACACCTGCAGGTATGGTTGGATCTTCAGCACTGAAATCACACAAAACCCTGTCTGATAACAGAAGTTCTTTGATTGCATTTATAGGCCTACATTTAACAAGGTTGGTGCAGTGACATTTGGAATGAGGCAAGATAAATGAACTACAGAGTTTGCAACTCTTGCAGACACGTGGAGTCTGGAAGGCATAAGTGATGGCCTCATTGTGTTTCCGCTGACCAGAGCCCTGCGTAAATTTCCCAGCAAAAAGGGAAAACCGCATAAGTCCACGAGTGGTAGATTGGAAGCATAGGCAAGGGCAAACGATCAGTGAATCACATCTCTCTTCAGCAAAAAAAAACCACACAGTCGAAAAGGAAGCACAAAAACATTCTAAGTGGAGTGGAACCTTTGCTTCATATTTTGAGAACATTTCACCCTCTCATAGAGCATGCAGAAACCAACAAACATGAAAATTCTCCATTCTGGGAGAACTTTGGTAAAATCTATGCAAGCAGTGTTTGCCCTGCCTATCTTCAGAGCATGCTACTGACGAAAGTTCTATTTGGGTTGAACTTTTAAAGATGTCTTCACAAGGAAGCATCAAAATTCCTCTTTAAACTGAGCGTTAAAGGAACAATATGTTTGGTTCACTCTTGATTTCAATATGTCAGCCAGCATTATTTGAACTTTACCTAGTGATTCTGTCATTTTTAGTAGACAGCTTCATTTACGACATATCAGTGTGTATTGGTTAACATGTACACATATGGCACTTCTTCACTTACCACATTGATAGAAAGTTAAATGCAATTAGCTAAAAAATATAATTATATTTTCAGGTGGGAGGGGTTGTGTGTCTTCCAAAGATGCACTACAAACAACAAATTTTTCACACTAACCACATATACATAAAAATATTACTGTAAAGTATCATTAAGCACTGTAATGTAAAGTGACTAGAAAGGTTAAAAAATTGTGAACAATTCCAAAGTCGATGGTTGAAAAGACTTCCTGGTTACGTTGCTAACCTGTATAGACCAACTTGTAGAATGTGAAAATAGAGACATATAGTGGTTTGGGTCCAACTTTGAACTGAGTCTATCAGTAAATAAAGTGGGCTTTAGAAATAAAAAAATATACAATCAAAGAATGATAATTTCGAGGGAAATTGACTCACCATCCCCATCCCATACCACTTTGAGACAATCATGCCTAGAAATCAAATGTAGACATGAATACTACGAACAACAAATGCTCTAAAACATTACAAACCTCTCACATAATATTTGGAAAGCAGAACGGTCCATTCCAATTTTATATAAATATATCAGTAAATAAAATAAAAGCAGTATGTAAACAGGACAGTCACTCTAAGACTATGATCAAATTCGAGTATAATTCCTGGTTTTCAAGGGTACAAGCAGATGTTTTCTCTAATTCAATCTTCCGTATTATCACTTCTCACCACCCATATACATATACACACAAATATATTAACAATTCAAAGGGATGTGTGATTCAATTCAAATAAATGGCATATAGTATATTGAAAATATTTAATTTTAGGTATGGAGTTTACATTTGCCATTTCACATACTCATACTTGAAATCCATCTACAAGCACAAGTGAAAAATGTTGCGGTTTATATTGATCTACAAAAAATTGTTAATTGTATAAGAATTTTGGTAACAGTTTCATAGATCGGAGACACATTAAAATCGCATATTTTGTGTTTCGCATGATTGGTACTTACCAATTGTGTATTGCGGAACATATTTCAAGGTGCCATTATGCTTTTTACACGAAAACAAACACAATTTTTCACATTCTGAGTGCTTTTTTTATTCCTTTCTTCGCTTCCGGAACACACAATATGGCGGGCACATCTTGACTCACGTTGTGGGTATGCAGTGTTTCAACCTTCTTCACCGTAAAATACCTACTATTGTGTTCGGCACCGGTGGAAATTATACATTATGCATGGGTAGCTGATGGATAGCCCCACAAACCATTTGCGATAAGGTTAGGTTAGGTTAGGTATGGTTACGTTAGGCAAGCATAGTAAAAAATAAGAGGGGTTGAAACACTGACAAGGGCTTAAGTCATCAAACGTATGCAGCATCCAGTTGTCGTAGGGCAAGCAAATGAAAGCAATAGCATTGTTCGTCGGTGAGGTATTTCTCTTGGAAAATACATGATTTCCCGATCAAATATATTCCACGATGAAAGAAAATACCTCTACGAACGTTGTAAACCTTGGAGAAACTCATTTCCGTAAGTAGTTTCTTGTGTAAAATTGAAGAAATGTGTCTCCGATGTATGAAACTGTTACCAGAATTTCAAACTCAAATTTACCTAATCAACTTCAAGATATATTCTGCCTGTCAGATAGATTGTTCTGCAAAGGACACTAACAAATTAAACAGATCGAGAGAATGAGAATTTTGTTTTATTTTTCACACAGCTCTCTTTTTCTTACTTGATAAAAATAAAGGATAAGCTGTGAAAATATCTTGCCTCAGGGCATTTATAAATATGTATATATTCAATCAGCTTTGGATTAGGCTAATAAATGTTGCAATTTTTCATGTCCGCGAAGAAAAATTCATGCAGATTTCCTGGTGAGTAGCCACCCTGATAAGCTTTGTTAAAATTGAAAATTTGGATAGGAATTTTAAACTCTGCAAAAAATGTAGCATCCTTAATTCTACATCAGTTGTGTAATGTAATTTCCTGTGCCCCAGTGCAAGTAAAATATTGGGGATATGGAATAACATATACATGTATACTAATGATGGGCATTAGGCAATTGGAAAAAAATATTCAAAGCAGTGATTAGACTAATATTAGTAGAATCAGCAGTCCATTACATTTCCAACTAATATCAGTAGAAAAACTACTAATATCAGACAATCATCAACTATTTAAGCAGATGGTTTATTGTTATGAAGTGAAGCAGGAAAGGCCAACAACTGTGGGTACAGCGTCCCAGCAGCCAAATTGAATGGAAAGGGTGCTCCTGCTGTGGTCTTTCATTTCGTTATTTTTGTTTGCACTGCTGTACTTTCTTAACCCTTACAGGACGGGCCGTAACACAGGTGTCACAGCAGGTATTTCCCTTAAGGATGGCTTATGACCAGTGTCACAAGCAGCTTCTTCTCGTAATATGTTACTTTTTAAACATACTGTAACTTGGATAATGATCGGAGATACATGTTTTGAGTTCTGCATGAGTCTAGAGGTATGTAATTAACAATTAGTAAAGTTTAATTTTGAAGCTTGCAGAATTTCAAATTTCCCGCTGAAAATATGCTTTGTGGTAGTGCATTGAAATTTTTTTCTCCAAAAGTATTAGCAATAAGTGTGTAAATTTTTCTACTTCAATGGCGAACATACCAGGCATTATGCAGGTATTTTTTGGAGATTCACGTCCTGGCATAGTCTGTGTGGGGGTCCGATGAATTTCAAATTGCACCTCTAACGTTCTTAGTCCCGGAAATATAAAATTTAATTGCTGGAATGAAAATATTCTTAAACTTTAAACCTGACAGATAATAAGAATATAGCTTAAAATCCATCAGCTCTCATGTAAATTAAGTGAAAACTAATTTCACTAAAAATAAATACTAGTATGCTCATGGGGAAAAAGTTAAAAGCTATACAGTACAGCACAATCTTGAAGTTTCTGCAGCCAGCATAATATGTCGATTTCCATTAAATTTGCCAGCAACATCGGTGGCTTCACGTGCTGATGGTTCCGGGTTAGAGTCCCAGTGTGGGCATGGGTGTTACTTTGTAAGTTTTCATTCATCAATTTTGTCTAATCACCTTTCATTTCCATCATCATAGTTAACTTAAAACAGCAGAAAAGCGATGTAAAATAAGGAAACTGCACAAAGATAGTTGAGATATCATTGCAGAAAATTGTGACAGGAAATTCTCACGGTGTCCTAACTAGCCAAATCAAGTTTAGTAATATTCCATTCAAATTATTCTCTTACTGATATTTTTCACTCCACAAAATAAGCATATTTACATTATTATGTTGCTTGCAACACTCGCTTTCATGTAGATAAGTAACCATTACTGAAAAAGGCTGCACTGAATCCTCCCACTATTAGTATTTTTGATAATTAACGTTGATTCTCCCAGATTTGGCTTTCATGACAATGAACATGGGTGATAATAGAGGAAATTGATGAATGGATACTCACAATGATCATCCGTGCCCAGTCTGGGATTTGAACCAGGAACCTCTGGTGGTGACATTTTGAATTCAAACAATGAGATGATCCAGATGACCACCTTGTAATCAAGGGGTTCCAGGATTTATTCTCTGTGGGGTCTATATATATATATATATATATATATATATATATATATAAATCAAATAAGGTAAAAGGAAACACTCACCGGATAGTAGGAAAATTCAAAATTTTCGCTAATTTATAGCATCATCGGTGTGAGAAGAAACAGAAGACGGAACCGGAAGTTGGCAGGACCCCAACTTCCGGTTCCGTCTTCTGTTTCTTCTCACACCGATGATGCTATAAATTAGCGAAAATTTTGAATTTTCCTACTGTCCGGTGAGTGTTTCCTTTTACCTTATTTGATTTTTACTTAGCCCTTTTGGCCCTCCTTGCTTTTATCCATTATATATATATATATATATATATATATATATATATATATATATATATATATATATATATATATATATATTACCGTATTGGCCTGAATATAAGCCACACATTTTTTCCAATTACAATTGTGAAAAATTAGAATGAGTCATATTCGAGACCTTAAAAAAATTATGACATTTCGTCAAATCATATGCTGTTAAAAATGTGCTGATTTCTCATTTGAAATAATGATAATGCAACAATAGCATTGTTGTTTCTAACTGGGCATTGTAAAAACTGTCAGTATTCTTGATAACATAGTCTTTGATTTTATTAAGATTGGGTTCATTCTTCCCTAAGCTTATACAGGTATTAAGGTAACTGTTCGATCTCCGGTCAACGGATTTCTTAATTTTTACAGAAGAAACTACTTACGAAAATGAGTTTCTGTATCATTTTTTCAAAGTTTGTGGACGTGTTTTCTTTCATCGTTGAATCTATTGGACTGGGAATTCATGTATTTTTGAAGAGACATATATCTCCGATGCACAAATGCTGTTGCTTTAACTTGCTTCCTCTACGTGTTCCGGATGTTGCGTACGTTCGATGATGTAACCACCTGTCAGTGTTTCCAACCATGCTGTTGTTTTGGAAGAATATGAGAAAACGAAATATACATTCCTGATATTACCTTAATTCAAAATTTTAACTACGTTTGACTAGCCTAACCTTACCGTGAATGGTTTGGGGGGCTATGCATGAATGTTTTTGGGGCTATGCGGGAATGGTTCGTAGGGCATTTTTTGGTTAAGAAGGTTGGAAACACCCCATACCAACTCATGATCTACAGCTGTGCCTGCCAAATTGTGTGTTACGGAAGCGAAAAAAGCAAGAACAATAATTACTGTTAATGTGAAAAATTGAAATTATTTTCATGAAAAAAGTAAAATCCCACCTTAATCAATGTTTCGCAATGCAGAATCGGTAAGTACTTACATTAAAAATGACGAAATAAACAAGTGAGAGGTGTTGACCAGAGAGATCGAACAGGTAATGGTATTAATTTCTACAGAAGTGGATCTACAGGTTTGTCGCCAATATGAATGATTGTGTGAAGAAGAAAGCATCATCAGGCTTGGGAATAAGGCGTACTAATAAGTACTGTGCCAGTAGTTAACAGAAAGCTACCTTTCAAGTAGGTATAGCACACAATTGTAACCTTAATTTTTCAATAAAGATACTGTATTTTGTATGTACTGTATTTATGATAAAATAAAAGGCCCAAGCTCCCTTTGTTTTATAGCGATTTCCTCATGCTACGAATGTAAGTTTTAAATGGTTTGATTTCGATGTACGTCTGTTAACACATACTGCGGAGTTTTAGCGATTACTTGAGGTTTTGTTAAAATATGCTTTCGTGGATAGGTTAGGCAGGTTAGGTTTGGTTCAATGAGCATTAAAATAAAGTCCCTAAATGCATTCTACTGAGGATCCGATTTACTTCTACGATATTTACTGTCGCTTGGCGACGGAGAATATCTTGTAGATGAGAAGTGCGTAAGGTAATTTTCAATTTTTTTTTCCAACACAAATAACTTTTTTAGAGTCAAAACAGTGCTCATTAATTTAAGGAATGTTCAAATTTCGTGTTACAATGATTTAAAAAATTCTACTTTAATTAGTCTTTGTGCTAGGAGAAATCATAAAACAATCGGAACCATTACCAAATAAAATATGTACCTACTTAATTATATTTGCCAGAATCTGCTGGTACATGGTTACCGGAATTTTCTTTTCGGAACAACTTAAAATTACTGGACCCCTTTCCGATTTTCTTCATATTTGGCATACTCGCTAATTGAGGCCTCCTAATCACAAATCTGAAGATAAAAGTTGTCGGAAACTTCTAGAAATTTCAAAATAAGCGAAAATAAGGTGTTAGTTTTCAGAATGGAAAGCGTCGATTTTTGCGATTTTTTTTGTTTCACAAGGAAATATATATATATATATATATACAGGGTGTTGCAAAATACCTGTTACAACGCTTGGGAGGTGATTCGACAAGTAAAAACAAGGAAAAAATGCCATGTGAAAAAATGTCGAAATCGGCACCGTTTTCGAGTGACAGGCGTGCGAAAATCGCCTCACACCATGTTTATGGCACAATAACTCAAGAAGGAATAAAGATATCAATGTCGGATTAAAAACATACAAAGAAAGTCGTGCCTGAGGAATACAATGGTGCATCAATTGAGGCCCAGTGTAAATTGCGCAAGGGGACTCTCAAAGAAAGTGGGGAATCCCTTGATGGAAAATATAGGAAATTTACTACTATTTTCTACATTATGTTGAGATCGGAATGTAGCCAGTAAAAAATGACGACGTATGTCCACATGTCCCACTACTGCTGGGACACCGTCCCACACTCGGGAAATAGGAAATTCACTCGAAAATGACGCTATGCCGTCAAATTACGCTCAGATTGATTTCAGCTAATTGATACAGAAAGCCCCACTAGAGGCGCTGTGAGTGTAGGTCACCTGTTACGTATTAGTGTTGGTGGATACTACGTAGAGAGTGTAGTCGGCCGTTGTTTTTCCTGTCTTGTTCTGCGTCTCGCAGCGTGGAGTTTAGTCTGGCGTGTGTGTATGGATGAATTGCGCCAAGGAATATTGTACGTAGAGTACGTATTCCCGTGTTCTTTCTCGGTTTGCAACAACTGCGTGGACACCTGTGTGACATTACGTGGGTGCTAATCACGGTAGTTGTGATCCGTCACTCGGAGGGAAAGTGCCCCTGTTGCTGGGCAGTTCTCGAACAGGACAATGGTGGAGTACTCTACCCACGAGCTTGCTGATATGCATCTCGTTTATGGAGAGGCAAACCGAAACAGCCGTGAAGCACGGCGTTCGTATCACGAACGATTTCCCAATAGGCGGTTACCAGCACATGCACTCTTTCAAAGACTTGATGCTCGACTGCGTGAAACTGGATCTCTACTACCCCGTAGGTGGGATTGTGGAAGACCCCGCACTGTGCAATTTGAAGAGGACGTGTTGGACGCGATACGAGACCGTCCTGACACCAGCACACGTGTCATTGCTCGTACTCAACAAAATTACCATAGCAATGTATTCCGCGTTCTTCAGGAGGAGGGATTGCACCCATACAAATTTTTGTGTGGTACTTTGTGTGGTGGGAATTATCGGGTGTTTCTACATGACGTGTTAGCTGAACTTTTGGAAAACGTGCCACTGGCAGGTAGACAACGTATCTGGTTTCAACACGACGGCGCCCCCGCACATTTCGACCGGGGAGTCAGAGCCTTACTCAACGATATTTTCGGCGATCGTTGGCTTGGCAGGGATGGACCTTTACCGTGGCCACCTCGTTCCCCCGATCTCACACCACTGGATTTCTTTGTGTGGGGAGAAATGAAAAGGCTCGTGTATGAAACCCATGTGGAAAGTGCTGAGGACCTCGTTGCTCGTGTTAGTGCCGCTGCTGGGACAATTGGTGACATGCCAGACAAGTCCAGTGCGTACCAGACAATCAGTGCTTCGCCGATGCCATCTTTGTCTTGAAGTCAATGGCGGACATTTTCAACAACCTCTCTGAGTATACCGGTGTTTGTGAGCCCCTATCAGCACCGCATAGTGTCCTTTAGTGAAAGGTGCGAGTGAAGATGCTGGATATTGCTGTACTTCATACCGTCGATCTGCATGTGCGGAGGTTGTGCGCTTCTCAGTGGAATCCCTTCCAGATGTGCTGTGCCTGGAAATGTTACATGCCATTGTGTGCATTTTCTCGCCATTCTCTGTCTTCATATCCTTCGAGGATTACCCACTTTCTTTGGGGAGCTCTCTTGTAGTATGTACAGACTGACGACATGTGGCCATTGTTTAACTTTTGTTTTTCATACTGCAAAGTAGTGTGTCAACATTAAGGGATTGAAAACGTTTATTTATGATTTTCCCGTATTTTTTTTCCATTTGGGATGGTGTCCCAGCAGTAGTGAGACATGCAACAAATTGGTTTCTTTTCTTCTTCGTACCTCAATGTGAACTGTGTACAACAGGAGATTTGCAGTTATTTTCCAATTTCCCGAGTGTGGGACGGTGTCCCAGCAGTAGTTGGATATGTGGACATACGTCGCAATTTTTTTACTGGCTACATTCCGATCTCAACATTATGTAGAAGATAGTAGTAAATTTCTTGTATTTTCCATCAGAGGATTCCCCACTTTCTTTGAGAGTCCCCTTGCGCAATTTACACTGGGCCTCAATTGATGCACCATTGTATTCGCCAGGTACGATTTTGTTTGTATTATTTTATTCCGACATTGATATCTTTCTTCCTTCTTGAGTTATTGTGCCATAAACATGGTGTGAGGCGATTTTCGCACGCCTGTCACTCGAAAACGGTGCCGATTTCGACATTTTTTCACATGGCATTTTTTCCTTGTTTTTACTTGTCGAATCACCTCCCAAGCGTTGTAACAGGTATTTTGCAACACCCTGTATATATATATATATATATATATATATATATATATATATATATATATATATATATATATATATATATATATATATATATATATATATATTTTCCTGATTCTACCACAGCACCAAATTTTAACTATGTTTGCCTAACCTGACCGAAACTAACCTAACCACACATCAATGGTTTGTGGGGCTAGCGTCAATGGTTCGCAATTATTTTGCAATTTCTAGACGTTCCTGACAAATTTTAACTTCAGATTCATCATTAGCAGGCCTCAATTAGTAAGTATGTCAAATATGAAGAAAATCGGAGAGGGGTCCGGTCATCTTAAGTCATACCTTCTTTTCTTCCCTCAACTTATATTCGGGTATCATCTTTTCTTTCTTTTCGCTCCTTCAAAATTCGGGCCAATACGGTATATATTAACTTGTATCTTAGAACTATAGATTCAGATGCATTTAGCCTACCTGATAATAACATAGACTTGAAGAATTTCAAAATGTGTGTGTTCCATTTACATTAGCACGAAAGCAAGGCAACAGACGCTTTTCTTAAATGAATCAAATTCTATTCATACTTATAAACACACATTAAAAAGGTTTTCTGTTCACAGAACGATATACTACATCCCACTGCCAAGTAATTAACATGAGTAGGTTAGGAGGGTAAGTTTGCTGCTCTTATCAATATTACGTTCCTACATGCTTTTATGTTTTACAACATATATTCAAAATTCAATCCTTAACCTTCTGTAAAAATCATTCGGTAAAAATTTACTATCCTTCGGACACCTCTAATTTTTTCGTTTCGTCAATTTTGACATTCGTACTTACGTATCAGCTTCGCGGAACATTCCTGAAGGTGTATCAACGTTGTTTTGATTATAATTGCAATTTTTCACATTACCAGTACGTCTTTCTGATAGGCCTTTTCGCTTGCCTGAGACGAACTAACCTAACCACACGCCAATGGTTTGTGGGGCTAGCGCCAATGGTTCACAATTATTTCCAATTTCTAGATCCTGATACTAACATGACACCAAATTTTAACTATGTTTCCTAACCTAACAGAACTAACCTAACCACGTGCCAATGGTTCGTGGGGCTAGCGCCAATGATTCGCAATTATATCCAATTTCTAGATCCTGATACTAACACGACACCAAATTTTAACTATGTTTCCTAACCTATCCACGCGCCAATGGTTCGTTAGCCCCACGAACCATTCACACGAGGTTAGGTTAGGTTCCATTAGCACTCATTTCACCCCTAAATTCATCGAAAAAAATAGGGATCATACTAGAATTGAACATCATAAATCATTTTCTTGTAAAACAACGGCGTGCTTGGACACAATGACAGGAGATTACATTTTTGTTCGTAAAACTACGCATATACACCTATATATATATAAAAGAATTCAATCGGCTTTTTTTTTCAATTTTCAGACGTGATCCCCGGTTTTTTTCAACAGATTCGTGATTAGGAGGTCAAAATTAGTTAGTATACCGAAAATTAACAAAATTGGAGACTTTCTCTATATTGTAAATTCGCTCCCATTCCACAATCGGAACTGTGGCCAGAAAGGCATTTGCTTATTCCTGCGTAGGCCATGGACATCACTCCTTGCACTTAATGCAACAGTACAAGTGCATATTGTTTAAAACCAAATACCTTTTTGCCAATAGGAAAGTGTATTTATAATGGATCTGATCGAGAAATACGTGTCATTAAAATTTAGCTCAGATTATACAAGACATACAATATCTGAAACGGAACTGGTTCTACAGAGCCTTGCATCTGCATCTTACATTAAAAACTAGGTGTAAACAATCAGGTGCTACAGGAATCAATCAAAAAAAAAGTCTGAAAACCAAAGTACAAGTCATATTGACGTGAACTTCCAGCATGTATACTACTGCCATATTATTTTTCTGCATTATAGATTTACCCTAAACTTGGTAAAATTCTAGTAAAACAAACACATTGACGGACTACAGCAATTATCCTAACATTTGTACTAAATGAAAGTAATGTGAAACATTAAAAGGAGACTGAAAGCAAAATCAGCTTACCCTCTCGAGCTTTTGGAAATACTCCCTCAAAAAGGAAATTGGATTCGCAGGTCTGCTCACACATAATTGAACAATGCAGTCTTTTAATATTTGTTGAATATTGTGTCTTTGCACATATGCTTCGCATTCACGAAGACTTTGCTCCTCGTCTAAGTTAGCCGCCATCTTTCTTCTAATTGTAATCGACTGACCTCAATTGTTTTCGCGCATTAGCCGCTGTCAGCTGATTAAATGTTCCCACGAGCACCAAAATCACTGCATACAATTTTCAATTAAATGTGAAACAATATATCGAATGTTGACCCGAAGAAATTGCTGTATGATGACGGAATGTTAGTTTATTTTGACAGCTGTACAATAAAACGAGCAAACCTTGAGCGAACACAGAACTACGCCCACAAATAGTTGACATACGTAACAGCGATGTTCGGAAATGCATAGCGCAATTACAGGCGCTGTAGCGGAATCTTCATACTCCTTTTTCATTTCGCAACATCCTGGGCCCTCCACCGTATGCAGAAAATAATTACAGAAAAGTAGAAAGGAATAGAAATCATGGCCTTTCCTCGCCCATTTTCCACAGTAGCACTTGTTCAACTATTTAAAAAAAAACAGGTGTAAAAGTGACCGATATTTTTTCAGAAAAAAAATTTGCCGAATTGAAAATGTTCTTAATTTAGTAAGCAGGGGCGGCGATTAGGGGCAGGGGGCGATACACTATGATAAACCTTATCTACAAAGAAGATAAACTGTCCTTGCCTACCCCCCCCCCTGAGTTTTGGAACCCAACCAAATCCACTGTTTTACTTAGTCAAAAACAATAACTATTAAGTAATATATTAATAATGCAAAATAAATACAGCTGATTCGAATACTTTTATTTCCTTGAGCATGTTTTCATATTTGGTTGTAGTAAATGAGTAAAGTTATATTTCCACCATTACATGCTTACAATTAATGTTTTCCGACCAAATCAATATATTCTTTTTATGGTAGCAAACCTAATCATTGCTATTCAGAATGGACATTGTTGTTGGTAGGTGACACGTACAACATTCATCATTGTTTTGTTTATGGAGGGGTGTCATCTATCATTTCCTTGAACTAGTTTGGGTCTCTACAATGGCTGAGCATATACCACCGACGATCCTAGTTTTGAGTTCCGATTTTAGCATGGATGTTCCTTTGAGTGCAACTGTATCAATTTCTTTTTTGTATCATCCATCCTTATTACTGTGATTAGCCTAGAGAGGCCAGGAAAGGAAGATAAAATACAAAACTTTCAAATAGTCTCTCCACACAATCCCCTTTCAACACGGACATTATGAAACAGCCACCATGTGTCAAACCGTAGACTTCTTACAATGAAAGTGAGAGCACTTACTATTTGGCTCTACATATGAGGTGTTTAATGCTAGTCAACTATTTTGCCATCTCCTGTACAGTGGGATCCACTAGTATTTCTCGGCAAATTGTCCAGAACTTAATTTCATGAATTTTTCTCTTACATCCTGTGTGTTTTAAAAGCAATGAGTTTATATGTATGCTGGTGCAGAAGTTGTCAACAGCTTGTTTTCAGATTTCGTTTCATTCTTGAAGCTGTTATTGGGTCAAATAAAGTGCACGAACATGGTGGTGGACAATTTGCACGCTCTCTCTTCTCTCTCTCTCCCCCCTTGCACAATAATACTCATGAATCCTACTGTACCCGATGCTTCTTTTTAAGGACTCTTAAGACAGCGTTTCTCAACCTTCACGCTGCAGTCCGGTACCGGGACATGGCATTAATTATACTGGGCTGAGGGAGGTTCTGAAATTTGTCATTTTGTTTGCACAGCGATTCTCATTAATATTTATATTTGTCAATAAGCATGGCTGTATATGTACAGAAGTAATGGGTGGGGTTTCCGGAACTATGGCCGTGCAGTCTAAGGTGTGAAGCTTTGGGCTCAGGCTATGAGAAGCATGCTGGTTCGAGTTTACAGGGAACAAATAATGACAATTTATAAGTGAAACTCCATTTATTATCTTAAAAAAACTATCACAAATTCACATATCAGTGTTTGTAACTACATCTAAATGCTACAAAAACACAATATTTATAGAGAAGAAATACACACATATGGAACGGTACCTTAATGGTGTTGGAAACACACTGTGGGAACAAATATATTTCAGTGCATAATTTATCGACAAGTGGTGAATATTTTAAGAAAGCTACTATCCAGACAGTTATATATATATATATATATATATATATATATATATATATATATATATATATATATATAATTGCAAATGTGGTGCACAAAGCATTACAAATTTATGGGAGCAACATCTAAATAAAAAATTCCCAATTTAGTTTCAATTATCACCAAAACAAAATTTGAAAGTAGAAGCAATTTAAATGTAAAATTATTTAGTTCTTTCCCTCTTGCATATATATTGATAGTTTCACTAGATGTATGCAATAAATCCTTATTTTGGTATATTACAATATATAAATATATAATTTAATTATTTTTCACAGCATCAAATATATATGTAGATAGATACACAATATACACTAATTCTACATTTAAAAATATACTGTATTTATATATTTGTATCTTTTTCTTTAGCACACATATCTTACAAGCAAAAAATAACTAATTTAGTATATACTAATTCAAAATCTACCATCACTTTCTATCTAAATACATTGCAAATTTACCTTCACCTTATACAGTTTGTCTTTTTCTTTATGCTATAGGGAACTTTAAAATGGTACCCATGCTCATTATCACATTAATTAAGTTTGACTATAATGACTATCAACATGTTTGGCTACAATAATTAATTGTTAGAGCAAAGGTGATCATAGGAATTTTATGTAACCTAGTTATATTAGGGCTGATCTGTTACCACTTTTTCAATACTGATGACGACTTTACAGACCCTTTGATGATAACATAAAAAAATATATTAGTTTCACACTAATACATCTATAATTGTTCAAGTCATAACTAAAGTATTGAAATTTAACCTTCTTCCTAAAAATTTGGCCCATGACTGAAATTTTATCAGGCAATACTGGTTAATAATGATGTATACTAGTATGGGCCCGGCCCTCATTGTAGTAGTTCAGAAAGGAAAACAATATACGAGGAAAAGTTAGTCAGTAGGTCACAAAACAGTTATGGAATGGCTGATAATGGTAGGTAATAGTTTTGAATGGTGTCCTGTAGATCGCACACTCCTGCATTATAATGGGTAAGGTTGCACAAGCTAGATATTTCCTGCACATGCACAGGCCTGTACCAAAAATGGTGACTACGTGATGCATGTACCAGGTAAGAGTAATATTCATGTTGAGGGGTAAGAGTAATATTCATGTTGAGGGGAATAAACAACGCGGTTGATAATATAAGACGTAAGCGAGTTACTAAAGATATATCAGCAAAACTTACTTGTAAAATGTTCTATTAATTTCGGTGGCCTCTGCCAACATCCACTTGGGGCCTCCAAAATTAACAGAACATTTACATGTAAGTTTCACAAATATATCTTTAGTAACTCGATTACGTGTTATACAAGAGTAATATGTTGTTGTTTGGGGGGGGGGATGGACTTTCTGTAAACGATATTCTTCCATACTGTTAGAAGTACATGCAGTAAAAATTCAATAAATTATCTTAAGGTCTCTCAAAAGTTACTGAAGACCAACCTACAAATGTCATCACTAGAAGCATGCATATTTCATTTTTGATGAAAAAGCGAAATGTGAAAGAACACATTTTAATGTTAATTTTTCATGTTCCTGAAAGGTGTGAGGTGCATTTTCCTACCCTGTTTAATCGCGAAATGAACTGCAAAATGCGAAATAGACTCCTAACATGAAATTTAGAGTTTATTTACAGACGCGACACTTTCTGAAGTTTGAATTATCCCGTGAGTTATGCAATTCACGGTGAATTATCCTGAGAGTTATGCAATTCACGGAAAATTGATAAATTCTGCTGTAAATATTTGAGAATAACTACATAAATGTGCTATTAGAAGAGAAATATTTACTTTGTGTCATAGGTGTGGTTTTTAAATTAAATGTATAATTATTAAACCAAAATGTCATTTCATATACTGCTTTTGATCCGGTTTTTCACCACTATAACACCAAAATTTTATTTTATTTACCACTTTTGAACCCTAAATTGACTCTGATTTGTATCGAAATTTTGCTTTTTTATTTACCAAAAATATGTGCCTCTAGTCATCACATACGATAGCTGCACAGACAGAAAGAGAAACAGCGGGAGACAAATCATCAACCACTGTGCCATGCATATGGATCCATTGGCTGTTGTATATGGCAAACTCCCTGTCAGGACTTAGATGGAAGAAAATGTGCAGAAACTAGAGACGATGATTTGGGATGACATCTAAGAACCAATGCAGTGTAGCAACAGCTATAGGGTTTTTTCGTCGTTTAGTCTACTGTAAAATGCATGATTGCTTATAAATTTATCAGCGTGTACTGACAGCGCGTAAGGAGGGATGAAGAGATTGGACACTGAGGTGCTGAGAAGACCACAGATTTCTATATTGTGGGTACTGGGGTAAATGCTTCAATAGCAGTGAGAATTATGTTGAGCAATAAGGGGCCATTTACCATTATTATAAACTATTTGAACTTTGTATTTCACGTTTTTTCTGACTTCCTCTCATATATAAAAAGAAGTTTTCTTGGAAAAAAAAATGTCACATCACAGAACCAAAAATTAAATATGGAAAAAATCAAGGAAATGTTAGATTATAAAAGGACAAAGATTTATACAAAGGTCCTTGATGGCTGCGTACATCTTAAAGTTTTCTCGGGGGCGAAAAGTATCTTAAGTTATTGACTGGTTGAGTTGTAGACAAGATTCCAATCTTTCAGAGCTAACGTCACTCTCATCTTCATGCATGAAAAAAATAGCTTTTGAAAGCTCAAAAAAGAAAAGTTAAAATATTTTACGAATGCTAGAAAATTGTGCTCACCTCAAAACCTTAGTCAATATACGAAGAATTTTACTAATGTGCTGTGACAGTATGTTGCATTTTACCAGTAGTTACTTAAAAAAGTACATGATAAACAAACCAATCAGCATGCAGATGAATGTAAGTTATTATTTATTGAATGTATATTCTTAATATACTTTGTTGTATTGTACTCAAAGTTCAACAAATAAGCCACAATCAATCTAATAGCTTGTAAATACTGAAACATAAGTGTGTATTTTCCTATAAATTGAACATAACTGCAAGAACACACAAAAATATGCATATATACAAATATGTTCAAAATATACAACATGCAAATAAATGAATACTGATAACTTCCCTAAACTCATTAAAAATTTTCAACATCCCTTCTACAATGTTCATGGATCGACATGAGACAATGCATTTAATAATATTCACTACTACATTAACACTAATAAAATTAAAAATAAAACACTATTATCTTTTACACATCACAACCTAAAAAGCTGCCAACTGACTTAGTGTGGTAAAGGAACTTGGTTTGTATATTCATTTAATCTGTGGTCATTGCTATTTTATTAAAGTTAGAAAAATAAAAATAACTAAAGTTCCTGCTGGGACAATCATATTCGACCTATATTGCAACAGGTAACACAGAAAGAGAACAAACACTGGTAACAATTGAAACGCTAGCCTTCCCCCCTGATTATTTGGTCTGACACTGTATTTGAACCTGAAACATGACCGAAGGATATATGTTACCTGGTGCAAGGAAGGTTGAACATGATTTAATTTGAAGCTCCAGCATTTCTAAATAGCTACTTTCCATAGGCATCTGGAGGGTTAAATGAATGCCAGCTTAAAGTGATATATAATTTAATCTCAGTCACTATAATTTGCATTCATTATTATAAAGGATTGATAATTAAATTAAGACTGGAACAGACTGTTGCACAAACATATAACTTCAAAGTGTAGCAATATTTTGGGGGAAAATGCCTGGCTTGCCCTCCTCCCTTCCTGTAAAAAAATCCTCCTGATTCCAATATCTATTCATTTTAACAACACAATTAGAACATCACTTCTTTTTACACCTCTTTCCCTTCAATAAAATCTTTCCTTGAAAACATAATTTCTTATGAATATGAGTAGGTGTCTTGTAGAAGGATGTATCTTAATAAAGTTATTGAAAGGGGGGGGGGGGAAGAAACAAAAAAATGTAAAAGATACCAGACCAAAATCATAATTATAAAATTTAATATAATTTATAGCCTGTCATTCAAATTTGTGTGTGTTTTGGTGCATGGACAAACATGAATTTTAAAATGAAGACTGCAATATTGAAAATAAATAATTTCTGCAATTACCGTATTGTGCACACAATTAACAAAACTGCAGCACAAACTGTCTTGGCATCACTTACTAAAAATATCATGACAATGAATCACAAAAAATCACTGGTATTGCTGAAAAGTTATTTCACATCTAAATAACAATTTCAATTAAATAGCTGCAACATAGTCTGGCTCATCTTCTCTCTAAATGTAAAAGATTCAAGCATTATGTGGTAGAAGCAACTGAAAGAATGTGGAAATGCTCATGTAAAGATAGTCAAATGAATATGTCATAATGAATAATGCATTTCATAGGAATAGACCTGCATAAAATATTTGGTAATAAAGACAAGATACTAATATTTACTGATAACCAATGTTGTGTTGAGCCAATATAAAATTGCAAATGTTCCATGAGAAACCTGAATGCTTAATTCACCTCTTTAATTAATATGCGTGACAAATAATGAAATGGTAATGTTTTACATTAAATTACAGGCTCCAGTGAAACCTCCATTCCAGACTGCCGCGATGGTGGAGTGGTAAAGCTACCACCTTGTAATCAAGGGGTCCTGGGTTTGATAGCCTGTAGGAGGTGCATAGTGCTTCAGATTCCATTTTAAACTGTAGGTTACGAACCAATTAGCTTAAGCACAAATTGACTTAAAACAAACTGACTTCGAAACCTTAAATTTCATGGAACTCTTACTAAAGAACTTAATTCATGTTTTGGGAATAAATGACACTGTTGATAATAGTAAGGTGTAAGCAAGTTTTCTCTTTCCTTGAAACCTACTTGTAGAGGTTCTATTAATTTCGGTAGCCTCTGCCAAACTCCACTTGAAGAACCGGAAGCCAGCCCAGCAGTGAAGCAATGAGTTCCCAAGTGGATGGCGGCAGAGGCCACTGAAATTAATAGAAACTCTTCAAGTAAGTTTTGCGGAAAAAGGTAGAAACTCACATGTCTTATTAAACAACTTAAAATGAATGAATAACCGAGGCAAATTTTTAAATTATTTTGATTCACAGGGACCAGAAAAGTGAAATGTATAGAGTGAGAAAATGTAAAATCAGGATTCCACTCTAGAAGGGTCAGTACAAATGGAGTACTGATTAATCTGCCCAACGACTAATGTTTGAGTCTGCACTTGTATCACATTTCCTTGCAAAAGTCTTCTGAAAGAGTCAGATGTATCCTAAAATTACTACAATAAATATTTTTGGATTCGAGCAAATCCAAAAAAAAAATCTGGTGCTGTGAAGTTAAATGATATTTTGATTATGATTGGCATTATTTACATATAAAGTACTTACAGTGATTCAACTTGCATTAGTGAAATATCTTAAAAGAGGCTGACATAGAGGAACATCACAGTCAGCATACACAGGCACACAAACATACATGCATTCTTACTATCTCAAAAAATAAAACCTTCATCAGATCTACTTTAGACATGTTTTCTTGCACTGCATAGCAATTCTTGGTTACTTACATTCGCAATCTGCAAAATGGAAAAGCTCCCAGTTTCCGACACGTCAAATTTCATAAATCTGTTCTAAGTTTAAGATTCATGCATTAACAGACTCTCTTACTTTACCTCGTTGGAGAAAAAAATTAGTTTCTGTCAACAATCCTTCACACATTCGTACATGTAAAAAATGAGTACAAATCCCTCAAAAATTGAGATTTGAAAAACCACAATTTAATATTTTAAAGATTAGAGGAAAACTTTGGCTGACCGTGTTGTGAATCGCTGTTCATCCCAATTCACACACCAACTGTTACCTGATTTTCAGTTCTTTTTGAAGTTTACATCACAATGTTATGTTTTGATTTTCTTTTTTCATGAAAAGTGGCAAAAAAAAAATGGACACTTCACTGACGTGAAACAGATTCGTACAATTTTGGAAGTTCCTCTTCCAAATGAATCACCTTGATTCTAGATTCTAGTTGCCATTTTGCTGCCATTGAAGGAACCGTCGTTGAGATCTCCTTTCTAGTGTATGTGCTGAGATATGAGATTAGTTCGTGAGAACCATCACCATTCAGATCAGCAATCAGCACTGGAAAAGACAAAGTAGAGATAAACACAGAACTTCCAAGCAATGGGGACAGTTATAATAAAGCAAATGCAATGCAGGCCAAGAAGCAATAAATATGCACCTTCATTAATCTCCTAATTCCGTTACTTAACCTTTAGCTAATGGAGCCTTACATGCCTGTTAACCTTCTCCGGTTGAGAACATTTCAAGGGTGTGCTTTTCAAAATTGGCACAAAGTACAAATAAAAAAATCATAGCTCAGGAACTAATTCTCGTAGAGAGATTAAATCATTTTCTTTTGGAATTACAGGAATTGTGCCTCCCAATAATGAGTGTTAAAGAAAGAAGAAAAATGATTTTTTTAAAAAAATGGTATTTTCTCACAAATGTATGGCCATAGAAAATGTAGTATGGGGCAGTGGCACCATGCAGTTTTGTTAAAAATAGACTGACACTTCTTCGGAGAATATTAATATATGAGGTATGGCTAGCAAAAACCGGATTGATGTTGCTGTTGACAAAAGGCAAGCACGTCAAGGTCAAGCAATGCATGGGTGTATAACGTGATATCCTGCCTATCGACTGTGTGATTTCCCAGGGTGAGCGGCACTCAGTTCCGCTGTAGTTTGTCGATGAAGTGAACCGTATATCTGTGTTCCTTCGGAAAAATGTTTAGTGTGAAAGTGGAACAGCGTATCAACGTGAAGTTTCTTATGAAACTCGGAAAATCTGCCACAGAAACGTATGGTTTGTTGAAGGAAGTATACGGAGATGAGTGTTTATCACGCACACAAGTGTTTGAGTGGTTTCAAAGGTTTAAAGAGGGACGAGAAGTGATTGCAGACGACTCACATCCTGGACAGCCTTGCACGTCGAAAACGGAATCAAACATTGCAAATCTCGGTGAATTGATTCGAGAGGATCGTCGCTTGAGTATTTGAGCAATTGCAAAACAACCAACATTATTACATTAAGGAGCTGACAACCCTTCGTGAGCGAGTAAGAAGATGTCAACCTGATTTGTGGAAAAGCAAGTCATGGATTCTTCATCAGGACAATGCTCCTGTCCATACGGCATTGTCAGTCAAGGCTTTTTTGGCCAAGCATGGGATCCCAGTGTTAGAACATCCACCCTATTCGCCGGGTATCAATCCGTGCGACTTTTTTTTTATTCCCAAAGGTCACATCAGCACTGGAAAAAAACAACAGATTTACGACCGTAGAACCTGTGAAAACAAAAGCGACGGAAGTCATGAACATGGTTTCAGAAAATGATTTCCAGCACTGCTTCCAGAAATGGAAGATTCGTATGGAGCGGTGTATCGATAGTTCAGGAGAGTACTTTGAAGGGGATAATGTACGTATTGTACAAAATTACCAATAAAAGATTTTGTAGCAACAGTCAGGTTTTTTTCTAGCCACACCTCGTATGTCATAATAATGTACAAGAGCAGCAGTATTGCCAGCTTATGTAAAGGATTGCCAAAATTCGATTCTAGCATCGGTCCTATGAATGTGAGATGGAGCAAATTTGGAGGGAAGCACGGCAAAAGATCATTCTTTGAGGATATGTATCGCCCATCCCAAATTTGGAAGAAAGAGAGAAAGAAAAGAACACACTGAAATTAAACATTTCCGAAACTCGTAATTTTCAGGAAATTTCGAAATTCTTAAAGTGTTCTTTTGCTCTTATTATTGCATAAAGTGAAATATATCAGAAGAAAGCAATTGTTGATGAGTTATAGCAATTTTATAAGATCAATCCCAGAATACTCATGGGGGAACAGGACTCCACTTGTTGACAATTGTAACAACAGATATATAGTTTTGTAATTAGAGTTTGCCATACCGTCATATGTATACTAATGAACAAAAAAGACAGAACTCAAATATCATGTGTAGTTTTCAAGAAATTGCATGTTAATTGTTGCCAAGTGGTGGTGGGATATACAGTGAAACCTAGATTTTACATTTTTCAGGGGACCAAGCTGCAAAAACTTAAAATGCAGGAAAATGTAAAATTCGGGTTCCACTGTATATATTTCGTCCAGCCACTAAAGGTTAATGTTACTCACTACCAGGGTTAAGCTAGGCTAGTAAACCCTCAAACATATGTGTCAATAAATTGGATACAAATTCAATTATACCACACATACAGTCAAACTATAACTTACGGGAATGGTCCTTGGCAGACATATATGGCTGGCATATTTCATCGCTTTGACCTTTTTGGCATATTTGAGTAACATCGCTCTGACTAGCATTGATGGCACGGTTCTCGGTCTCGTTGAACGTCAGTATCACAACTCGCTCTTTAATTTCATACAGCATACTTGCATTATTTCTTCCTGGCTTACGGTACACATATTGTGTAGACCTCTTCTTTGCTCCATGAGGATTTTCAACTTCCGATTCACCCCCAGGAGAGAGAAACTTGTTGTGGAACAGGACAGGCTGAATGCTATCTAGCTCGGATTCATCTATGAAAGTCTTCCTTGGGACGTCTTCTGTATCTCGGAAAAACTGTTGCCGCTTCTTCCCAAGACTTGCATTTTCAATATCCCACTGCCAAAATTTCATAATGAACCCACTCACGGGATGCGGTAGGCTCTTGTTAAAGTAGAATGAAACAGGAGATATGCCGTAAGCATTGAGACTATTGTAACTCCAGATTGTAGTGTTGTATCCCAGTTTGTTGTCAGAGATCCTAACATGAACATCGCATTGAGGGCATCGGCCTTTATTTTCAATAGTCAAGTGATGATTGCTAACAGTTATGCTGTGCCCTGATGATAGAGAACTTCTATGCTGTTTGATAGATTCTGACAACTTCTGGTCTATTTTTACACTGGAAGTATCATTGGATACTTTCGAATAAAGATCTTGGATGGTAACAGTTGTCAAAGATTCTGAAATAAACAGAAAATAAACATTGTAAATTCAGAAACATGGCAGGTGTAACTATGCTAAGAATAATTTACAATGTAAATATTATGTAAAAATTTCAGAAAAAAAGGGGGGGCAGGTTCTACCAGAACTCGAACCAACGTCTCTTGTATATCATGCAATTCACTGCTCTACGAACACAGCTACTGAGGCAGTCCTGGTTTTACATAATGTTACTGTGTGCCAAATCATACTAAATAAACCAAATCAATCTACGTATGCTCAGTGTATCTGCTCCATACCATGCAGGCCCCACATTCTCGACCTCAGCCATACTGGAGGTGATGTAATCATCACCACATTTATATCAACTTTTCCCCCCAAAATATCCATTAATTACAAGCTGGGATCCTCAAAACTGTTTCATATGGGGACATTGTTGGAAAACTTCTCACCCATCCGCACTGAGAATCAAACTGAGGTATTCAGCATGGAAGTCGTTGCATTACCAATGGCACCCCATCCCAACTGTACTTAACCCTAGGCACATCTGTAATTCGCACTTGCTTTCTTGTTAAATCACTCTGCTTTTCTACTTTTCTACTGTAATTGCAAGGATGCAGTGCTGGCTCTGTAGTTAGGTGAAAGGCTAGTAGGAAAAAAATGGGGTAATATAAAAACAATGAGAACATCCTTCTTATATTCGTCTTTCACACAAGAAATGTGGTTTCTAAGAAGAAAACAAACACTAAATAATAAACAGGATAAACTTATTTCTCTTAAATCAGATGTGCAACACAATTTTTTAGTCACATTCTTGATTATTTTACTTCAAACAGTACAATAAGTGTTCATATGTTGGTATTATTACACTACAAAAAGTAGTACAGGGTGAGCATAAAGTCTTTCCCTGATTACAAACGTTTATTGCTAAAGAACTATGCTAGATACAGATATGCGGTTTGTTGGAAATGGTAGCTGAACTCATAATGTTTTGTTATCAGTACACTTCGACATGTGCTACCTTTGTTGCCCTTAGAACGTCTAGGCGATATTAAATTTCTCTCCATGTCTTTGCCAACATCTCTTCCATCACCGTCTGTATAGCATCCCATATTCGTGTCTGAAGAGTTTGCATATTAGGAACTGATGAACTAAACACTGTCTCCTTAATGTAACCCCATAAAAAAAAGTCAAGAGGGGTTATGTCCGGCGAAAGCGGTGGCCATGATATGGGAATCAGAATAAGAATTAGACAAAATAAAGAAATGGAAACAACTTGATGTATTGCACTACTTATTGTCATAGGTTTTATTTGCTTATCTACCGTGGAAGTTGAAATATAAATATTCATAATCAGGGAAAGACTTTATGCTCATCCTGTAATTTCTTCAGATGACATGTTTTCGATAATCTTTTACCTGGGAACACTGTCATATTTCAAAACATGTATTTCATATGATTGTGTTAATTGCATATCCTGCTAGATTGATTGATTTGTTGTTTTAAGTCCACTTTATGCACAGATAGGCTAATAGGGACTGGACCTACAGTTTAAAGTGGGATCCGAACCACTATGTGCTTCCACTGGGTATCGAACCCAGGACCCCTTGATTACAAGGTGACGACACTACCACTACACCATTGAGGAGGCCACATATCTTGTTAGACTATGCTGCAAGGCATTCATCACTGGATTGATTTGTTGTGTGATATTTAGAAGTGTACCATGTATGCAACATCAGCGTAAAAGTCGACAGAAAAATCACCCACAATTTTCTATCTATGAATCTTTCCTATCACATCCGTGCTCCGTTTCTGATTGAAGTGAATACAATATACAATTACTATGTATCGTGGGAAGTGTATCATTCTTTATGATGCATTAGCCAAATTCCACGGCATACTGGTTAGCATAGCATGAGTCCCAGGTTTGAATCCCTGCCTGGAAGAGTTTTCTTTGCGAGTGTCTCTTCATCAATTTCATCACATAATCAGTCATCTTCATCTTCGTGATTGTAGCTCTTTTCTACTCTTACGGCGGCCTGTCCTCATGCTGGCAAGGGAAGTGGGGAGCGGGGAATAAGCAACAGACCAACCAGACAACAACGGTGGCGCAGAGAGTTACGACGCCAAGGGAACTACTATGCGAACCTCGTTCTACAGGCTGCTGCGTTTCTTATCATAGTGGATTGGTTGCTTCCCCGGTCTCCACTTCCCTTGGCAGTATGTAGAGTGCCCACCGTAAGAGTAGAAAAGAGCTATAGTCAAAGTGGCAAAAAAAAAAACAAAAAAAAAACAACAGCAATTTCAAACGAAAAAAGTGAAATACACAAAATCAATCAATCAAAGGATGAAGAAGCATTACAGATTGAAGAGAAAGGAATTTCATCTTTATCGGGGCTCAACCGATACCAGTGTGAAGTGATACTGACACACTTACTGATTTCCACCAAACTCAATGCTTCAAAATTTGAAACATTTAAAAGTTGTTCAAAATATTTAATTTCACATTAGAATATTAAAATACCTTTTATGTAATTTTTTTTCTGTGTGAGTGAGTGAGAGAGTGAGTGAGTGAGTGAGTGAGTGAGTGAGTGAGTGAGTGAGAGAGAGAGAGAGAGAGAGAGAGAGAGAGAGAGATAGAGAGAGAGATAGAGAGAGAGAGAGAGAGAGAGAGAGAGAGAGAGACACAAAATACAGTTCTTTCTAACATAAGAATTGTTCCAAATCAATGGAAACTTAAAGAAATTAGATACAGGAAATGGACAGGGACACAAGGGAAGGAAAATACAGGGTGAGTCAAAAGTCAGTTTACATAGGAAGTTTTCCTTGTCTCGTTTTCTGGTGCATGGTTCGGTTGCTGTGGTCCCGTTGAGTGGCCACCTCATTCCCCAGACCTGACACCAATGGATTTTCCCTTTGGGGTCATTTGAAGGTGCTCGTCTACTCAGATAAGATTCAGAACATCGAGCATCTGAAGGAATACATTGTGCGGACATGATTATGTCAAGACGTTCTACAGAATTGGAAATGTCACATGCACAAACGCATTGATGTTCAAGGTGCACACATTGAAGATATACTATAAATTCCTATGTAACCTGACTTTTGACTCACCCTGTATAGCAAAAATGACCCAAGATTAGAAACAACATGGTAAAAGGATAAAAGTAGACCAAGAAATACGTGGAGGAAAATAGTGCAAAGAAGCCAGAGATACAGAAGATAGCTGGATCGAAATAAAAACAAATAGCATGGAACAGAATCCACTGGCATGCATCCTCCAACTTTCTATGACTACAAGAGGCACTAAGAGAGCAGGAAACTAAAGTGTAAATCACCAACCCTGAGACCTTCGGTAAACAAACGGTCTCACCGATTCGATGTATCACTCCGCGTCAGCTGATTTATGACCGCAATCATCTGCTGTTACACTCATAGTTCGCCGCACCTATTCACTTTATATAAGAGCCTCTGAATGTGAGAACCCGCTCTCAAAACATCAGACGAATATGCAGCCGCATACATTGTTACTCTCCCGGTCATTCTCTCTTTCATAACCCTTAAAACTGCAGACACTGACACACCACTGCACTGGGATACCAACTTAACCACTTCATTTACTGGTTTCTCAGGATACCACTGACAGAACATTACATAAATATTAAGTAGAATCTGTTTCTCATCCCTTTTCAAAGGCTGACCTTGCTGGTGTTTTGAAAACAAGCTCGGAGAACACGGACACCTTCCCGCACGCATAGAACTCGGCATGTTATTTTTCTAAGGATAAGTCAGGCAATATTACTAAGTTGCACTACTTCCTTGCTGTTCACATGATTATTTTTAGAAAATAACCAATGTTAGAAAATTCCATTATGTACACAAATCTCTAAGTTCATTGAAAGTTACAATGCATATTGCTACAAAATGTTCACACTTATCTTGCCTTGCCATGTCACCAAGTTATTTTACGAAGTGCACTCTATTTGGCGAAAGAAAAATCGTTATTAGGATGCTTGTCAAAGTTTCCAACCGCAATAAATTTACTAACTTTCTTTGTCATCATCATCAATATATTTATTGGACTTACAACATTGCATATGGCTGTTTATGCCCATTATATATTTTATTTACATAAGATACAATTTACATAAAATCTACAAACAAATTTCAAATAGACTCCTATCTATATCATCCTTAGAAATATACATTACCATGTTATATCATTTTGTCTAAAAAAATGCAAGTAAAATATATTCAATTCACATGCAAGAAAGAAGCCAAATTTATGGGAAATGATTACTGGTGCAAAGAGTTAACCATAAAGGTGAAGCAATAAGTAAAAAAAGAAAGAGCAATGGGTTTAAAGTGAGATGTCATTTGCGGCAGCGTATCACATACTACAAATGGACCATTGTTTTACCTTACGTAATGAATCCTGTAACAACGCTGGATTTTCGTGTGGATTATTTTACATCTATGAGTTTGCAATGCTTTCTGCATGCAGGTGGTTTTGTTTACAGAAGGTCTCAGGGTTTGTGATTTGAACCTTAAACTAAACATCCACATACAAACATCTACTAAAACAATTATTTTCACTTATAATACATAACAAAACAATACCTGCATCTGAAGAATCCTGGCATGTGTACGAGATTGTTAAATCCTTTTCAAGCATCAGATTATGCACAGACTTGCAACTTGGCACGGTGTACGGCTGCCCGATGATACTTCCCATTCTGCCAGATATCAAGAGCAGCGTGTTGTGGCCGCTGGATGATGCCCAATTGGAGCCCATCATACTGCATGCTACTGCCAGTTCGTTGACCTTATCTCCGTCAAGGTCCGGTAGCATAAGAGGGAAGTCCAGTTCCCTGAATTTGGTTTCACTCAATTCACCTGCATGATTGTGGAGATACCACACTGGTAAACCTAGAGGGGAGGAAATGCCTTCTTTTGAAATTATAATTAAAAATTATTGTTGTTCTTTCGTCATCGTTTAAGTAAACTTTATGACCAGATACACTAGTTACTGCCAGGTTAAAAATTATGGATACTATAGTTTTCACTCCAATCAAAAGTTTAGATTAACACAGAATTTTTGTGGGTCTAATGATATAGTACGCACTTCTTTTAATATGGCTTCAATCTTTTATTGTCGAGAAAACAAAAAAAGTTCCAGGTATCCATTCCATTCTTTATGTTAATTATCCTATTGTTATTTCTTTAACATTAATGAATCTTAAAATAAATGTCTGATGAAGGGAGCGTGTGTTCTCCCAAAATATTAGACTTAAAAGTGGGTTTAAAAGCTTTATAACAACAGTAAACTACAAGAGGAATAATATTTTGTATTTTGGTTCACTCCACTTCTACAGTGAACACAGAAAGCTAACAGTAAGTATGGATTGAAAATCTTAATCAGTTTAATGCTGAGTTATACGAGGGTCATCCAGAAAAAAAAGGATTGTTTTGGTGTAAAACACGTGACAAATGATGTAAAAGTAAAAAAAAAGTAAAGTGCTACTCTGTGTTTTGTCACATGCCATGAAGGTGTACAGGGAGTGTGGGGTTAGGGCCCCACAATTTCCTGATTTCGGCCAAACTGGGGATGATGTGGGCATGCCCCTGGCTGCCTTTACCCTCCACAGTTTCACGCCAGGTACCCACTATATACGATGCTGGGTGGGTGCCAGAGTTGCTTGAACAGGTTGAAAAAGTCCTGGTTCTCCCCTGCCGGGGATGAAACCCGGGTCTCTGTGATGGTACTCAGATGCCCTAACAACTGAGCTATCGTGGATCACTCTTGTGACAAATTGTGTGGGCAAAAAATTTATGGTACAGAAATTACATACCTTACTCTAGTTTCCAGAAAGCACTTTGGCATGGCTGATGAACTCAAACGATGCTCTCACTACATGCTTGAATACATTGGCGGCAAGAGAGTACAATGACAGTATCAACAAACTGGTATCACGCTATGTTAAGTTCTTGAATGGGCATGGTGGATATGTGGAAAAGTAGAGCAAGGTATGTAGTTTCTGCACCATAATTTTTTTTCTTCTGGATGTCCCTCATAAGTTCAATTGGAATGGAGTGTAACTTTCCTTACAAATAAGGACTCACCTGAAATAGGGTTAACAACAGAAAGCAGCCCTTCCACCCCAATCACAATGCAGTCAAGCACTCCATCACCATCCACGTCTACTAAGTTGCAGTCCAAGTCCAATGGAAGCCTCGAAAACTTCCTCATCCACATCAGTTTTCCATCCAAACCACTCAAGCACACAAGACCACCAACATTTTTGGTAGATGCAGCGTTTCTTGGATATCGACTGGAGAAATTCTTCTCTCCATGGAACATGGAGATGATATTGTGACCAGTTTTTGAAGAATTAGGAACCAATTCAATATTTCCTTTGATTTCTGAAGAAAGAAAAAAAAGAACAAGAACCATCAATACAAACCTACTGACACACAAAACACTGTTATTAATTTTTAAATACGTAAACAGAACGTTAAATGTAAATGATAACATCTAAGTAGTTTGATTCAGATCTACTTAATTCACAAATGGGACATTCCCGTTTGAATGAATTCTGAAAATTATTAGGGTTTTTAATTGCATTAAGGTATAAATGTTAGTGAATACACATTCCGTATTTACTCATGTATAATGCACACTTTTCCAAAATTTTTGCCCCCAAAAACTGTGGTACTTCCATTGATTTTCCATGTTTACGGAACCCTATCATGTTATATATCGTTGTAAAGCTTAAATCCTGCTGTTTCTGAATATGGAAACAGTATTCCATACAAGATAACAACACTAATGTGAAATGCAGTTGAAATAAGTTCATCAAAAAATGAAGAAACGTTCTGATTTTTATGGTACTTTGGATGAAAGAAAACATAAGGAAAAAGATAATAAAAATTAAAATGTATTACTGGCCAAATAATGACATACATGGAGTGTGTAAATTCCTTACTGGAAGAAATCTTGCGTTCTTACTGCTATTTGGAAGATCCTGAATGTGCCTCGTATAAATGTTATATTCGTCACAGAAAGAAAAAAGTATATATTTTGAAGTTCTTTTAGAAAAAGTAAAGAAGGAATGAGCAAAACCACATATAAAAGTTTGAAGGCCATTTCACACGATATTTCACTTTGTAATGTAATGTTCTGCCACACCAAGAAAAGTAGTGCACTCTGGCGGAATACGAGCATGCACCTTTCGTCACACGGGATACATATCAGCAGTATTTGTTGGGCAAGAAATAATATAACTTCCTGAGCACTGCAAATCCATAATGTAATTTTGATCTCGCTATGTACTATTACAGAATAAATAAGGTGGTTAAAGAGTGACAGCTTTGGGATGCTAAACACAATGGAAGGAGGGGGTGGAGGTGGCATTGGTTGGAGACTTATTGTTTACACAAGAGGATATTTTCCTCTTGGTCCACATAGCAACAGATGACTCATTGAATAGCCTCCCCGATGGCACAGTGGTAGCGTCGCTGCCTTGTGATCAAGGGGTCCCGGGTTCGATACCCGGTGGAGGCACAAGTGGTTCGGATCCCACTTTAAACTGTAGGTCCAGTCCCGATTAGCCTTACTGTGCATAAAGTGGACTTAAAACACCAACTCAATAACAACGACGACTCATTGAATAGGTATGATGTCATTCACTCTTGATCAGCATAGCAACAGTTTTACGACCTACAAACTGGATTGTACTGCGCATTATATAAGAGATATAATTTTTTGTCACTTTTACTCATCAAAAACCAAGGTGCGCATTATACTCGCATGCGCTGTATACACGCGTAAATATGGTAATTTGCATATTTCAGCAACAAAAAATTATTAGCATCTTTATCCTATACATACACAAGCATTTTTTTTCCTATTTGTTATGAAGTCAGTTAATGCTTTTCATGAATTCAGGCTGTCATCATACTCAAGTTTTTTCATTTGTTAGCACACAAAAAAGTACTACATTATTATATGAAATTAGTTTATTATGAATATTTTCATCCAATCTCACGTCTAGAACCTAAATATTTTTGTAATGAGATTTAAGCCAATAAAGATTTGCTCCCAAGAATCATATCCAAGACCCTTTGAATATAGAGTGACAGCAATAACCATTACACTGTTGGGAAGCCCTCATCCACGCGTACAACCTGTAAAAATCACTTCACAATCAGAATTCAAACCCCAAATCACTCTATCTTTAAATGCTGCAAAAATTTTCTCTGTAACTGAAGATGCTCTGTCAGTGTGTTATTAGAAATCTTGCTCAACTCTTTCCTGTAGCATTACACCCACTAAAGGCACTTAATGATCCCTAAACAAGTTATTTAAACAGACACATTACCCATTCCACTAAACTTCTGCTCCCATGAACTTCTGGATTCAGCCTTTGGTGGTGAACATGTAGCCAGATCGCATGGAAGACCCCACAAAAAGATCACAATTGCCAGTATACAGAAAAGAACAGAAATCGTGAAGCACAACTTCCTCATGCAGGACATGCGATTGCCGTTTTCTGTCTTTCCCGTTGGAGGAGGCAGCTGTCCTGTGAATCCATTTACGACAACTTCTGGGTTACCTAAAGGTCTGTAGTCCATTTTCTCGCCTAAAAACAGAAGATAAGTAGTTTTCAGATTGTTAAGAGTGAGACAGTGACAAAAATACAGAAATTATATTGAATCCTCAAAGCTACTTGACAAGCTATACACATGTTCACATATCGTTGTGCCTTTTCTTTACAAATGTCATAGCCAACTTGCAAGCGACATTTCATAATTTTCTTTACTATACACAATTTCCATACGTAAAATTAACAAACATTTTCATTTGCCTTTAGGTGATGCTTTTTTTACTATTTCTTAAATATTTAGTGAGCCACAGTTGCACTAGTTCTGTTATTCATCATTCTCCTGGTGGCCAAAATTCACACACAAGAGTTACACCTCTACAAAGCACAAAAGTGACTTTTTATTTATTTTTTGTTTATGACATATAGACTATGTGATTTTTGTTCCAGATATTGGTACTACTTTCGTATAGGTGTAACACCTATAAATAATTTATTTCGCACTTTTTTACATTGCTAACGTACTATTCTGCATTGCAGAACATTTCTTTAGGTGTAATAATGAATTTCTAATGAACATAATGTCTATTTCTTACATTTACGAGTACTTACTGTTCTCAGTTATTTCGATTCTGTAACACACAGTATGGCGATAGCATACTGGTTCATCATGCGTTGTGCGAGTGTTTTGTCGATTTATGCAGTGTTGCAACTTTGTTCACAGAAAAATACATACTTTCGTGCCCAGATATGAAATTATGTTAATATCTTGCAAACCATTGATGTTAGCCCCACAAACCATTCACATTATCCCCACAAACCATTTCCCATAAGGTTAGATTAGGTTAGGCAAGCATAGTTTAAAAAAAAAATTAAAAAAATAAAAATACTCGACACGTCATGCTATAGTGAAAACACGGCGAGGTTTGAAACACTTACTGGGGGTTACGTCTTGTAACACACGGAACATTGTGCTCACGTGCTGCTCCAATGGCAGCAGCAGCAATAACGTGTCAGAGATATATTTTCGCATTAAAATGGATCAAAACTACATTCCCGAACCTCAACAACGCTAAAGAAAATGATTTGCGCAAGTACTTTCTTATGTAAATTTGAAGAAATCAGTTTCCGCTATACGAAAGTGTTACCCAGATTTTAAAAACACTTAAAAATTAAGGCTCAACTGTACCTTTGGCAGTCCTCTCCAGTCGAAAAATCGCTTCGATATTCCAAAATATGAAAAATTACATCAGCTCACAAGGTAACAGTATGGTATAGTGAAAACACATTTCTTCAAATTTACAGGAGAAACTACTTACGGAACTGAGTTTCTGTAGACTTTTGGAAGCTCGTGGAAGTGTTTTCTCCCTTCGTTCAACTTATTTGGCCGGTAAATCATGTATTTTTCGACATTAATGTATCTCCGATGCACGATAGCTCTTGCCACCATTACCGTCGACTATGTGAATCAAATGTTCTGTGTTTTCGATTATGTAACCCCCTGTTAGTGTAGCAACCACGCAGTAGTTTTGTAAGATGATGTGCGAGTGGTTTTCTCTTTTTTCCAATCTAATTTGCTGTTTGCCTAACCTAACTAAACCTAACCTAACCTTCTGTGCATGGTTTGAGGATCAATTTTCGCTTAAAAACCTTCTGTGAATAGTTTGTGCGGCATTTTTCGGTTCATAAGTTTGGAAACACTGCATATCAGCTGACGATAGACAACATGAGTCAAGATTTGCCCGCCATATTGTGTGTAACGAAAGCGAATTAGCAACGAACAATAAATACATGTAATGTGAAAAATTACGCTTTCTTCATTGAAAAAAGCATAATCCCACGTTCAAACTGTACTGCTATGCATAACAGGTAAGTACAAATGTAAATAATTAGGAAATAAACAAGTGAGATGTGTTTTCACTATACCATACTGTTACCGCTTACAATTCCTTCTACAGCATTGATGTGAAATTTTGTCTAGTTTGCTTATGCTGTTATCTAGATATTCTCAAAAGTTTCGCGATTACATAAGTCTATTAAACTATTGATAATATCTACATACCAGTGAAAGCAAACTACATGAAAAATTTACGTCAATGCTCCAGAATTAATTCTAAGTTGATGTAACTTTTCGTATTTTGGAATATCAAAGGGGTTTTTCAATTGGAGAGAAAAATTTGACCTGATGGCTGCCAAAGGTCCACTCGATCCTAAACTTTTTGAGTCCCAAGGCCATTTTCACATGTAAGCCCCTTGGTCCCGGGCAGATTTTGAGCAAAATGCAGAGTTTCAATTAAATGAGTGTAGATCGGAGGCTAATTGCCCTAGAGAGATGAGTGATATAACATTGTACGTGGAATGAATCAGAGATTCAGACTATATGAAATTTATGCAAATTCGGCGTATATGTGGCAGGGGGAGGGGGCTAACTCTCAAAAATTCCGAAATTTTGGGGGGAAAATGGGGTCCCCCTCCCCCCAAGAAAAACGTACATGACAGTGTCGACATGCACATGGAAATGATCGCTGACACTAAGGAACACAAAAATATTTGCATTATTATCATATGACCAATGTAACGTGAGTTGTACCCCAAAAAGGAATGATGGGCATGCCACTGATTCAAGCTTCAAAATGCAGCAGTACCTTGAAATGACTTTAGCTCAGAGACTATTTGCCCTGGAGACATGAACGACATAATGCTGTACGCAGAATGAATCACAGATTCAGACGGTATATAATTTATGCACATATGGAGGGGGAAAGGGGGGAAATCCGATGAAAAATAAATTTTTTTAAAAGAAAATGGGGTTTCTCCCCCATGCCCTCTTGAAAAAAAGGATATGAAAAGTTCAAAATGCACGTAGAAATTATCGCTGGCATCTAAGAAACAAAAAATATTTTCATCATTGTCATATGACCAATGTAACGCGAGTTGTACCCCTGAAACGAAAGGCTTGTACACCACTGTCTCAAGCTTCGGAATTGAGCAAAATGCAGTTACATTGAAATGACTATAGCTCAGAAACTAAATGCCCTAGAGATATGAACGATATACCGTTGTACGCAGAATGAATCACAGATTCACACGATATATAATTTAAGTGCATTCGGTGTACATATGGAGGGGGAAAGGGGGGAAATCCCTGAAAAATACTTTCTTTTAAAAAAAATGGGGTTTCTCCTCCCCCCCACAAAAAAAGGATATGAAAAGTTCAAAATGCAGCAGGCACAAACGACATTAGCACACTTTTCACACCACAAGAAGAACACGTAGATGACAAATAAGTCCTTGGAAGTCTGTCATTTCACTCAAAAAATATCCTTGCACTTGTTCACAAAACGACACACACATACGCACAACTTTCACGGACGAAAAGCTAGAATGCAGTGAAAAATGAGGACCGATTCTTGCAGCTGCTTCAAATTCTATTTTTAGACAATGCAGGGTAACCTGTGTTGCAACTTGTGGAACACTTGTGCTCAAAAACAAAGGTTTCCTTCAGCGCACCTCGAAATTGCATTCCCACAACTCAGATTCAACAACCAGTCTTCCCCCATCCCCACCTACTGCATGCGCCCGCATTGAAAACTTTCATTTTTCCCCTCCTTTTTCATGGAAGAAAAATAGAGTGCAAGAAACATTTCTGTTAAATACATGTGTTAGGAATAATATATATATATAAAAATCGAAATTCTAGTCAAAATTAGAAAAGTTATAATGTAAAAACTACGATCTTGACACAGCATCTTGATCGAGATGCTTGGGACCGCGAGGGTTACATTTGGGTATCTCAACCGAGATGCTTGGGACCCAAAAGGTTAATGGTTTTTTGCCTTGCATTTTTTTGAAAATATCCCATTTGCACCTTGAATTAATCTAGATTGTTAAGATTTGTCCCAGATGACTTACCGTTTCGTTTATCGTTTGTATCTTTATTTGAATCAGCTAATTGTTCATTGGCTTCACGACTTGCATTCTGACGTGCATTACTATGTAATTCTTCTTCTGAAGAATCTGTATCACTGATGGTCTGTGGTAGGGGAGAGTATACAGCTCCCTGAGTATTACTACCTCCTGACATCTAGTGAGGTATTCTAAAATTAAAAAATAATGGTTAGGGTTAGCATTTATAAAGTTTTTGAGAACAGACTAGTTTTTCTCTCACTTATATATATTCAAATGCCTATACGCACCCCCTCCCCCCCCCTGTGAAATTAAAGTCAAACAAAAATTACATATTTCACACATATATTTTCATTTCAGCCACAAAAATATGTATTAATTATTGCTTGAACATGATAAATTCAAATTGAAGCAATGTTTTTTTGAGAGGACAACAGTATTGTGGTGGAAAATTTGCCTTGTTTGTTCCCCCCTGGAAAAAATACCTTGCTTGCCCCTTCCTGGAAAAAAATCCTGCGGACGTCCATAAGTGCCTATGGACTATTTTCTGAACAAAAAGCAGAATATACATGAAAATCAGCTATGTAAATTAACGTTACTGCCTCTGTATATACTGTATATGCTTACTAAAATCTCCTGCTGATTACAAAAATAAAAAACTACAATAACTTCAGATTCATGTCATAACAAACAGGTTAGCTAAAGGAAACATTACAAAGTATAATCCTTGAACGTCTTCTTTTTATATTTGTGAAAACATTAAATTCAGTTGATTAACAGCTATATAAACACGTCTTTCCATTTTACACAACAAAAATTTATAAAACTGTGCAAATATGTTGTTAAATTTGGTGCTAGCATGCACAGGTATGTTTACAAATTTTACAAGATTGAAAGACAGTAACAAAGACCAAGTGAACGTTACACAAAAAGTGAAGGTAAAAACTGTGCTAATTGTGTATTTCCACCATAAATAATTATTTCGGTAGCAATAAAAGAACACGGATGTTCTTTCCGGATAAGCTATTCTATTTTGCAGACAGATGCCACTGCTCTGCAACTCCAAATAGAACGGAGGATGCGTAATTAACACTAATGTATTGCAACATATATATGATTTAGTAGTTCAATTCTACGTTGTTTTCACGATAAATCAAACAATATCAATGATTGGTAACGTCTTAAAACTAGCTCTAAACTAATTTCACTAAAGTTACATGACATGAACCTAAATTTACCGTCACTCTTTTGTTAGTCATCAGTGGGCACAGTTGCCAGATCCTATAAAAACAATCCGTGCAAGATCCAACAATATTACTTAAAGTTAAAACAGTACAATCCATTTCAAGCATTATTTCTCAACTTGTATGGAAAAATATTAAAGTAGCAAGTATAACACAGCAGTTGAAGAAGCTAGAATAGCTCGGTCTCGTTCCAGAACATTTAAAATAAAATAAAAATCATAAAAGGATTCGAAACAAGAACAGGGAGTATTTTCTTTCGCCATCACATGTCAACACTTGCACTCACCTAAACCAAACGAAAACAACATGACAACAAGTAACCGAGAAAAGTGGATAAAGTGTAGAAATGTATATGTGCTTATTTTGTAACAGTGGGACCTTTATGGATTATTTAATCTACCCGTATTTAACCAAAATGATAATACAGAAAAACTAGCAAACATAATACACAATTGAAGTGCAACATGGATAAATTAACAATAATATCAGGGGTATTGTTTACAGCAGCCAATGTATTTGCAGTGGTTAGTTTAGCAATGCCAGACTGGATCGTAACTGATGTTGGAGGTAAGTTCGTTTTATATAAATACAGAAATATCTACAGAAAAATAAGAAAAATCTGGAGTCTCGATGACAAATTACGTTGTTTTTATATCGATAAGGTCCACTGTTTCATGTAAAAATATGTTTAAAGATACGAAAACAACAACCGAGATATTTGGTCCCGAAATTGACCCCTTAACGTGAAATTCCACGTATGCCTGAGTAATTCCAGTTGTTTTTTATTAAATAGCACAAGTTCCGAATTAATCATGTTACACACTCATTTTTTTCATGTTTTTTTATCTGACGTGGTCTCCCTGAAGTATGGCCTCAGTAGTGCCTGTCCTTAGGGCTGGACCTGCCAGAACAAGTACATACAAAATTAATTACTACTTTGATCTAGTCAAAACACCTATAACTCATTTATTTCGTCCTTCTTAACATTGCTACTTACTTATTCTGCATTGCGGAACATTCTATAAGGTGTAATTATGAATTTCTAACGAAAATAATTTCAATATTTCATATACGAGTAATTATTGTTGTTCCTTTTTTTTCGCTTCCGTGACACACAATATGGCGCGAGCGTTCTGGATCGTCGTGCTTGTGTTTTGTCGATTTGGAGTGGGTATGCTGTGTTTCCAACCTTCTAAACCAAAAAGTACCTACTTCTGTGTTATTAATTTTATTTTTTTCCCCCGTTTTGAAATTTTGCTAATACCTAAAATTTGGGGTCGTATAACCATTCACGGCAAGGTTAGGTTAGGTAAGCCTAGTTAAAATTTGGGGTCGTAGAACCATGCATGGGTAGCCCCACAAACCATTCACGGATAACCCCAGAACCATTCATGGTAAGGTTAGGTTAGGCAAGCATAGCTAAAATTTGGGGTCACGTCATCTTGAATAAAAAATGGGGTGGTTGGAAACAGTGACAGGGTGTTACATCATCAAATGCACAGAACATCCAGTTCTCGTAGGGGAAGTACATTTTTATACATATAAACATGAATTATCGCTAAAAAAGATGAAACTATGACAGAAAATACATTTGGGAACTTCAACAATGCTACAGAAAGTGATTTGCATAAGTAGCTTCTTCTGTAAAAATGAAGAAATCCATTTTGACTAGTTCAAAGTCAGGGTTCCCACACACGTGGAAAACCTGGAAATCTCAGGGAATTTGAAAGAAATACAAATCTCAGGGAAAATCTTGTAATTGATTAATGGTTCCCCATGAAGCAAAACTGAGGGATTATAATATGCTCCTGTCTGTGGATAATCCAGGCTGTTGTAGCATTTCTCTTTCAGCAAGGAACTCGTATCTATTTGTTTGTCAGTTTCTTGTTTTTAAATGTGATTCCAGGGCTGGTGACCAAGTGTATGTATACCCTCATAAATTTTGCACTTTTTAAAATTTAATTAGCCAATTTCGATCTTTTACATGACGTAAAATATATTTCAAGATGTGGAAAACGCATAATAAAGATAATCTGATGTCCAAAGTTAACCAGTGTTCATCTGATTTCCCTTATTAGGGAGTAGTTTTAAGTTTTTTCTTCCTTTTTTTTTACAAAATAGTAAAAAAATAGAGTGTCCTGTTTAGGGAAATATTTATTTCCTGCCATCTTTTGTGTACAATATTGTTGTTTGTGTATTTACTGCATTTAAAACAGAATTTTAAATATTTACTTACTAGTGCCATATATGAATTATGTACTGTTCATATTTTAAGTTTTTGATCATGTTCGACTATTGTTATAGTCATGACATGACATGTGAATTTTTACATGCCTCAAAAGCTCACATATGTGTAAAATGGAATTACTTGTAGGACCAGCAGATCTACATTAATATCATGTAGTGAAATAGTTTTCTCGACAGATATGCCAGAAATTGAATATCATGAGGTGAAGGCCAGTCGAATGGTGTATCACACTTGCACTTGCAACTGTCACGAACGTACCATTACGTACTAGCATTCCTCACTTCTTCATTTTAGATTAGGCTTGTTTTGTTCCTGTCATTATCACTGTCGCTCATAATATTACCAATTCTAAAGCATGTTTTTCTTGCAGGATATTTGTAGAGTTGGTATTTAAAGGCTCAGGAAAATTATGTCTACTTTTTACACTAGTTTTAATCCCCGGTGGATTGATCCAGGTGTCAACCCAGAGTGGTCTAAGTGGCTAGAGGATGTAAAGGACAGTGGGACACAAGCAAAGTGTAAAACTTGTAAAAAAGTGTTTGAAATTAGTAACAGGGGACGTCAAGCTATAGTAAGTCATTCAAAAAGTGCTGCACGAAATATTGAAGCTCAGTTGCATCGATCTGTGAAAAATTATTTCCTACCAAGCACAAAGTTTGATGGCCAAAATAAACCTTCTAGTGCTGCAGTAAAAAGTGAGTTAGAAGAGTCAACACTTTCAGTTCCTTCAACAAGTGAACCAAAATCTACTTTGCAAAATTTTGTTATGAATGAAGATGTAAGAGCAGCAGAAATTATGTGGACTCTAAAAATAGTCATGGGCCAGTGTTCCTTTAATTTTCAGGCAGGCTTAGGAGACATTTTCAAGAAGATGTTTAAAGATAGCAAGATTGCTCAGCAGTTTACCCTTGGTCCTACGAAAGTGTCATATTTAATTTTGTATGGATTAGCACCATATTTTACAAATTCTCTTAAAGACGATATTTTGTTGAGTTCCTCCTTTGTTGTGTGCTTTGATGAACCTTTGAATAAGATTGTTCAGCGTGAACAGATGGACATTGTTTTGAGGTACTGGAATATAGTTGATAATAAAGTGTCCACCCGGTACCTCACCTCAGTAATTTTGGATCATGTAACAGCCAAAGATTTTCTCGGGAAGTTTCTAGAAGCTTTGCCGTCTCTGCCTGTTCAAAAAATGGTTCAAGTGTCAATGGATGGACCAAATGTAAATTGGGCTTTTCTCCATGAATTGTTTAAACATCTGGTTTCAGATGAAGAAGATCCAGAGCTACTATCAGTTTGTAGCTGTGGTCTTCATGTAATACATGGTGCCTTTCAGCATGGTCACATGAAATCTGGGTGGAGTGTCCATGAATTTCTCCATTTGACTATTATCTGTTCCCCCATCTGGAAAAAAGACCTAAAGCGACAACGATTTGCAAGGCTCAATACTTATCAGCCTCCCCTCGTATTGTCAACACTTTGCTCTATTGTCCTGGAACACACACAGCTAGATAGAACTCCAATCTTCAGCAAACTCCCAAAACTACAAATCACGCGATGCCACCACATTTGATGCTCACAGGAAGCAGTACAATTGTGCTACAATACTTTACTTACTGCGGCTGGCTACAGCTGCCACTTCTTGCTTCTTGCATCATGTTACCACTTGGCAACAAGTATCAGGTGGTTATAATTAAAGTGACGGTGTTCAGAGTGGTACAGCACGGGCTGTAATGAGAGTAGCAGTCTGAAACTTCGTAGATATGCTAATGAAGCAATGCGCTCGCGAATTATGAAGAAAAAAAAATAGTTCCAATTCTCGCCACCAGGGTAAAAAATGGCGCTGTAAGCAGTCAAAACTTGGTATAGTTACAGGAAAAACACTATAAATCGCAGAAAACAATACTCTTTGTAATAAAATATCGCTACAATTTCACTATTCGAATTACATGAACATTACTAAAGGAAAAAGCAACAAGCGTCACCAACAACAACCAGGGAGCTCACACAATGGTTAGGCAATTTCACCGACTTTGACGTCAGAGTTATGGAAAATTCCACGTTTTGACTGCTTACAGCGCCGTTTTTTACCCTGGTGGCGAGAATTGGAACTATCTTTTTTTTGGCATAATTCGCGAGCGCATTGCTTCATTAGCATATCTACGAAGTTTCAGACTGCTACTCTCATTACAGCCCGTGCTGTACCACTCTGAACACCGTCACTTTAATTATAACCACCTGGTATATTCGAACTGTAAAAGGCCCTGACTGCATAATGTTGCCATTTGGAAACAAGGTTATTATCGTAACAATAGCAACCAAATGAATTGTTGCTACATATCCAGTCACATAAAGTGAACTTGAAACCTTCAAAATTATTTTGTGTATTTTTTGGGAAAGAAGAAAATGTCATTTTATTGTACATAAAAATACTAAATAATACTAAAAATAACCATAACCTTGACTAACGTGGTCATAGTACATTATTTAACATTAATGAGCCTTTAGGTTCAATTCATGACATTTAGTGCTACAAACGGCAAACTCATATTTCAGAGAATAAAAAGAAGCCATACAACTGCCATCTAGCGATTAGATGACATAACTATGATGCAGTAAAGTTGATGTAGCCAAATGGCAACGCCATGCGCTGTAGGGTTAATACAAATCCAAGTAAGAAAATATTGCATACTGTTCAAAAATCAGCATGCTTTGGCAATCTTGTTGCTCGTAGGCATAGGCCTACATATTAATTGATTGTCATTTATGCAGTACTGTCTTAGTGACTAATTTTGATTACTTGTAGTCGAATATGAGCATTTGGAAGCGGTGGCCCTACATATGAAGAGGATATTAAGGTTGGGCTCTAATTTCTAGCAGGGTTGAAAATGATTTAATCAGTGTTAAAATGATGAAAAAAAATATCATATTTTTTTGATTATTTTAATACTTTGTTTTGTTGTTAGTGTACAATACCCAACATGTTAAGTATTAAAAAATATACCAACATGGCACGTAGTCTTAGTTTCATTATTTTGTTGAAATGTGAAGGGTCTCTAACATTTATGTAACTAACTACATATTGACGGACAACTGGTAAAACATATTGGAGTACCTTATATTATATTTGCACCATTCCAAATTATTGTTTAAAAAGGTAGGTTTTACAGCACAGATACTGAGGTTTAGACATTTGTAAATTATTTTTATTTACTTGACATGTTGTAATTAACAACTATGGTATATTTTTTAAAATTGTAGCTCCAAAGATGAAAAGTTTGAATAAATTATTAATTATGTTTGCACCAATTCAAATCCAGGTTAATAATAGGTAAAGTTATCTCCTGTGCATTGCACTATATCATGAAGGCACATAGGGGGTGTAGAGGTAGGGATATACACATTCTTGATATCTACTATAGTGGAGGTGATGTGATCAGCATTGTGCTCTGGCTGTCTTTACCACCCCCCCCCCCTCCCCCAGGTACCTATCGATGACAACCGATATCACCCATGGCAGGAATCGAACCTGTATTTCCTGCCTGAAATCCAATTTAAAAGCAACTAGAATTTAATACTGAGACTCAAGTCACCCAACAAACGAGAAATTCTCTTAACTTTCTTTGTCTACATGCCATCCACTTCATAAGAAATAATTTATTTTTTAATGACAAGAGATAGGTCTAAATTTTTTATTGACCAAACCATAATATCAAAAGTTATGGATGCACACATTTAACGTTTTACCGAAGAAATATTACAGAACCTGAAGAATATAGCTTTAGCTTTCGACAAATTGCAAAGTGACTCTTGGATATGCTACTGAAACCGAAATCTGTAGCCCCCCCTCCCCCCACTTGCTTCAGGCTGGCACCATCACTGTTAGTAATGCCAATTATAAAATATGTTGACAAAAGATATGATATGCTCCAAGTAATTTGATATATTGGGTCACATTCTTAACCGGAATAGGTTCAGTCTCTGGGGTTTCGACCTGTGTATAGGATGGGTGGCAACCCACCATCGTGAGGCAATTGGGGAGCTACAAGTGCAACCCGGTCACGAATATCTCCTATAATGGCTGGGGGTTCGATGTGCTGACCTCACATCACCCCATTACTGGTTGAAGATCTGCACATAGGTAGGGTTGTGGGAGGGAGATAGGCCACCCTTACAGGCTGTAGAGCCACGAGTTATTTTTTTCATATCTTCAATACTTATTCATGAATGAATATTTCTAATTTCAGGGGATACTCGACTAGGTCTAATGTGGACATGCATGACTTTATACAACAGACCCCAGATGTGTTTCACACCAGATCTCCAACCTGAGTGGCTGCTTACTTTGATATGCATTTTTGTTGGGTGTATATGCATTACAACAACAATAATATTACTGGCTTCTTCACATTGGGATCAGAATGTTGTGCCATATGCACAATGGGTTGGTTTTGCAGCAAGTGAGTATTTTATTTCATTTTTGCTCAACTTACTACAGTAAAACCTAGTTACTCTGGACTAATTAGGGGGATAAGTTGACCGGAATAACTGAAATAACCTAAAAGAACAGTAGAAAGTGCATTAAAACTCAGTTTTCAACAAAACTGTTTATTGTGGTGTAAAGGGCATAGGCCTAAGTACACTATACAGTACAGTAAAACATAGAGCAATATAATGGAATCCGTAATGGAACAATATCACAAATGCGATTGTTGACTTCTAGCAACATTTAAAATCTTGCATTCTGCTTTTTTTTTTTGCCTGCCTAAATTTAGTCCAGCTTATCGGGGTCTGGATTAACGAGATTTTACTGTAATACTATTTCACAGTCCAAAAATCCTATAGATAGGGACCTGATGTTGAATATTGCCAGAAAGTTTTATTTTTTTAATGCTAGTAAGTTGCAAAAGAATGCAAATTTGGACTTTTTTTGTCTTCATTATATTTGCCATGTTCTCAAACTTGAAAAGTTTTGCATCTGATAAAGATAGCATTCAGGATTATTTGCTAATTAATTGTTAGTTACAAATATTATTACTTTGCTCCTTGTGTTCCAGGAGGTTAACAAAAGTAAATTGAAGTTTCAATAAGCTTGCAGGGGGGAGGATGGGCAATAGCCCCCTCTTGCCCCCACCAAGTTACACTTATAGCCACAGGTTATTATTATATCACCTTGTTCTTGATACAAATAATGTCATTTCAGCAATATATATTAATAAATCTAATACTTTATTTCCAGTGGTGCTGTTTTGCTTGGCAGCAGTGATCTTTCCAATTGGATTCCATGTTGAAGAAATTGGTGGGCAGCCATATCAGTTGCCTAACAGTTATCAAGTGGGCACATCATACATTCTTTTTGTGCTAGCGTTGTGGATAACGGTTATATCTGAACTCTTTGCAGGAAAAGTGTGCCTGCCACACTTCTAAAGCTTTATAATTTATGTTGTGCATTTTTGTAAATTAAGTGGAAAATGTGTGTAACGTGATGTATAAATGGATCATTCTGTATGTACATATTGTAATATGTAGAAAATAAACTTGTTAATAGAAGTTTTCAAGTTTATTTGTTATTTAATTTTCAGGTACTCTACAGCTAAACTCGGACAGAAGTTAACAAATACAAAATATTGTATGGAGAATGTTCCATGTTCTTGCAACCGGTTAATTTTGAAGGTTCACTGCCTTCATTTACATAGGTTACATACTCTTATGTTTGGCTGATGAAAGTTCTTATTCCAGCAGTTCTGCTGGATGTGCACAGTGGCGTATTCTCACACGTTACCTGGTATATCGCCGGTAAATCAACTTTATTCATGTAACAGAAATTGCTGGAAAATTTGAAGTAGTTGTACTTTTGCCTTAGTTTTACTTGCATTGGTATTTTTATTTCCGTTATACAGTAAAACCTCGTTAATCCCAACTAATGGAGGAGAAATAAGTCTGGATTAACTGAAATAACCTAAAAAAAACAGTAGAAAGTGCATTAAAACTCCGTTTATAGCAACAAAACATTTTTATTATGATGTATTTAAAGGGCATACGCCTAAATACACTATACAGTAGAGTAAAATGTAAAGCAATACTGTGCGTACAATGCAGTACATACATATGCGATACCCATATTCTTTTTATTTTTGCCGGTCCAGATTAACGAGTTTTACTGTATCTAATTAATATGTAAGAAATATGTACAATAAGCAAGAATTGTTCATAATTGGGAAAAGAGAGACGCGGTAGTATATAAATACGGAGAAACTAGTACTCACTTTTATCCGCGAAGCTGTTCCATCAGATCTGTCAATGAAAGAATTAAACAGCACGTAGCAGATGCGGAAAAAGCACAACCCACTACTGGTCATGCTAAACATATCAAGTACAATAGCCATAAAATTCAAAAGGTTCAAGTCAAACCCACTGCCCACATGCTCGTGGACACCAAAATCAAGGAAACGCACGCCATAATGCACTTCCCGCACGAGCTAAACTTCGATAGCGGGCAAGCGCACCACACTTGGATTCCCCTACTACAACAGTTATCGCCCGGAAATAGCAGACGACACAGGCCGAGACTACAAACAAAAGAGGTCCGCAAAGCAACAGTACAGCAAGTTCCAACGAGGATGGTGGCAGTGGCCACTGAAATTAATCGAAAAAGATAAAAAAACACCTTCGCGGATAAAAGTGAGTACTAGTTTTTCCTTATTTAGCAAGAATTGTTGCTGTAAACCAGGTCAAATTTTCAGAATACGCCACTGGATGTGGAGTGTGTTGGGTCTTTGGGAGTTTCTGCATCAGATCTGTTTCTTCTTCTTTCTGTCTGGGGTGTTTCAGAGTACATGGTGCTAGGTGGGATATGCTTGTCTGGTGTCGGTGCAAGTTTCTTCGTGAGGGAGCCTGTTGGGTGGAGGACTGTGATTCATTTGACTTATTTAACTTCACTTTTCTGACAATTTTGGCTAATCGCGAAGATGAGGATGAGTGATGATTGGGCACTCTCAAACACCCATGCCCCAGCCAGGATTCAAACCTGGAACCTCTAGCGTTGTAGTGCAATGTGCTAACCACTCTGCCAAGGCCGGCAGAGATGGTATGCCCTGTGGTGCCATGCAAGACCAGGTTTTTGATGTTTGCACCAATTCTGAGTACTTGTACTGTTTGGATGGTCCTGCCAATGTAGTCGAGCTGGCAATGGCATGTGGCCTTATACAATGCAGCTCCGGTGTATGAACTGTGATTGTGCTTTTGCACACCTTGTGGTAGTTGTAGCTTGGTATGTCCGTTACTCTTCCTATCTCTGTGACATTGCATCATTTCACCTTAGCACGTGTAAATGGTCTTTGCTATAGTTAAGCCACACTCCAGATTTCTGCTTGTGTGTGTGGTGGTGGTGGTGAGTTGGATTTTGCATGATGAACTGGGTGCCACAGTATGGTTTTCTGTACACGGAATTGATGAATTTGTGTTGGTGATGTTACTTATTTGTCTGCATTTCTCTTCTTTCACATAAGTGCAGTATGTTGCCGCAGACAGTCAAAATGCATCTAATATTAACACGTTCATTATTTTCATGATCTACATAAAATTACAAAAAGTAAATGTAAAAAAAAACACACATTTATTTTAACCAATTAGTCTATCAAAAATATGCATTTATGTGAGGAATAACTTGATATAATGTCACTTTGGCAACTTCAGTGTGACATAACCTGTCACAATAGTCCATGATGCATTAACATAAAATTCACATTCCACAAAAATGATTGTTGGTTATGCTGTAGAAGTGTTCATAACTTAAAAATTTTACACTGTCAGCCAATCGCACGACAACACAACAGCTCAGAATGGTTTAAATCTTCTTGACTGTTTCAGCATTGCTATTCTTTTCTTGTCCTCCTCAAATTTTTGGCGTAATTCCACTATATCTGCAAGATAAAATTTTTAATGGTTAATTCGAAACCTCAGAATATACAGGGGAATATGCACAAATTTCACGTTTTGTCAGGGAAAATATAAAAATATATGGACGTGAAACATGGTTCCTCATGCTAAAAAATAAGTGAAAAGGTAAAGGTACCCCTGTGTGTGTACACACATGCCATGAAGGTATATGGAGTGATGTGGAGGTATAGAGCTGCACATAAAAAATAAGTAATTGCATAAATAAGAAACAGGCAAATGCAAAATGTTCCTCTATTAATGCTACGGTTATTTTGAATGTATGTAAAATCAGGATTCAACTGGGCACAGATACTTATGGGTTGTAACAAATTCATTGAAAGTCAATGTGATTGTTACAACGCAGAAGTGTCCATGACTGTACAATCCTGTTCTGTGTATTACACTGTGTCACGAAGACACACAGAGTGTATACAAGTAGGCCACATTCTCAATATTTGCCAGTGGAGGAGATATGATAAGCATCATGCTTCTCCAGACTGCCGCCAGGTACCCTGACTGGAGGTGCACAGGGAAAATCCCAACCCAAGTTTACTAAACGTAGAAATCAATCTTGGGCCTCCTACATGGGATTCAGATGCCCTACTGAATATATCACTCCTGTAGTGGAACCACATGAAAAAAGAACCTGCGCAGACCCGCAACTTCCTGCATTGTACTCCCTCGTGGAAGGGAGGGGCAGAGTGGAGCATGCTTCCTTATGGCCCAACTTGAAGGGGAAGGTGTACGAAGAATTTTAGTCCAAGGTTCTTGTTTGTGGTCACACTATACACGTGATATTTTTTCGTTTCACATCTAACCAAAGGCTTTCATGTAATCATTCACTCGTGATTCCACAATACTTTTGTAACTGATACTGGTCAAGAGGAGCTTCTCAAATCATACATGGGCAATTCCATGGTAACGAGTCTGACATTCAGACAAATTTACATTCATTTTTTAAGTTATTTCCTTAGGACCTTAAAAAATAACATATTTGTTTACTTCCTCCCTAGTGATGATGTATAAGATGTGTAATTTTTAGTTCATTGCCCTTATTGTTAATTGCATGTCTGTTTTCATGTCAAATGTGTACATAGTTTTCCCTTAAAGTTCCTATCATAAGCAATACTTAGAATAAAAATAGAATTAACCTTGTTTGTCTACTTTCACATGGAATGCCTCAACATCAATCCTTAGCTGATTACAAATTTCATGAGGTCATGAAGTTAATATTTCCAATAGGATTAAAATTTTCAAAATGTATCTTGGAATGGTCCACAAGAAATAACTAAACACTAATGTTACATTAGTACCAGGGTCGTACCGAAAGTAATGCAAAAGTGGTCATAACCTCTTTATTAACTGATGTAGATAGTTCAAATTGCAAATGTTCAACTACATTCCGAGTCATTCCATGCGAAATCAACACAGCCTTTGACCTGACCATCTCCGATTTTCATGAAATTTGGGGAGTTGAAACTATGCATGGAACTTAGTAACTATGAAAATTTTTAGTCTCGTGCGTCTTGTAATTGTTAAATTATTCAAGGTCAAAGTTAGCATAAATTGCCCTTTTTGAGCCCGCTTAGCTATACTAAATCTGCTGTAACTCCGCTCCTATTTTGCCTAGGAAGCTCAAATAAAGCTTATTGTACAGGGAATTGAACAAGCTTTCCAGTGATATATAACAAGCCTACCTTTGGATAAAAATATAATTTTGTCACGTGACCTTGAATATCTCAAAACATGTCATCACCAAAAATCGTGAAAAAAATATATTTGGTCCCTCATACCATACTATAAAACATATTAAAAAATCATTCTGGGACTGCAATGGGATCAGAAGATACAAAATAATATGTGTAACTATGTGACTGATAAAAGCCCCATTACATGAACTATGACGAGTCAAATGTCCCTTAACACTCCCTACAAAATCTGAAGGAGTTATCCTGGGTATAATTGGTCAGGAAAGAAATAGGTTAGGCACAGGGAGATCCCTAGCCGTATGTGTCAAGCGTAGATCCGGCATATTGTTGACCGCCATATTGAATTCAACGCTAAAATTTCAAAGGAAAGGGGGTGATGTGATATATCAAATGAGGCTAGAATTTCACGAGAAATGAAGTGACGAAGGATTTTCCAACGTATCTTACGCCAGCAAAAAGTTATACACATATCTTTCAGTTACGATATATGCACATTATAATGTTGTCAATGCTCCTGTGAGCACACTCATTGACGTCTCTCACACTCGCATAGAACATTTGGTAATGTAGCATGTGCAACAACATCGCAAGCAACTATGCCTTCTCTCAGATGGTCAATATCAGGGACTTTTAGTGCAGGCACCATTCTCTTCAAATGTTTCTGAAGGTAAAAGTCCTCCTAAGATGTTAGATCTGGGGAATGTGCAGGCCTTTTAATAGATCCCCGTGTGCCCATCAATCTACCTAGAAAATTACCATGAAGAAATTGCGAAAATGTCCACATAGTGTGGTCACACTCTGTCCTGTTTCAAAACTCTCGAAAAGTGCCATATCCCGTAAGCAAGGGTAAATAAACCTGTTCATTTAACAAATCCAAGAAGCCCTCACCATTTAAGATTCCGTTGTTGAATATGGACCAACCATTTCCGTTCGCCATACATTATACCACATAATTAGCTTACCAGCAACAACCATTCGACTGAGCAAATCACAGGTATTGCATATTATTAACTTCACCGTGAAAATAAAAATTTGCCTCGTCACTGAAGAATTTTTCATTCCAAAGGAAGTATCACGTAATTGTTTGAGATACTTTTCCCAATATTCTTCACTATTCAACTATTTGGTGAATGTAGCTGATTAAAATCATATGCAATGGTGCGTATACTTCTTTCTCTCCTAAGATGTCAGCGTGATCTCGATGAGTTCCTAACATGTTAGGAGCATTCCAATGCTTTGTTTTTAACACCTCGAAAAGGAGAAAATGGTTACAAGCATGCTGTAATAAATTTTTGCTGGTTAAATATATGTTGGATAAACCTTTCATCACTTCATTTCTCGTGAAATTCTAGCCTCATTTGATATATCACATCACCCCCTTTCCTTTGAAATTTTAGCGTTGAATTCAATATGGCGGTCAACAATATGCCGGATCTGCGCTTGACACACACGGCTAGGGATCTCCCTGTGCCTAACCTATTTCTTTTATGACCAATTATACCCAGGATAACTCCTTCACATTTTGTAGGGGGTGTTAAGGGACATTTGACTCTTCATAGTTCATGTAATGGGGCTTTTATCAGTCACATAGTTACACATATTATTTTGTATCTTCTGATCCCATTGCAGTCCCAGAATCATATTTTGATATGTTTTATAGTATGGCATGAGGGACAAAATATATTTTTTTCACGATTTTTGGTGATGACATGTTTTGAGATATTCAAGGTCAAAAGTCAAGGTCACGTGACAAAATTATATTTTTATCTAAAGGTAGGCTTGTTATATATCACTGGAAAGCTTGTTCAATTCCCTGTACAATAAGCTTTATTTGAGCTTCCTAGGCAAAATAGTGGCGGAGTTACAGCACATTTAGTATAGCTAAGCGGGCTCAAAAAAGGCAATTTCTGCAAACTTTGACCTTGAATATTTTAACAATTACAAGATGCACGAGACTAAAAATTTTCATAGTTACTAAGTTCTATGCATAGTTTCAACTCCCCAAATTTCATGAAAATCGGAGATGGTCATGTTAAAAATTGCACATATCTGTGTTGATTTGGCATGGAATGACTCTTCCTCTATACAAAGCAGCTATTCAACATAGTCTCCATTTAAAGTGATGCATTTGTGCCATTGTTGAACCCAACTCTAGAATCATCTTTGAAAAAAGACCGGTGGGCACTGTCCAACATCCACTTCTTCACAGACATTTTCACATCATCTGTGTCATCAAATTGTTATCCCCGAAGACTGTCATTTATGGGACCAAACAAGTAGAAGACTGAGGGTGCCAGATCTGGCTGTATGGTGGATGGGGACCACGGACCAGCCCATTTTGCCGATCACCTGATTTGATGCCAAAGAGATGTGTGGTTGTGCATTGTCATGGTGAATGTGGATCGCTTTCAGGTTCTTGCACAGTCTCTTCCTGCTAATGGATTCTCTAAGCTTATGGAGTACCTCAATGTACGGCTTGCTGTTGATGGTACGGCCGCATTCCAGGAAATCAAGGACAATGACGCGCAATCAACTCACCCACTCGCTGACGATTCGTGTCAGTGGTCGCAGTTGATGGTCTCCCACTGTGTGGTTTGTCTTCAATGCTGGTTTCCCCTTCTGTAAACTTCTTTATCTACGTGTGCACATTGCTCTTGTCAATGGTGTCATCTCCGTACACATTCTGTAGCCATATGTGGATGTCGGACTGTGCACACCGGACTTTTTTCAAAGAGGATTCTAGAGTTGGGTTCAACGATGGCGCAAATGAATCACTTTAAAAGGAGACGATGTTGAGTAGATGGTTTGTATAGAGGAAGAGTCACTCCAACTACATGTGCAATTTGAACGATCTACATCAGTTAATAAAGAGGTTATGACCACTTTGCATTACTTTCGGTACGGCCCTCGTAGATGTGCATCGTTGAAAATATTCACCAAGATTCTGGTTACAGTATTTCACTCACCAAGCAAACTTATAATTCTCTGAATATTATAATAATGGAATAATTGTTCTACATTAGCCTATAACTATACTTATTCTAACACCACAACACTCTTCTTCAGGTGAAATTTTTCTTTTTACCGGTGGTGGGGATCGAACCTATAACAGATGTGTAATTTTACTACAAATTTGGGGGTTCTGTAGAGTAGTAGTTTTGCACAACCGCTTTGTGGTAAAATTACACATCTGTCATAGGTTCGATCTCCACCACTTGTAATTTTATTGTGCAATCCCTGCTTGACATAAAAAAAAAGCATTTTCAACTTCTCTGATTATGTACAAATACAGAACTTTCAGAGATGTGATGTATTGATTGATTGAATTGTTGTCCCACTTTATGCACAGAAAGGCTAATCGGGACTGGACCTAGAGTTTAAAGTGGGATCCGAACCAGTGTGCGTAGAGATGTGATGTATATTTTACATTAGTTCTCTCCTGGACACACCGTATTTTATTATGATCCCCACTCCTACGTGGGAATTAGTTTCAGTTAGCACTGTAAAAAAATGGTTCCGAAATATAAATAAATTCTACTTACGTTTTATTTTAGATTCCTTAATCTGAAAAGTGTAGAAATTCTTCAGCTCCTTTTTAGCTCTCTTCTTCTTCTCAATTTCCATTATTTTATCAAGTACTTCTTCACTCCGTTTGAAACCACGCTTATTCCCCCTGAAACAAAAGTGGCAGAATTAATTGTTTCTTCAACTGCACTCTGCCCTGGATAAGAACCCCCTCCCACACACACACACACACACACCACATCTTACCACTTGCAATTTTTGACGAGCCTGGTAATATAAAATTGTTTTTCCCATACTGACTACATCTTAACATAAGGGACATTTTACACCCATGTTTTAAATTAAGAACCTGCAGTTCTCTAAGACCTTTAACCCTTTCTGATCCTATGTCGGATCTTGTCATGGTTTGCAGCAGAAGGGATTGATTGATTGATTTAAAATTTTGGGTGCATGGCCACTTTGCAACCTTCAGTGTATGCGGGGAAAATCCCGTTATCTAAAACCCTTCTTACCTCAAAATTAAAAAAGGGAATGTAAAAAGCCCCTCGACAGGTATGCAGGTTGTAAATGGCCCTGCATAGGACAAACACAACACATTAAAAAAGGAAAGGATAGTTTAAAAACCTCAGAAACAGTGGAAAGGCCTGCTCTTCTCAAAAAGCTAAAATCATTGGTTCAAACACTGTCATCGTCTCCCAATATAGATGACAAATCATTGGGAAGGTTAAACCCTGTCTGAGGTAATGAAAATGAGCACAATCAAGAATATGCTGAACACTTAAAACTACGCTGCAAGTACAGCACAGCAGAGGGCAGCAGGAGAAAGGAGAGAAACCATTTTCTACTGTGGGACATGCAACATGAAACCTGGATTTCATACTGGAGATTCCTTCAAGAAGTATCGCACAAAAAAAACTTTAAAAAATCATCAGGTGAGTTCAAATGTATGTTTTTCTCTTTTTAAAACTAGGTTAATTACTAGGGAACGGAAGTTGATGGCCTAAAAATATAGGTATATGACCTATAGAATATCCTAAAAAATGGGAAAAAATGACTTAAAGAATGCAAAAAAAGACCATTAAATTCGTTAATTTCAGGTTAAAAATTGAAATGAAAAGGAAATTAAACAAAATTTAAACTTGATTTAAAAAATGCACCAAATGATACCACATGCACATTCAATTAAAATATGCAACGAGGATTTCCAATGGAAACAACTGAATAATTTTAAAACAATTTTACGAAAAGTCATAGATGAAAGAAAGAATTGGTGTAAAATGCGTTAATTTTCCACATCTTTGCCTGGTGATGTAGTGTGGTGTGTTTCTGTGGCACTGTAAAGAAAAATAAATCCTGCGAGATATATATATAGGCCTACGTTCACTTTGGTGAAAAGACTCAAGAATATTACCAAAATGAAAGAAGTGACAAAATATGATGAAACAATACACTGAATATTGCGAAAAATGACTGGAAAATGCTGAAAATCGGGAAAAAATGCACTTTATAATTACCTTCTTTGGGTTCTAGACGAAGTGTAATATTGTGTATATTTAATGGGCATCGTGTCCGAGATGTCAGAAAAAAGATGACATTTCATCAACTTCCGCTCCCTATTAATTACAAATAATCCATCAACCTCTTTCCTGCCCAAAATAAATAAGAGCTGGGGACTATGCGGGTGGCAGAAACAATGGATTGGAAAAGGCTATAAGACCAGAAGATGCACAAAACCACATATCAATATCCTTTGACATCACTCAATATCTCCACTACCTTACCACATCACCCAGAAATCTATACTATCATTTGGTTCCTGTAATATCAGAAAACTTCTGTTTCTTGAAAAGAAAGCTTCAACTCTACACTCACCTCTTGAAACATACTGTTGGAACACGTAAAGCGTAAAAGATAATGGAAAATTAACCTGCAGTGGACAAGCAGTAGCTATATTTACCACCTCCATGTGGCAGCAATGAATGCGTAATTTCTTCAAAACTACACACGATATTTCAGTTCTATCTTTTTTTATCATTTACATGCATATGATTGATTGATTTGGTGTTTTAAGTCCACTTTATGCACAGGAAGGCTAATCGGGACTGAACCTACAGTTTAAAGTGGGATCCGAACCACTATGAGCCTCCACCGGGAATCGAACCCGGGACCCCTTGATTACAAGGCGACGACGCTACCACTGGGCCATCGGGGAGGCCTTACATGCATATGAAGGTATGACATACTCAAATCACAAAACAATATATCATACAACTTTGCATCATTATAGAAATGTATCACTGCTGCATACTACATTTTTCATTCTATTGTGGTGGCTACCCAGGAGCATGGTGAACGTTCTTTTTTTTTTTTAAATCAATTTTCTTCTTCTTCCTTCAACTTTCATTATTGGGAGGTACATACTTTAAACTATTTTCAAAAACCATAAATCAAGAAAAACAAACAAGACATCATAATCCAAGGCGTCCCGTCCTAATCTGGAAAGTCAAGGAAATGAAAATCCATGGAATTATGTAATTGATCGTGGCATATTTATTGAAAAACTCCAAAAAAGCCATTTGTCAGATCAGGGATTTTTTATGCATTTGGTCATGGGAAATCAGAAATTTCACCCCAGCTAAAGGCCCTGTCAATAAAAAAATCATCTATTATCGCTACGATAATTTGCTGAGCTACGATTTTTTTTGGTACTTTGCGGTATGTTTGAAAAGCACGTGCCTGGGAAGTGCTTGTTTGGAAGAGGCTCTCATCCACTAAAGATTAACTATTTTCTCTAACATTCAAACAATAATTTTACCTTCTGTTTACTGTAATCCATCCTTCATCACCCTCTGCACCAGTAAGCTGTTTATCCTTTTCGACTATCTCCCTAGCTCTCTTGTCATATTCCTCCATGAATTTATCTATATCCTCCTGAAGAAGATTTGCATTTGGAATGCTTTGATTGTATTCCAGAGTCCATTCTGTAATATGCAAACAATGAATTTATATTTCTTACGTCACATCCCGGCAACATACTTGCTCAGAACAACACAAAGCACAAGAAAAGCATGATATGAAACACTTTAAAGAGTTTTTCGAAGCTTTCAATCCCACCTCGGAATCATCATCAGCGCTGGTTGAGAGAAGACGAAGAGGACGCAGTTGAAGTTCCCATGTTTTGTGTTCTCTTTAACAAGAATCATATTTGTTGACAATACTTATGTTTAGCAATATCACAGTGCCTGTTCATTTGGCAAAACCAAATTCCCTGACTTACCAGGGTATTTTTTTTAATAACTTTGCAAACAATCCTATAAATTCCATATATTGATAAATAAATGTTCTTTCTTCAACTCTTCATTATAATCAAACAAAGCAAGTTTATTCAACATTGTTGAGATTAAATGACAGCATTCATGATGAAGGTTGTGCGAATTACTCACAAGTTTAATATATATATAATATTAACTTACGTTTTGCGAGTATCGAGGTAACCCCTGCGACAATTCGGGAAGCAACTGCTCCCTTCCTTAGCTTGCTCAAGTTTAGGTTATGTTTAAATCATAACCACGTCAAACTCTCCACAGGTCCAGGATATAGGATTGGTAAAAGGTGTATGGTTAAAAAAAATAAAAATCTAAAACCCATTACAGGTGCACGTCAAACTACCATGCCGTTTTCCCAATTAGAAACTCCTTGTACTTCCTCTACGAGGAAACATTGAAGTATTGCAGCACATGCGGACCGTGGCTATACACAGTTTTAAAGTTTTAACATTGCAAGGAGCAGTTTCTTATTGGGAAAACGGCATGGTAGTTTGACGTGCACCTGTAATGGGTTTTAGATTTTTATTTTTTTTAACCATACACCTTTTACCAATCCTATATCCTGAACCTATGGAGAGTTCGACGTGGTTATGATTTACACATAACCTAAACGTGAGCAGCCTGAGGAAGGGAGCAGTTGCATCCTGAAACGTCGCAGGAGTTACCTAGATACTCGCAAAACGTAAGTTAATATTATATATATATTAAATGACAGCAAATAAAAGGATAGAACATGTTTATATGGATTTTGCCCACTAAAAAAAAAATAAAAAGAGATCAGTTGGGAGGAATATGAAGTTGGCACCTCAATGTTGCAGTTTAACATCTAACACTAGTTCAGAAGAAACAATGCCCTTATTTACAAAATAAAGGAAGGCATAAAACAACAATTACACATTATTTCGATACTATATGGATGATGGATAGAAAAATGTGCACTGAAATTTGATTAAAAAACAAAAAGATACGCTGATAAAATTTTATCCAGGTTTAGTCAATCATTCCTAATGTTTACATAACACTGGGGAACAGAGAAATTGCGGCACAGTGTTTGAGAGCTAATTTAGGGCAATTTCATGCTGCTGAATAATGATATAATAATATATTTCCTGAATTGGCTCTAATATATGAAATAAATGCAACTAAACCAAAATGGTGGAAACAAGATATACATATAAATGAACTTTCAACAACAATTTAATATTTCTTTTTGTGATTACAATCATTATTATAAAAATAAATTTAGGCCTATGATCATAATAATTAAGAAAATATGTACACAATGAAGTAACAAACTACGTGAAACGTTTTCTATACGATTTCCTGCTGTATTGCTTTTTAGGACAATCCCTCTGTAAGCTCCAACAGTAGTCGGCCATCACGTGGCGATCCCACCGTTCCTGGTACCTTTCTTCCATTATCCTTATATCCTGATGGAACCTTTCTCCCCGTTCTTCACTAAAATCACCAAGGTTCTCAGGGAATCTGTCAGTGTGGCTATGTAGAAAATGTATCTTTACACTCATATTAGCTCCCAATTTCTCAAAATTTTTCAACATATTTCCAACTATATCGCGGTAGTTTTCTGTTCTGTGATTCACCAAAAAGTTTTTGACGACGGACACAAAGCTCAGCCAGGCCTCAGATTCGATGTAAGACATGTAAGTTTTAAAATTGGCATAATTTATAAGTGTACGAATTTGTGGTCCGTCAAAGATTCCTGCCTTCAATTTTTCAATACTTAGTTCTGGAAAAGTGTGGCATATATATTTGAAACAATCACCACTTGTATCTAAGGCCTTGACAAACTGTTTTATCAACCCTAGTTTAATATGCAGTGGCGGAAGGATGATTTTGTCCCTATCTATCAGCGGTTCATGAATGATATTAGCTTTTCCCACTGTAATATTTTCTCTTGGGGGCCAAACTTTTATCGTCCAATGCTTTTCTCTAGCACGACTATCCCACAAACATAGGAAACAGGGATACTTTGTGTACCCACTTTGCTGTCCTAGTAAAAATTCACCATCTTCAAATCCACACACACGAGCCACTTATGTTCAGCATATTCATTTTTTTCTAAAACCTTTTTTATGTTTTGGTATTCTTCCTTAAGCTTTGTTGAGTGTCCGATAGGAACTGAAGGATGTTTATTACCATTGTGTAGTAATACACATTTCAAACTTCTTTTAGAACTGTCCACAATTAAACGCCAATTCTCTGCGCGATATGTTGATAGACCTAACAGCATCAAACGCTGAGGAATATTGTTACAATACACAAGATCATTGCCTTCGCTAAAGTAAGGAAGAATATTGTGTTCTCTTGTTCTATATGATGTTACAGTAACACCAGGCTGAAGACAATGTTTTTCTCTTAGTCGCGATGCTAGAATCTCATATGATTTTTTTGATAAATTTAGGTCACGAATCAAATCATTCAGTTCGCTTTGGGAGAATGCTTGCGGTGTGGAACTACATCCTTCAAAATCACTTTCGTTTTTATTGTCACTATCACTTTCATCTGATATCTCAACGTCATCGTCGATATTTTGCGAAAAGGTACATACTGGTAAAGGTAAATTTTCACTGTGCAGTATTGGCGGCTTTGCTGACTCTACATTAGGGTACACCCAATTACGCTTTTTGAATCTATTCATGCCTTTAACATTCACAGCACAAAAATAGCAATCATTAACATGATTTTTTGGTTCACTCCATGTCATTGGCACTCCAAATTTGAGTCCCTTTCGTCCACCTTGGCCCCAATAACGAAGTGATTCCAAACAAGTTTTGCAAACTATATGTGGGACCCATTTTTTATTCTGTTGTCCCAGATTTTTGGCAAAATAAGCCTGATACAAATCTATCACTACATCCGTGATATTTCTTCGCTGTGATGATAGACAATATATTCCACATATATAGCAAAAAACATTTGGGTTATTGAAACACTTACTACGTGAGGAACTCATATTTCCAATGTATTCACATTAAACACATTTCGCTTAGTTATACTACAAAATTCAACATTAAGAGATATATTGCCCAGCAATCCTTCGCAAGTTACCTAGCAACAATTTACAAATAAATAAATAAGTTTCTTAATGGGAATTTCAGCCCATTATCAAATTTTGATAGTACCAAGAAAAGCGTGGAGTAATTTTACCTCCTACATTTTCCATGGTGTGTTTATTTTTATAACTGCAGTCAATTCAACTGAACACAACTGAACTGGCAATCACGGCTGTTTTGTGTGCTGAAACTGTTATTAAACTTTATGCCACAAAATAAAATCATTTTTTTGTTCCCCAGTGTTATTTAAACAATTACAGGGTGATTACTTGAGCCTGGAAGTTCAGGTATTTACTTTCATTAAAATAGGCAGGCAAAAAGGCATTCATAATGTGGAAAATAGGCACTAAAAATGAAAAAAAGGCAAGATAAACAAAAAAAAAGGCACATTTGTAAGTCGCTTACTTTTATCTATAATTTCTGGCAAAATGTTAAAATCTACATTGGGAAGAGCATTTCAATTTTCACCAAATTCACGCACGTAAGCATGTAACTTACCACTTAATGGCACACTAAATTTCGGCATGATGACAAATACACGATTGTTTCCCTCCAAAGTGCAGAACTAAACTAAAGATAGAGAACTTGATTTTGGAATCCATGCAAAGGCCCTTGGGCATTAGTGCTGTTTCTTGTCAATAACGTCCTGACACGGACGCTGGACGTGATGACGTAATTGTGCAGATGCTCTGCAACAGGTTTTCAGCAGTCAATCATGCACAAGGAAATGTTAACCGAAAGGCAATATCCTAACTCAGCATGAAATACTTTTTTCTCACACTTTTCTCCTTCAGCAATGTTGAAACATGTGTGAGTTCAATATTACTTAAATAAGGCGAACATTTTTCACATAATAAACAGAAGAAAAATAAATACCAACAAAGTTCTTTGGGAGAAAAATAATTTATATACATACTTTTTTTTTAAAAAAAAAATGGTCCAATTTGATTGAAAAAGGAAAAAAAAGGGCATAATTAAAAACAGGCAGTGGGGTCCCAAATAGGCAAAACAGGCAAAATGAAAAGGCTTCTAAAACATTCGAAACAACATAAAAAATGTATATCCGGGAAAATTTTATCAATATATCCAGTAGATAAAAAGAGGCATTTTGCCAAACTTCCGGGTTCTAGTGATTACTGTATGACCCACATAAATTTCAAGTATAATTTCCAGGTTTTCAAAAACTCAATGCCAAAAAACATAATATTTCTTTAAAAATAATTATCAAAATTCTCCACTGAACTTTTATGAATAATTTCTCTTGTACACCTTGTCAAGTATGTGAATAATTTACAATATTGCACTAATGAATTTCATAGGGAGAAAGATGTGTTATACAAGGTGATTCTCTTGCTAGAGTCCCCAAACTATTGCCTATGTCAAACAATAATATTTAATAAAAGTAAAACAACTTTCAATCCTCTTCTGGCCATAACAATATCTACTCCCACAACAGGTGAATAATGAACAATATAAAGAAGTCTAGTGAAATGTTAGGCATAAAGTATACTTGCCAGTTACAAATGCTCTGCAAGTAACACCATATTTATCATTGTCTAGATTTGATAAGATTTTAATTCTTGGTGTCCCAACTTTTCCCACACAGAATTCCCATATGGTGAATTAAAGTATGCAATTATCTCCGGAATTTACCTGTAGTGTGCACCTATACCTTAATGCAACAATTTGACTTACTTTACTTCTAGACACTCATCACAATATTTCCAAATATCTGGTAAAAAGTTATGAAATTATCTGCTTGAGTGCACCAGCAATGTCTAGATTTCCTGGTCAGCAGGCAACCTGCCCTATTATAGTAAACCCTCGTTAACACAAACTCGCTTAAGACGAACACTCGGTTAACATGAACAAAATGTTGGTCCCGGCAGGGATGTATTATCTTATAGAAACTTATAGAAAGTTTTATCGGTTAACGCAAATTTCGGTTACCACGAATTATGAACTGTTTTTTAGTCCATTGCGTCAATAACACAACTTTCAAGGTTTTCACAATTTTTTTGTTGTTTCTCTGTCGTCCCTCTGCTAGGTATGTAAGAAATCGCTCAACAATCTCTATCATCTTGTCAACAATCAACTTATACAGTATTGTAACCAACAGATTCAGATCAACAATGTGTTCAAATGTGTTTTTCTATTCTTTAAAACATAGCCAGTACAAGTAACATCAAAATTAAAACTTGGGTGCAATTAATCGACAATCGCAATCATAGCGTCAACAATGAGCTTATATGTATTTAACCAACATATTCAGTTGTGTTTTTCTAGGATTTAAAACTTAGAAGACGGAAATCTCAAGTTGGAGTGTGCTTGATGCATGCCACATCCTGGGAATCTGTGTCATCACAACACATACAGAAGTCTTTTGCACCAGAAAATGATCTGTCAGTACTTTTTAAAAGTAGTTGTAGTGTTTTCTATGATGACATACATAATACGTATTGTAGAAGGAACTGTATTGCAACAATAAAATTTGGGTCCCCGGTTAGCACGATTTTTTTTAACACAAACTCTTGATTTTTCCGGTTCCTTGGGATTCGTGTTAACGAGGGTTTACTGTATTATTTTAATATTCATAATATTTGTTATTTTTTTTCAACTTACTTTTCAATCCACACACAATCGGAGTCTCTTTTGTTGATAATATCTCAGGCGTTACAGGATTAAAAAGCATGGCTTTCTTCAACCCAGTAGCAGCAGCAAACACTACATAAGCAACCTTAAAACCCTGCAAAAGAAACAAGTGTGTACTATTAGTAGAGCCCGGATATTGCCCTAATTGCCTAGTTTTCCTGTGAAGGGATTCATCTCATTGATTGATTGAATTTATGTTACTTTGTTTTTCTGCCACCTTTGCCTAATTGCGAAGATGAGGACGAATGGTGATAAGATGATGAGATGAACAATGGGACAATCACAAACATATAGGGATGATACACAGCCTCACAGAGGACCATACTGACAGAGTCCACTCAGATATTATTTGTAATTTGATACATGTTACAGTTGTTACATACCCAATAGGACCAAATAATGTAAATAGTTTCCCAAAGAGGAATAGTGATGGCTGCACCAGGCATGCAGGATTAAGAATTAACATAATATATGTGAATAACTTTATAAATAAGAACAAAGCAAATTGGAAAGATGAAGAACAATAAAATCTACTATAAAAAGATAAAGAATATATATAAAAGAAATAAATTATTGTACATACTCGATAAATCAAACTCGTGATCATATATAAATTGATCAGAAAACTAAGGAAGTCAAAGACCTGCTACAAATTTGTGTCTGTGAACAGATATTCCATCTGTCTGATTGATTTACCATTCCCATAGCGGAAATTTTGTTTACATCAGTGGTGGCATGTTCCAGTCGACGACCCACAGCACTTTTGGTTGCACGTTTCAGCCATAGCACCTACTTGGATGTGCGTGTCAGTCGTTTGGCACCAAGTATACACTCTGTTGTACCCAGTTAGTGTTGGCACGTTCCAATCACAGCCGCAAGGGAGGAGATTAGTATATTTCCCAAACCTTAAGGGAAATAGTTGGAAAAAGGATATATGAATTCATAAATCGTCAAAAAGCTGAAATAGAAGGAAATCCAGATCCAGACTGTCCATTAAGAAGGAGTCCAGATAGAAGAATATACAAACTGAAGAAAATAAATAATAAAAAACATATTGAGATAAAACTTGACTGTAGATGAGAATTAAAGAGAAAAGTAGCTCATCATGTAAATATTATATTTCCATGTATCCTTGTTTATATAATATATTCGTTTAAACGTCTGCATTGGAAGGCATCCTGTCTGGTTTCGTTGTCTCCAAAGAACCCTACCCTGTAGATATTCTAGCTGAGGTTTAAGGTTAAGATTCATGCACCTTGCAACAAATAGAGGTAGCACAGTTAAAAAAATATTACTTGATCACATTGTTATAACTATAACACGGATCAAATTACAAATATATGACTGATGATGAGAGTATGTGTTCTCGAGAAACACTACATCAAAAGTATTATTTTCCTTGTAGTGTTCTTTCACGTCTGTAAAAACAATAAAGAGTATGTGTTCTCCAGAAACACTACATAAAAAATATGCTTGAAGTATTCTTTTTCATGTAGTTGCACGTCTGTAAAAAGAATAAAAACTAAATTTTTTTGCAACGTTTCGGAGAACACATGCTCTTTTGTGTTTTTAAGCTTGTAAGAGCCATAAACTACAAGGAGAAAAAATTGTACTAGGCAAACAATACATACACACAGAAAAATTATGCTTGTAATAACCATGCATTAAAAAAATGTTCCAATATGGTGTGAAATAAAACAGATGAGAGGAAATATGAAATTCAGGGAAATACAATATATGCTTATGGAATTTTACAGTAACTAACGAAAGAAGATGGAAGTCATTACTAAGGTGAAATTACAGTGAATGTGAATGAATGTTTATCAAACCATGCCATAATTTAACAATTTGAAACAAACCTTGATTGGTTCATGTTCTGGAAAGAACTTGTAATTCTCTTGCGGAGGGAGATCACTTGTTGGTCTCTGGTGAAAGTACACTGCTTCAACTTTCCCACATTGACTGAATATCCTGCTCAATGCATCCTGGAAGAAAATGTTCAACGAGTCATCGTAAGAAAAGGAATTTATTTACAAGTTTTTCCCTCATTATCAGGGAACAGGTTTATATGTAAATACGGTAACAGTTCGTTATATTGGAGACACATTAAAATCGGATATTTTGTGTTTCGCATGGTTCGTACTTACCAATTGTGTATTGCGGAACATAGTTCAAGGTGCCATTATGCATTTTACACGAAAACAAACACAATTTTTCACATACAGAGTGATTTCTTTGATTCCTTTCTTCGCTTCTGGAACACACAATATGGTGGGCACATTTTGACTCATGTTGTGGGTATGCAGTGTTTCCAATCTTCTTCACTGAAAAATACCTACTATCGTGCTCGTCACGTGTGAAAATTTTAGATTATGCATGGGTAGCTGATGGATAGCCCGAGTAGCTGACGGATAGCCCCACGAACCATTCACAGATAGCCCCACAAACCATTATGCACAGTAGCTGACAGATAGCCACATGAATCATTTCCAATAAGGTTAGGTTAGGTTTGGTTGGGTTAGGCAAACAGTGAAAAAAAAGGCTGGAAACACTGGCAGGGGTTTATGTCATCAAACGTACGCAGCATGCAGTGAAAGCAATGGCAATTGCGCATTTGTGAGATATTTCTCTTGAAAAATACATGATTTCCCGGTCAAATATATTCCACGATGAAAGAAAATATCTCGACGAACGTTGGAAAGCTTGGAGAAACTCATTTCTGTAAGTAGTTTCTTCTGAGATTGTAGTTATAGTGCTACCTCCTAATCAAGAAGTTTGGAGTTTGAATGATGCAGGAAGTTTCATTTGTTGGCATCCTATTGTGATATACTGAGGAAGGGGGCTTCTTATTTTCTTTCCTTCTCTCTTTCTCTCTCTCTCTCTCTAAAGAAGAAGAAGAAGAAGCACCCCCCTTGTTTCCCCCAGGTACCAACCCCTTTTCTTCTTAGTCTTTTCTTTTTCTTTCTTTCCTTCTTTGGGGGGATGGACATTCTTGGCACCCCTAGGGGGGGGCAGGCAGACCACGCGCAACCCCTCCATCTCTCTCTCTCTCCGCTCTTCCCTTTTTCTTGTTTGGGGAGGGAGGGAGGGGAGGGGAGGGAGAGAGAGAGGGGGGAAGAAAACAAGGGGGGATCTTCTTTTTCTTCCTTTTCTCATTCGGGGAGAAGAGGAAGAGAAAGGAAAAGGGGAGTCGCGGTGGTCTAGTCGTTGGGGTGTCTGACTGTCATTTGGTTTCTTCTGTAAAAATGAAGAAATGTGTCTCCACGATATAACGAACTGTTACCGTAAATACATATCATAACTTCATATGATGCTAAAATCAACGCCATTATATATCACCTTTGCAAATTGTGGTATACAAGGTACAAAAATGTTTTTAGCACATATTTTACATATAATTTTCCTATTTTCAAACATTTTCCATCATATATCATGCTATTACTAATTTCTTCTTCTTGCCTTAAATACCAAACATATTCTGTTCATCTTGTACTCTGTTTAAAATAACAGACAGTCACAACGAAGAATCTGAGCTGCATGGATGCATACATACAGAATAGAAAACAACATTTTTTGAGGGCTCAGCTTCGAAATGAGACGTTAATGGAGAAAATTATACTAAGAAACATCTTGACCTTTAACTCCATTATACATTGTGAAAGTACATCAGTGCCATACAGTGGCAGCCTGTATATTGCAATAAAAAAGTTGAAATTAAATTTATATGGACATTGACGCACTGTACACCATCGAGAATTAAATCGACAGATTTCAATGTTTTACACAATATAAAATTGGTTCCAGCACATTGTAAACATAAATCTGACATCTCAGAGTACATGCACCACTTTGTATTAGCAAAACGCAGTTCTATGCACAATTAAATAGCTATCAGCACCAAATCTAACAGTCCTAACTTAACAACGTAAAATTATAAATACCAATAAATCTAACCCTCTTAAATATAATTTCACATCTATCTTGGTTTCATATGTTTTCAGTCCTTCATGTTTCATTTATTTAATTTTATAATACATTTGAAAAATGGTAGACAACGTCGCGTCTGCTGCTGTTGTGGAATGTGGTGTTGGGTGCTACATTCACTTGTGTGAAGCCTTTGAGCTATTTTGCTTCATGCAAAGGTAACATACATGCAGAATTTGTAGATAACACATTCCCCAAGATGAAAACATTCATAAACAACATCTTCATAAACCATGCAAAATATTTATTTCACTTTCTCGAGGGGGGGGGGGGAGGTACAGAGGGTCAAGCAAACTTATTACCAATTAATTATGAACCTTCATTATCAGGAGTCAGAGCCACAACAATTACCATACACGTATTGTATTGATGCAAAACAAGAAAAATGAACACTCTTGCTGGTGCTTAATTTTTTTTTCTTGCACTCCACAATTTTATTTTCAATAAATAAGTAATCCTTCTGTTCATAAAATTATTCACTTACCTCTGTGCAATATGGAGGTACATTTATAATGAATAGAGTTCGACCGTAAGGTTTTTCCGCACTTGTATCCCTAACCGAGTGTTCCTTGTAGAAAAGAATATGGTGAGCACTGCTTGATGCTTTAAATTTGATAGGCAACTCTGAAAATAAAAGAACACAACACTGAATGAATATCAACCTATCACATAAGAAATATAAATGATTTTTATACATATGTCTCAACTTAACTGGATTGATTGACAATCGTTTGCTGCAGTATTGCAACACCACCCCTTTCCCCCCACACATGCGTGCACATTTTACACACCAATTCAATATTCCTGCAACCAAAAAAAAAAGTTTTTTCTCGCACTTACAGTGTCTAGGGAAAAGGGAGACATTTCTTCCACTATTTGAAGTTGCTATTATGTTTCTCAGAGAACAAAACTCGAGTAAAGAAATTGGGGTCTCCTTGTATTTGCTGAAGCGCCCATTGGCAGAATGTCACTCGGTTCTGAAAATCATCGCAATGAAGTTCTTGATGCAACGAAACATGAAACGGATGATATTTTCTACGCTTCAGCATTTGGCACACAGTAGTCTGCAAAATTTCCGATTCACGACTTATTTGTCGAGTGCTAACGTTGGGGTTATGAGCCACTGCAGCAAATACCGCAATGTCATTATTTTCTCCAGCAATTATTCTTCGGCGATTCGTTTTTTTTGGTTGTACAGTTCACTCGGTGGAGAACTGTTGAACAACTCTGCAAAAAGAAGTGTGCGATTGCACCTGGTCTGGAAAACGTTGAGCATAAAGAATCACAGCATCATTGATATTCCATCCACTTTCTCCATAAAAGTACACCATTTCAATTTTCACTTGCACCATTATAGCCTGCATTATAACCACTAATGGAGTCAAGGAAGAAAAACACTACTTTCTTCAGGTTTAGTGGCAGATTATGCTGTGTCTGTTTGACTAGGAAACAAGGTCAAATGGTCTTTAGGAGAAAACATGCGGTCTTGAAACATGCTCGGCAATCTGTTCAAAATGTTGTTAACCACTTATAAAACTGTGAAACGTTTAAGATTTTAAAGCTTCGTAAAAACCTTTCACCATGTGAAAATAAACAATCTCACTTCCGCTGAATGGATTGTGGAGTTAGTCGTCTTCACAGCTAATGTTGTGCTGCCGATGGCTGGTACTGGCCCCGCCCACTTACTTCCTCCCTCCCTCTCCTTTTCCCAGCTACTCCTGCATTATTACGTCATCCCTCTACCTTGGAACTCCTCTATCATCATGAACGCTCATGTCATTTCTTTCGTTACATTAAAGCCTATTTGTTTTTATCTTCTTCCATTTTGTTTAACATTTTTCCTCTACATTCCTTTTCTTCAACGTTTTACAGTTTTATAATTGGTTTACCTCGTTTTTAACAGATTGCCGAGCATGTTTCAGGACCGCATGTTTAGGGTTACCAGATCGCTGTAAGGAAATGTAGGACATAATGTCGCAAAATGTAGGACTCTAAGTCAAAATGTAGGACACTTAAAAATTTCAGCTTTTAAAAGAATATGATTTCTTAATGAATTCTTAAATGAAAAAATTTCAAACTTTTAATCAATACTAAACAATGAATTTCTTACTACATGTTTTAACTTCCCAGAGAAGTCAATTTGTATCAAAAATTTTACGTTTAATCAAAATATATTTATGAGAGACTGAACAGTCAAACTTAAAATATACTGAACCCCAGTATCAAACTTTTCACACATTTTTTTTAAAAAAATATTTCTCCCATGTCTCCATTGTGCTGAGGGTAACGAATATATTCTCTCATTATGACCTGGAATGGGAAGCCAATATTCAGCAATTACCGTTTAATCCAGGGTAGTTTCTAGTTCAATAACTTTGTAAAGCAAGGGGTATAGATATCAAACAAAATATTGAATAAGAATGGAAACACCTTGTTCCATCAGTATAAACCCTAAGGCAAGAAATTCCACTCAGGCAGTGAACAATGACATCATCAGATGTGACCTTAATGTTCTAGCAGAAACCTCTATTTTCTTTTTGAGCAACAACTGAATCAAAATAAATTTCACCATTGAGTTTGGTAGCGAAGCCCATAGAATTGTAACTTGCATGATTTCTCTGTTAAACTGAAACACGTATTTTCCTAATTAATATTACGTGACTCAAAATGTAGGACATGTATGATATTTTTCAAATTCCTCCCAGACGTCGGACATAAGACTAAAATGTAGGACATGTCCGGGAAAATCCGGACATCTGGTAACCCTACGCATGTTTCATCTTACAAACCATTACACCTTGTTTCCTGATCAAACAGACACGGCATAATCTACCATGAAGCCTGATGAACAGGCCAGTGCATTTCTCGAGAATTGCGCCAAATCTTACTTTTTGTGATTACAGCGCCAGCTATCACAAATCCAAAAACACAGTTTCAGACAAAACCTACGTATTTTTGTCTGGAGAATTCGAATCTGCAATAAAAAAATGGGGGTTCCCATTTGAGATTTTACAGTTGCCCCTCGCACCACCCCCAGGAGGTGGGGTGGGGGTGGAGTTTGGCATCATTGGATGAGCCTCTTCGAGACGAACAAATTTCATTCAGAACTTTTTTTTGATCAGATGCGTACTTTTCGAGATATTTCGTTGTGTCAAGCTAAAAAACTCACCCGAGTTTGCTTCTAAATCCACTTCATGTACAGGAAGACAAATTGGGATTGGGCCTACAGTTTCAAGTGAAATCCGAACCAGTTGAGCCTCCACTAGGTATTAAACCATGGACTCTTTAATTACACTGTAATATGTTACCACTACACCATCAGGGAGGCCTCTATAAAAATTTAATTTTACAGTCCAGCTGTGAAAACAATGTACCATTTGCTTAGTGTAAAAGTTTTTTATTCTCTTGAGAATTATGTTTATTTCAATTATAAACAACAGATTTTGATGTTTTATGTAATATAAAATTGGTTTCAGCGCATGGAAAATACAAATACTAACAGATATATTTGATTCCAAAATATGGCTCATGTAAGTAAAAACATGCCATTTCGGAGTATTTTAACAGCATTTTATAGTAAAAACAGTTTGTATGCACACTCAAATAATGAAAGAACACGTCAAAAATAACTATCAGTCCCCAACCTAACAACATAAAATTATAGCTGCTGTTGTGGAATGTTGTGTTGGGTGCTATATTCACTTGTGTGAAGCCTTCAAGCTGTTCCATTTCATGGTAACGAAACATACTATGCCAGGTGTTCCCAAAGTGTGCACCATGAAATGTTCCAATATTTTCACTGAAATGACACTTGTTAGTCAATGATATGATTATTCCAAATATGTGCTTATTTAGTACTTTTTACATGTAAACTGTTCTGAATTTGAAATATGTGTTTATTTTTTAACTTAGGTAAGCAACTTAACCACACTTGAGGGTTCCAAGCATTAGATATGCCTACATTTTGACTTAGGCACTGAGGAAAGATCTTGAAACATTAATGGTGCCGCGAAACGAAAAAGTTTGGGTACCTCTGCACTAGGTAACAGACGCACTTTACTTCTCAATAAAAAATTTCCATGAACTAAAAATGCTGATCCCCGTGGCAGAGTAGTTAGCACATCACGCTACGATCTCAGGGTTCCCAGTTTTGAATTCCGGCCTGGGCATGGATGTTTGTAAATGCCCATTCATCAGTTTCATCATATCATCACTCATTCCCATCTTCGCAAATTAGCCAAAAGTGGCACAAAAAGTGAAGCAAAATAAAGCGAATCCAGCAAGTAAACTAAAAACAACTGAAAGCATTCCTTAACAACAAAATCTTCAGAAACCAAGCAAAACATTTCTTTCTCGAGGGGGTACAAAGGGTCAAGGGTACCAAAACAGTTAATCTTTATGTGGCAAAAGAAGATTTGGAAATTTGAAGGAGTCACGTATCCTCTGGCACAGTGATCAGAAGATAAATTTTAGAAGTAGCTTCACTGCTATGCCTGTTACCGTGCTGCAGGATGCATTGCGGTCCAGTTTTGTGGTTCCACTGCTGGAGTGCTGCAAGAACAGTGGTGCTCACTTGCATAGGCGTAACGTAGGACCTAATTTTGGGGAGGAGGGTATCGAAAAGTTTTCAAGCCTATACAAATATCAGCCACGACTATTTTGATATTTAACTGTTAACATTTTCAAAATCATTAAAATTACTTGTTAATTTGCTCCTCAGGTTCCATGATATGCCTATGCCTACTTGCATGATGTGATCTTGAAAATGTGCCTGAAATATACTCTGTCAAAATCTCAAGACTGCTTGAAAATGTTGAATTTGTAAATCACGGTTATTTGTAGTAAAAAAGTGTGTTACCAGTTCAAATCGGGCACTCTTTCTGAATCATCATACGTATGCATCATGCTGTGACAAGTCCTGCACCGTGGCTGTGGGGTCAAGGGCATCATACTATGGGATCCCTGCAGGTTCGAGTCTCCTGGGGGGGGGGGGGTAACAACTTTTCTCCTGAGATTTCTGCCTGTGTATGGAACCTGTGGCCACCCACGATCACGAGGAAATTTGGGAGCTACGAATGAGAAACATATCCCGTTAATGAAAACCTATGACGACGACTGGGGCTTCGTTGTACTGACCACACTTCACCCCATAACTGGCTGCATGATCTCTCACCTCGGCAGGTGGGAGGCTGGCAGTCAGTACGTAGGCCCTGGCCTTCACGGGCTGTCGCACTACGGGTTATTATTATTATTATAATGCTGTGACGAGGCAAATGAACATGGAAGACATGCTACTGAAACTATCACAAGCCGGAATAAAATACTGTATGATCAAAAATGCCAGCGGTTGCCAGGTGACGAGAGGTTACCAGGGGAGAGTCTTGATCGAGCAGGCAAAGTGGGAAGTTTGTTGTGAGTGACATTGTTAAGTTGGTTCATGTAAAGGGGTTGGGTGAACCCACCGAGAACACCATCAATGGACCAATGCAGCACCATGCCATGACCCATGCAAGGAGCCATGAAACAAAAGCAGTTACAGTCGTAACACCTTCGTTATTTCATTATCAATTTATATTTTCATTATCAGTGTTTAGATTCCTTAAACTGGCTCTTGCATGATCATCCTCCCTCACTCATATGGATTCTATTAAATATTGGTAAAGTGCAATGAATGTAATTTATTCCATTCCTCACGCTCGCATCCTCTTACAGCCAAGCAGTTAAGCCGGAAAACGGTCTAATGTAACAAAAACACGAATACTCTCCAATACAGAAAGCAGAAATACTGTAGCAGCAGAAGCACAGATTATATGAATTATAATATTCTGCATTAACCCTTCACTGTTGTACGTGGGAGTGTGGTGCTTGCTCTAGGACAAATTTGTTTGTTAGTTTCTCAGGCTAAGATGATAATTTTGATGATAGTCCATGTCCACACTAACTGCATGCATAGTCTCTATTCACATATTACTGTTAATATAGTGCTAAAGAATCATTATATGTAGTACTAAAAAAATACGGGATGACTATCTTCACCAGGTGGTGAAGTTAACATTTAAGCTACTTTCACCACAATTTAAACTGTGCATATGCATGATATACACCCTGGACTGACATGCTATGCAGGTGTGTGTATTCTTCAGTTGTTTGTGTGTATAAAGCTTACGACGATGTCAGTTTATTTTCGTGTGGGCAATAAGTATTTTTTCCTGCATGCCATGGAGTTGGAAAAACCGCAAGGTGTTCTAATAAGGAATCGTGCTGCTAATATGTCACATGACATTATAATGAATGGATATTATGTTCCTATAGTGGAACCACGAGCAAAAGAAGGTGCGTAGACCATCGAGTCCTGTGCACCGCACTCCCGCGAGTAGGGGAGGGGGAGAGTGGACCATGCTTCCTTATGGCCCGAGGTGGAGGGAAGAAGGGAAAGCTGCGCGGGGACTTTTCGTCCCAAGGTTTTTTTTCCTTGTGGTCGATCTATAAATGCTTTCATTATTAGGTTAGGTAGGTCAGGTTTAGGGCTATTAGTATTAAAATTACTTCTGTAAATACTTCCAAACATTTAATCATGTAATTTCTGGTCTTCAGCACTTCTGCTATTCTCACTACCTGGTGACAGTAGCAGTCGCGGTAACAGTACGTTATATCGGAGACACATTAAAATCGGACATTTTGTGTTTCGCATGGTTCGTACTTACCAATTGGGTATTGCGGAATATAGTTCAAGGTGCCATTATGCTTTTTACACGAAAACAAACACAATTTTTCACCTACAGAGTGATTTTTTTTATTCCTTTCTTCGCTTCCGGAACACACAATATGGCGGCCACATCTTGACTCATGTTGTGGGTATGCAGTGTTTCCAACCTTCTTTACCAAAAAATACCTACTATGTGTTCGTAACCAGTGGAAATTGTACATTATGCACGAGTAGCCGACGAATAGTCCCAAGAAACATTATGCATGGTAGCTGACAGATAGCCCCACGAACCATTCACGGATAGCCCCAAAGACCATTTCCGATAAGGTTAGGTTAGGTTTGGTTAGGAAACCATAGTGAGGAAAAAAAAAAGGGATTGGAAACACTGACAGGGGGTTACCCGATGCCTAAGTGGGCATAAGGGAGAAGAAGAAGAAGACAGGGGGTTACGTCATTAAATGTATTCTGCATCCAGTTTAGGTACGGGAGCCAAATGAAAACAATGGCAATTGTGAGTCGGTGAGATATTTCTCTTGAAAAATACATGATTTGCCGGTCAAATATATTCCATGATGAAAGAAAATACCTCGACGAACATTGTAAACCTTTGACAAACTCATTTCCGTAAGTAGTTAGTTTCTTCTGTAAAAATGAAGAAATGTGTCTCCGATATAACGAACTGTTACCGTAAGTTCAACACACTCAGGTAAAAAAAATGTTATGTTATGATTCAGGTAATTACTTTTGCTGGTGAAAATAGTCTCTGCACCTGGTGAAAATAACCATACATGCTATTCTCACCACCTGGTGAAAATGGCCCTATTTGCTATACCATCAAAAACAATTCGCGGTAAGAGGTAACACTTTGATCTAGTGAAAACAGATTTCTTCATTTTTACAGAAGAAACTACTTACGGAAATCAGTTTCTATAGCATTATCGAAGTTCGTCAATGCATTTTCTTTCATCGTGTAATCTTGTTTAGCGTGAATTCATGTTTTTGGTAAAACTGTCAAAGCCGGGAATCGGATTTCTTCAAATTTACAGGAGAAAGTACTTGCGGAATAGAGTTTCTGTGTAATTTCGGAAGGTCGTAGAAGTGTTTTATCACATTTCTATAATAATGTCCGTCCGATGCACGAAAGCTGTTTCTTGCATTTCCATCCATGTACTTGAACCGGATGTTGCGAGCATCTGATGACGTAATCCCCGGTAAGTGTTTCCAAATGCACAGTTTTTTCACTATATTGCCCAACCTAAAGCAACCTAACCTAACCTTACCGTGATGGTGCGTGGGGCTATCGTGGATGGTTTTTGGGGCTATTCGTGGATGGTTATACGATCCAGAAAGGTTTTTGGGGCTATGCATGAATGATTTTTGGGGTTATGTGGGAATGGTTTTCAGGGCTATGTGGGAATTTTTCTGTTAAGAAGGTTGAAACACTGCTTTGCCGTTTGAAACACACCGCTAGTCAAGATTTGCCCGCCATTTTGAGTGTTTAGGAAGCGAGAAAACAACAAACAATAATTACTCGATATGTCGACAATATATACTAATTTCATTAAAAAAAAGCGAAATCCCTTGTTAAACAATCTTTCACAATGCAGAATAAGTAAGTACGAATGTCAACAATTACAGAATAAACGAGTTACAGAGTTAACGGAACCTAACCTAACCTTACCATGAATGGTTTTTGGGGCTATCCACTATTATTTTCGTGAGAAAAGCATAATTCCACCGTAAAGAATGTTCTGCAATGCAAATGTGTAAGTATGAATGATAAAAAGGACGAAATAAATGAGTTATAGGTGTTTTCACGAGATCGAAGTAGTACCATAGCGCAATTTGCTATTCTCACCACCTGGTAAAATAGTTACGGTCAAAAAAAATAAGGTGAAAATCAAAAAGTAATCATTAATATATTAGTAAAAGCGCAATTGTATCTCACAGATACAACGCGACCGATCTTGTTACTTTTGCAGGTGCGACCAATGGAGGGTTAATGTGATAAATGTAAAAAATAAATATTTGAAAAAAATGACAAAAACTGAACTTCACGTGAATGCTATGCTCACACGCATACCAATCAAGGGGCACTAGTATACGCAGTTAAGGTCACTTCAAAAATATATGTTTTATTTAATGAGATCTGACGGTAACATTATCGTATGAGGGAAACGGATTCCTTCCCATTTTAATGTGAACCCATGTTGTTTTCTGCGAAAATCTCTGTCCAACACGCCGTTTCTGCTCCCTCCATTTGCTTTCTGCACGAGAGTGCAATGTTTCGTGTGTTAAGATGATGCAACCTTGTAGCCAGTGTTTCAGCCTCGCCATGTTTTCACTAGAACATGACGTGTCGAGTATTTTTTTTTTTTTAACTATGCTTGCCTAATCTACCTAATCCTAACCTAACCTTACGGAAAATGGTTTTTGGGGCTAACGTGAATGGTTTGTGGGGCTAACGTCAATGGTTTGTGAGGCTCAATGGTTTGCGACGTATTATCATAATTTCAAATCCTGGCACGAAAGTAGATATTTTCCGGTGAACGAGGTTTGCAACACTGCATAAATCGACAAAACTCTCTCAGAACGCCCCCTAAACCAGTACGCTATCACGGCCATAATGTGTTACAGATTCGAAACAACAAGTAACAGTAAGTACTCGTAAATATAAGAAATAGACATTGATATGCATTATTTCACTTTAGGAAATGTTCCACATTCGAAAATAACACGTTAGCAATGTAAAGAAGTCCGAAATATATGATTCGTAGGTGTTTCCCTCATACGATAATAGCACCGATCTGACTCCTAACAATATATTATGTGCTCGAAGATACCAACTATGATGATAGAGTCACTGTCAAGTTTGAATAATATCAGAAACCACGTTTTTGATTCAGATCTCGGGTAAAACGCCGACCACGTGCATATCATGAATCAAATCCTCATCATATATAAATCACATCACGTCCCAGATTTCATACACATATAGAAGTAATACTTTATAGTATTTCAATTTCGTTGTTAACAGATATAAAGAAAAATAAAACATACGGTGAAATCCATGCACCAATTCTGCACCTGCCATGTTTGTTTACTACCACAGCAAACAAGTGAGCATCAAAAATTGACAGGTTAAAATTAAGGGAAGATGGCTTCCATCTGAGTGAACTTACGGAGGTGACCGAGGAATTCTCTGTCGTTGCCAGCATCAAAAATATTTTATTTCTTACGTTTATTTGTTTTATGATCTGCATGATTTCAAGTGTCTCAGCGTAACAGACAATGAAAAAAAGAAAACAGTGAAGGGAGAACAACATTGTAAAATGTAGTTTTATGGATATTTAATGGCTGGCATTAGCTGGTATGTTTTAAAATATCCATATATGTGATATAAACTTATTTACAGTTAAAATAATTCAATCTAAATAACGATATGGTGAAGTATGAAAGTTGTTCTATACCTTATTCATAGTGAGTATGTTACATATAAGATTTATGTGAGCAAATATTTGAATGAATAATCAGTTCCATAGAAATCGCTTTTGATTAATGCTAGAAACTTTATAAATACAATAATAATTTTTATTTAAAATTATTCGCTGGTAATGAATTTGGATATATATTTCATGTGGAATATAACCGCCGTAAAGACGTCTGGTAAGAATAGACATGCAGAGAAAGTCTGTAATTTTGTTAATTTTCGGTATACTAACTAATTTTGGCCTCCTAATCACGAATCTGTTGCAAAGAACCGGGGGTCATGTATGGAAATTGTACATTTTGATGAAACATTGTTCGTTAGCCCCAAAAACCATCCATGGGTAGCCCCAAAAACCATCCACGGGTAGCCCCACGAACCATTCACACGAGGTTAGGTTAGGCCTGTTAGGTTAGGTTCCTGTAGCATTCATTTCACCCCTAAATTCATCGAAAAAATAGGGTTCGTTCTAAAATCAAAGGCGTGGTTGGAAACAATGATAGGAGATTACATTTTCGTTCGTAAAACTACGCATGTACACACACACACATACACACACATACACACACACACACACACACTCACACTCTCTCTCTCTCTCTCTCTCTCTCTCTCTCTCTCTCTCTCTCTCTCTCTCTCTCTCTCTCTCACTCACTCTCTCTCTCTCTCACACTCACTCTGTGCGTCCATTTCGATCTGCAGCCGAGAGATCGGGAGAAGCGTGGCGGGCGGCACTGACGGAGATGCCGCCATTTGCGGCCTGAAATGCCCGCTTATTTTTATGGACATATGCAGACATTTATATAAATATTGCAAAACGAGCACTAACCTGTGTTATAAGAGTATGGTTTTAATTTTAGTAGCTTAGTGACTGTATGTGCCGATGATTTTGACACTCCCACCTCTTGAGAAACACTGCGTAGAGGTTTGTTTGGAGAACGTTCTAACGCTGCACCAATATCATCAAGTTTTGCTTCGGTTAGAATCCGTCGTTTTTGCTTAGGTGTTTTAAAATTTAACGATACAGTTTCTCGTAATTTAAGGACAAGATGTCTAACCGTATCTCTGTGTGGAGTTGAAATGCATGGGAATTTCTGTACAAATTGCCTACACACGTCTCGACACGAGTTTGTTTTCACGTAGGTACATGTCATACATAAAAAAATCTTTGTTCTAACGTGAATCTTGCGGCTGGCATTCCAATCGTCTCACTGACACGTCACACATACACACTACAATAACACAAACAAGTAACTGCAAGTAACCAAGAATAACACTCTTGCGCACAGTACGAAATTAACACGCTCTTGGTTTACATTGCTCGCCACTATATTTACAACTCTGTCTTCATCTAGTCGCGAAGGAACAAAAAACTCGAGCTCGGAGATTTCGGATTGCAAGGAAGCTCACGAACACTATTGACTTTTAACGGTTTCTTCTACAGCGTAATCTTGATACAGTGTTGCACATTCAAAACCTCCAAACGATCCCCATCGGCACAAAACTCTTTCAAGGATATAAACTTAAGCAGGACGTTACTGGTCAAAACTATGATTAAAATGTTTTATTATCTGTGGCTCTTAACATCGTTTCTAAAGTGTATTTTTTTGTGTATATAAGAGCAGAACTTGGATGAATTACAGAAGAACTTTTGCATGTTATAACACAGGTTAGTGATCGTTTTGCAATATTTATATAAATGTCTGCATATGTCTATAAAAATAAGCGGGCATTACAGGCCGCAAATGTCGGCATCTCCGTCAGCGCCGCCCGCCACGCTTCTCCCGATCTCTCGGCTGCAGATCGAAATGAACGCACGGTATATATATATATAAAATCAATTCGGCTTTTTTTTCTCAAATTTACAGATGTGACCCCCAGTATTTTACAACAGATTCTTGATTAGGAGGCCAAAATTAGTTAGTATACCAAAAATTAAAATTGGAGACTTTCTCTATATTGTCAATTCGCTCCCATGTTCTTTCCCCTCACATCTCCTACCTGACAGAAGAAAAACCTTGGTAATGAAGTTGATATTTTACCCATAATGTTCATTTGACGTTGAATGCTGTAATTTATTACTGGAACCTTATTGGGATTTCAATTTTGAAGAACCGTAGATACAAGGTATCTTGAAATATTTGAAATGTTGTTTAACAATACACAGTAACTATTCGATTTATATAACTTATACAGACAAACTATTAAGTTACCCATTTCGCATTCTGTAAATTGAAGCAACGGTAAAATTTTAGTATCCGCAAACGTATTTCTTCAATTTTACAGGAGAAATTACGGCACTAGTTTACTATGGGGGTGACACCTATAAATCATTTATTTTGCACTTTTTTACATTGCTAACGTACTATTTTGGAATACGTAACATTTCCTAAGGTGAAATAATGCATTTCTAACTAAGATAATGTCTATTTCTTACATTTATGAGTACTTACTGTTACTTGTTATTTCGATTCTGTAACACACATTATGGCGATAGCGTACTGGTTCATCGCACGTTGTGCGAGTGTTTTGTCGATTTATGAAGTGTTGCAACCTTGTTTACTGGAAAATACCTACTTTCGTGGCCGGATTTGAAATTATGCTAATACCTTGCAAACCATTGATGTTAGCCTCACAAACCATTGACGTTAACCCCACAAACCATTCACGTTAGCTCCACAAACCATTTTCGGTTAGGTTAGGCAAGCATAGTTAAAAAAAAATATATAAATACTCGACACGTGATGTTCTAGTGAAAACACGGCGAGTTTGAAACATTGACTACGGGGTTTACGTCATCCAACACACGGAACATTGTGCTCTCGTGCAGAGAGCAATTGGCAGCAGCAGAAACAGCATGTTGGACAGAGATTTTCGCAGAAAACAACATGCATTCGCATTAAAATGGATCAAAACTACATTCACGAACTTCCACAACACTACAGAAAATGATTTCCGTAAGTACTTTCTCCTGTAAATTTGAAGAAATCTGTCACCCCCATAGTAAACTGTTACTGAAATTACTTACCGAACTGACTTTCCTTACACTAAGTGTTTTTTTCCCATCGCTTAATTTATATCGCCGGTAAATCATGTATTTTTAAAGATTAATGTCTCTCCGATGCACACGAAAGCTGTTGTCTCTATGTCCTTCTACTATGTGAACCAAATGTTGCTTGCGTTCGATGATGTAACCCCGGTCAGTGTTTCTAACCATGCCGTTTTTTTTTGCAAGAACATGACAATTTTGAGGATGACAATTTTAACTGTTTGCCTAACCTAACCTTGCCGTGCATGGTTCGTGAGGTTTTCGAACTCGGAAAATTATACAAAATCAGTAACACGAAAGTAGGTATTTTTCAGTGAAGAATGTTGGAAACGCTGCACACCCAGTGATCATGGACAACGCTAGTCAAGATTTGCCGGCCATATTGTGTGTAACGCAACCGGAAAATGAAGGAGCAATAATGACTCGATATGTGGAAAATTGAAGTTATTGTCGTGAAAAAAACGAAATCCCACCTTCCAGAATCCTTAGCAATGGGGAATACATTTTACCGAAGCAACTTTTTGTATTTATTTTCATGTTTATCCGAAGTGCATTGAAATTGCAAGCCTGGCAATGTGGTAAATTCTGTATTGCAAATTTTTTATTTAGGTAGGTTTAATACACCTATTTTGTTTAAATAGGCAATAGAAATTTCCTATGTATGGTATAATTACAGATATTTCTTTATTATTTCTAAAGGTATGCTGGAGATGTAGTTCGGAAGTCAAAATCCTGTATGACTAAACCAGTACCACTTTGCAGTCTATCAAACTTACAGTTGCGGTTCCTCTGTCCATCAGATCTAGAGGAGGTAAGTTATTAAACATTATCTACCCATTGGTTCCCAAACATTTTTGTTTCATGGTGCCCTTAGTTTTTCAAGATTTTGCCGTGGCGCCCAAGTCAGAATGTAGGCCTATCTAACACTTGCAATGCTCAGTCAGTGTGGTTAGGTTGCTTGCATTAAATTACAAAATAAACATTTTTCAAATTCAGAAATATTTTACATGTAAAAAGTACTAAAACTAGTAGACTAATCAGAAGTCCTCCATCCCTGACATTCTTGTCGACGGAAAACCCATTTCACTGTCGCTTTTGGTCAAAAACCTGGGAGTCGTCGTGAACGAGAACCTCACTTGGAGTGACCATGTGAAGGCCACATGCAAAGAATCCTTGCAGCATTATACTCGCTGTACCGCCTTAAAACATTTTACCACAAGAGGTAGAGAAAACACTCGTGGAATCGTTAGTTCTGTCTCAAATAGACTACTGTGACTTGACGTATATTGACCTCAATGGTGAACTAGCAAGAGGTGTACAGTGAATACAAAATGCATGTGTGCACTATATTTATAATATCAAATATTTTGACCACCTTACCCTGGCTTTCAAGGGCCTAGGCTGGTTCGACCTTTCTACTTGCCGCCGCTTCCATGCTCTTACAGCACTCTGCTAAATAGTAAACTCACGAGAGCCTTCCTACCTACTTTCTTGATTTCAACCCCTTAGCTCAGCACACACCTGTTCGCGAGACAACTCTCTGCTAACCATCTTCTCCCACAAGACAACGTGTTATGGAAATTCCTTCACGGTCACTGCCACCAGAGCATGGAATGACGTCCCCAATGACATAAGAAACTCTTCTTCTCTCGGCCAATTCAAATCAAAATGAAGAATCCATCTTCTGGGGTCAGCTTACCAGTACTGAAAATGGGGAAATAAAATTTAACCTTCGTTTAAACTTGCAGGATCAACACCCACTGACTTTTTCTGTAATTTGAGTATGTTTGTTTTGTGTGTGTTTATGTTTTACGTGTATTTTTTTTTACTTTTCTTACAGTGTATATGTATTTGGCAAGAATTTACAATACCGGACCATTCTGTAATTTCTATGCTGCTTATGCTCACAAAATAATTAGTCGCGATGATTTATCTGAGGTTAACATATTGCGGTGAGGTGTTGAAATTGTTCATTGACGTGTAGAAGTTGTAAAATAAGCATTTCTATTCTCGCAATGACTCTCTGTATACAAGTATGGTAACCATATTTGTTGATATTAACAATTGACGTTCGGAATTAGTTACGCTGTCTACATCATTTGCCACACTGTTGATTTCATACTTGGAGAGCAGGGATCATTTAAGAATGGCGGAAGAGAACACTATAAAAGTTGTTAATGTAGTACAGATTGTTAGGTGGAATGTGCAGGAGGATGGCCGTGTACTCATTAACAAACTTATTGATTTCGGTATTTTGCCCAAAAAAGGTGCTTAGACGACGGTGACAATCACGATGAAGAACATAAGGCGGATTGTGGATTGATTTGATTACAGGTAAGTTTGGCAACAGTGCATGGATCGTAAAATTGCAGGATACGAAAATGGCATCTTCGATTAGGAACGTTTGCCATTATAGTGCTACGAAAATAAGATTTTTTATCGGTTCGTTATGACAATTAGCACAAAACTATTCATGGATACTGATCATTCTCGGTAAGTTTAGGTTAGGCAAAAAAAGTTAAAATTTGGGGTCGAAAGACTGTGTGGCACAGGATATAGTGGTGATGGAAGAGAATGCACGGGCACAAACCATTGACGAATAGCCCCACGAACCATGCATGGTAAGGTTAGGTTAGGCAAACATACAGGGTGGAGCATTTTCGACTACCTATTTTATAATTAAGACAGATGATTTGCTGATTACATTTACTTTTATTTTTCATTTCTAGAACAAACATTGCACCTTTGGATTACAGAAAATGTATACATGAACAATGTGCACACAATTATTTCTTGAAAATAACATCTTTCAAATGATGTCCCTTGCCGAACGCCAAGGACTGTGAACCACAGCAACGCACACACGTTCAATGTTCTCTGGTGTTCTGACTTTTCTTTTTTCTCCCATGCGGTTTATTTTGAACACTTCCAACTTCACGTCATTGTTTCCACCATTCATTGATTGTTTTCCTGTTAGGAACTCGTCCACGGCATTGTTGATCACCATACTCCCTGCAGAATGCACGCTGCACCGCTACAATTGACTTCGTTAACACGAACTGCTCCACACAAAATATACATTGCTGTAGAGGCCAATGCTCCATTTGTACTGAAATCCAAAGTGTACACAAGGCAGAAGGAAACCGCCCTCCCAATTCATTTGTTTTGCAGTGTTGCAAACCTCAAACTGTGTAGTCGAAAATGCTCCACCCTGTAGTTAAAATTTGGGGTCGTAGTAATGTCAGGAATATATATTTCGTTCCTTAAGTATTCGAAACGCAAAATCTTGCGATAAATAATGAGCAATCGTGCATTGTCGGTTGCGATCATGGACCCCCTTATTTTGCAATTTCTACACGTGACCCCCAAATTTTAACTTCAAATTCGTGATTAGTTTGCCTGAATTAGTGAGTACGCGTAATATTACAAAAATCGGGTAGGGGCTCGGTATTGTAAATTCGCTCCATGTATTTTTGTGTGTTTTTATTTTTTTTGATATCTTAATGTTTTTAGTTTTTATATATTTCACAAACAGGTAGCTACTATAATCAATTTATAAAATGTAAAGTAGAGATGGTTAAGTGGAAGAAAAGGCTTGTGCCTTAACTTCGCTATCCAAAACAAGGAATAAATAAATAGATGAGTCAGTAACATTTCAATGAAAATATTGGAACATTTTGTGGTGCCCATGTAAGCCAGCTATGGTGCTGCGGTGCACACTGTGGGAACCACTGATCTACACTAATAACTGTACCATATTGCCTTTTTGATTTTATAGCGAATCAGGTAATTGGATCTAAAAGGAATGGCACAAGTTCCGATTTTCTAATTCAAATACGAAAATGAAACAAACGCACATATGTTGTACACAGATCACATTCTAGACATGTCTATAAGTGCATACTGAACAGGTTTTCTGATTGGCTTCTGCATTTTGTGTATAGAATAATTTTTTTCAAACCCACTCTTATGTGATTAGGTTAGTTTTGAGTTTTTGTTTTAAGTCAACATTATGCACAGATGTGCTAATTGGGACTGGACCCATAGTTTAAAGTGGGATCTGAACCACTATGTGCTCCACTGATATCGAACTAGGACCACTTGATTATGAAATGGGGGGGGGGGGTTTCATGATCTTAGCATTATGATTATGCCTATATGCTCGCGATATATTTTTAGTAGGTTATGAGTATAAACTTTTATTGTGCCAATATTTGCACACTTTCCTTCATCTGCACATGTATACATTTCTTTTTTCTGGAGTGACCTGGTGAAGTTGGCTGTGGAGCTATTTTCGTCAGGTTTTAAGCCGTGCATGCACATGATCTACAACTTGGCCTGGACTACTGCTGCTAATATGTCATGTGGACAGTGCAGGAGATTATTTCAAAGGTTTGTCATAATCAGACAAGTTTTTGTAACATGTGCACATGTGTATGTCACAGGGTCAGACAGATTTTTGTAACTTGTACATTAATACATGTGTATGTCCCAGGGTTGCTTGGGTTTTCTTTCATGATTCCTACCAACAAAATATCCATAATGGATACTCTTTCAGTTGTATATAACAAATTTTTAATACATCCTTCAATTGTCGAATTATTACTGGATTGCCATGACTTATTCCCCAACCCTCGTACATTCCTAAATTTTTTCATTGGTACGTTAGGAAGGTCAGGTTTAGGCTGTTATTAAAATTACTTCCGTAAATACTTCCAATACTTGATCATGGGGATTTCAGGTCTTCTTAACTTTCTGCTATTTTCACTACATGGTGGAAGTAGTTTCGCTATTTTTTTCACATGAAATGCTTCAGTAAGTGGCAGGTTACATGCATGATAACTTACACAACCTAACATTTTTATGATGTAATTTCTAAGAAGTTGTAGTTTCTGCACAAAATGTACAAATTTAGTTTGAGCCTTAAACTTGCTTCCACAACCATTTCCAAATTTAAGCATATTCATATTTTTGTGAAATGTGTAAAAATTTGACAGAGGAGTGAGCATGGAAATTATAGGCTTAGAGTTTGTAAGTAATGAGAATCATTTAAGAAGCTTCGTAATTGGTGTTGTAGCCAGCTGATGTCACTTCTTGTATTTTTGTCTGTAGAGTTTTACATTGTTAATTTTCAACTGTATATTGAATTCTGCTCTGCCCTGTATAACATTTGATCATGTAATACATAATCAGGTTATAAATCTTGCTTTTCAGGTTAGGACACTTTGTCAAGAATGGTTCCCTATTTATTATCCTGATTCGTGGTATGAAGACATTACCTCAAATCCTAAATTCTACTCACTTGCAGCAGTTTACAATGGAATAATCATTGGGTTAATTGTTGCTGAAATTAAAGGCTGTGTTCAGCTGAATAGGGAGGTAAGTCTTTGTTTCTGCATTCCAAAATATCATTCCAAGTCATTTACAGATGGGGGACAAAATAATACGAACACCTGTGAAATTAGAGAAAATCTTTATTAATATGGGGTTGGACCACCCTGTGACTGAAGTACACTTTCTATGTGACGTGGGATGGACGCATAGAGGTCATGCACAATGTTTAAGGGAATATGGAGCCATTCTTCCTCCAGAGCAGTCTTCAATTCCGAAAGTGTGGCTGGAGGCGGACTTCGGCACGCAGCTTGGACTCCAAATATCGTCACAAATGTTTTATAATGTTCAAGTCAGGAGACTGTGGGGGCCATTCAAGATGTCCTACTTCATCGTCATGTTCTTCGAAACGTGTTTGGACAGACCCAGCAGTGTGGATAGGAGCGTTGTCGTCTTGAAAAAGCGGCCGCTCCCCAGGAAATAAAGTCTGGGCAAAAGGATGGAGATGATTCCCCAGAATGCTCCGATAGTGATTGGTGTTAATCTTTCCATGCAGAAAAACAAGTGGTCCCACACCGTGCCAAGATATCACACCCATATCCATAATGGACCCACCTCCATGCTTCACAGTCGGCAAGAGGCAGTCAGGATGAAATGCATCTCGGGGCATTCTCCACACATAAACGCGCCCGGTGGTCTGAAATAACGTGAATGTTGATTCATCAGACCAGATGACTTGTTGCCACTGCTGTGGGGACCAACTTCTGTGAGCTCTGCACCATTGGCGTCGCTTGACAGCATTACGTGATGTCACCAATGGCTTACGAATTGCCACTCGGCCATGAATGTTTGCAGCATGGAGTTCCCTTTTGACAGTTTTGGTTGAAAGGGGTCCTGGAGATGCCTGTTCATTTCAGATGTTATCTCGGATAACGATTACTTGTGATTTCGGGCCACTATGTGCTTCAACACCCTCCTATCCCAAGCAGCAAGCCTTGTCTTTCGTCCACTGTTGTGCTTTGAAGATGCCATCTTAACTTGTGTTGTGTACGCTGTCATAACGGCTGATACTGTGCTCCTTGCACACCCCACAAGGTTTGCGGTTTCTGTCACCGTGGCTCCAGGTGAACGTGCTCCAACAATCATGCCTCTTTGGAACTCTGTAAGGTCTGACATTGCAGCGTCTCTTGAGAGCGTACGATAGACGAATGCACCACCAATGACTGCTGTTGACAGACTAATGCTTTCCCCTTCACAGCCACTAGGTGGCAGACTTCAGTGCCAGGTGGTGCTGCTGTACTGCCGGTGTGAAATGTGCCATACTTTTTCACAGGTGTTCGTATTATTTTGTCCCCCATCTGTATATACTTACTGTTGTTCGAATTTTTCAAATATGAAGGTCAGTTACTGATTAATAATGTGACGGTCATCCTAGAATGTGTGTTAACTTTCATGTGCATTAAGAACTGTGTTGATCTTAAGTGGACGGAGAGGAAGCAGATTTCTCACACGTGAAAATTCCCAGCACAATTTGGCAACAATTAATGTGCCATTTCTTGAACACTACACATGATGCTTTAGTGCTGTCTTCTTGTTCATTACTACAGGGTGAGGCAAAGGTCTGGCACCACCCTTTTAATTTGAAAAGAAATTGACGGAGGGCGATGAAATTTCGGATATGGGTAATTGGGGTGGGGCAGACCAGATGGGGCTAGTGTGTATGATGGTGGCCATCTTGGAATTCCATCCTGATTTTCAAATGAGAAGGGGGTCATGTAGCATATTGTTTTACATGTGAGTCATTCCATGCCAAATCAACACAGATATGTGCAATTCCCAACCTGACCATTTCCGATTTTTATGAAGTTTGGGGAGATGAAACTATGCATGGAACTTAGTAACAATGAAAATTTTGAGTCTCGTGCGTCTTGTAGTTGTTAAATTATTCAAGGTCAAAGTTGGCATAAATTGCCCATTTTGATCCAGCTTAGCTATACTCCACCCCTATTTTGCCTAGGAAGCTCAAATAAAGCTTATTGTACAGGGAATTGAATAAGCTTTCCAGCGATATACAACAAGCCCACCTTTGGATAAAAATGTAATTTTGTCACATGACCTTCACCTTTGACCTTATATATCTCAAAACGTCATCACCAAAAATCGTGAAAAAAAATATATTTTGTCCCTCATGCCATACTCTGAAACATATAAAAAATCATTCTGGGACTGCAATGGGGTCAGAAGCTACAAAATAATATACGTAACTATGTGACGGATAAAAGCCTCATTATATGAGCTATGACAGTCAAAAGTCCCTTAACACCCCCTACAAAATGTTAAGGAGTTATCCTGGTCATGAAAGAAATAGGTTAGGCACAGGGAGATCCCTAGCTGTGTGTGTCAAGCACAGGTCTGGCATATTGTTGACCGCCATATTGAATTCAATGCAAACATTTCAAAGGAAAGAGGGGTGATTTGATATATCAAAATCAGGCTAGAATTTCACGAGAAATGAAGCTGCGGAAGTTTTTCCAACATATATTTAACCAGCAAAATCTTATTACTGCATGCTTGTAACCATTTTCTCCATTTCGAGGTGTTAAAATCAAAGCATTAGAATGCTTTTAACGTGTTAGGAACTCATCAAGATCACGCTAACATCTCGGTAGAGAAAGAAGTATGCGCACCGTTGTATATGATTTTAATCAGCGACATTCACCAAATAGTTGAATAGTGAAGAATATTGGGAAAAGTATCTCAAACAATTAGGTGGCACTTCCTTTGGAATGAAAAATTCTTCAGTGACGAGGCTAAATTTTATGTTCAAGGCGAAGTTAATAAAAAGAATATGCAATACCTGTGATTTGATAATCTACAGTAGACAGATCCCAGCCGAATGGCTGTTGCTGGTAAGCTAATGATGTGGTATAGTGTATGGAGGACAGGAATGGTTGGTCCATATTCAACATCGGAAACTTAAATGGTGAGGGCTTCTTGGATTTGTTAAGTTAACAGGTTTTTCATCCTTGCTTATGGGAAATGACACTTTTCCAGTGTTTTGAAACAGGACAGAATGTGACCACACTATGTGGACATTGTGGCAATTTCTTCACTGTAAATTTCTAGGTAGATTGATGGGCAGACGGGGATCTATTAAAAGGCCTACACATTCCCCAGACATAACATCATACCTTCAGAAACATTTGAAGAGAATGGTGCATGCACTAATAGTCTGTGATATTGACCATCTGAGAGAAGGCATAGTTGCTGCTTGCGATGATGTTGCACCTGCTACATTACCAAAATGTTCTATGTGAGTGTGAGAGACGTCAAGGAGTGTGCTCACAGGAACATTCACAACATAATAATGTGCATATATCGTAAGTGAAAGATATACGTATAACTTTTTGCTGGTTAACGCCGCTTCATTTCTCGTGAAATTCTAGCCTGATTTGATATATCACATCACCCTTTTCTTTTGAAATGTTTGCATTGAATTCAATATGGCGGTCAACAATATGCCAGACCTGTGCTTGACACACACAGCTAGGGATCTCCCTGTGCCTAACCTATTTCTTTCATGACCAGGATAACTCCTTAACATTTTGTAGGGGGTGTTAAGGGACTTTTGACTGTCATAGCTCATATAATGAGGCTTTTATCAGTCACATAGTTACGCATATTATTTTGTAGCTTCTGATACCATTGCAGTCTCAGAATGATTTTTTTATATGTTTTAGAGTATGGCATGAGGGACAAAATATATTTTTCTCACATGTGGTGATGACATGTTTTGAGATATTTAAGGTCAAAGGTCAAGGTCATGTGACAAAATTATATTTTTATCCAAAGGTAGGCTTGTTATATATCGCTGGAAAGCTTGTTCAATTCCCTGTACATTAAGCTTTATTTGAGCTACCTAGGCGAAATAGGGGCGGAGTTACAGCACATTTAGTATAACTAAGCGGGCTCAAAAAGGGCATTTTCTGCTAACTTTGACCTTGAATAATTTAACAATTACAAGACAAATGAAACTAAAAATTTTCATAGTTACCAAGTTCCATGCATAGTTTCAACTCCCCAAATTTCATGAAAATTGAAGATGGTCAGGTTGTGGGCTGTGTTGATTTCATATGGAATGACTCATGTGCATTTTCTTCGAAATCAGAATATGCAGTAATTTTTCCCCTAACTTTATCTGGTGAGGATATTTTCACAGTTGAAATTCACATTTGGCATCCTACAAGATGTGCTGTATGTGTTTCCCGTTCTTTGCTACACACAAGGGAAGACTTTTCAGCCAGTCCTCATGGACATGCAATAACACTGCAGGGTCGACAGAGTCACATGCTTGTTGGTTCCGGTGCTGGAGATGTCAGAGATCAATGATTTTCTCTTGATAAACTATGGCTTTAAGATGACCCCAAAGGTAAAAGGCAAGGAGGGTAAGGTCCAGAGAAAGGGGTGGCCACCCAGTGGGCCCTCTTCGACCAATCCAGTGACCCAGAAGCTGTTCATCAAACCACTGCCTGACACATAACGTGTGCGTCATGCTGGAAATAGGGTGTTAATTCACCATCTGGGTTCATCAGTGAGGGGAACACATCTTCCTGGAAAATATTCAGATATTTCTCCCCATTCAGGTTGCCGTGATTGAAGACAGGTCCCACAATTCTGGTGTTCCATATCCCACACCATTACCATCCTTACGAGGATCTGTCCACGATGGGTTGGTATCTGACCAATAACGATGATTCTGCTTGTTTACCTCACTGTTCACGGAGAATATGGCCTCATCGCTAAACAGAACACTTTTCACGAAATGGGGATCCTCGCCAAAGCCCAGTCTGCAAACTGGAACTGCCTGTCTGGGTCATCCTCAGTTAAGAACTGCTGCATTTGAATTTTGTAGGGATGCCACTTGTTACTATGCAACACACTGAGTATGGATCTCTGACTGACTCCTGACACTGAAGCAAAACACCAGGTACTGCGTTTCGGGCTCTTGACCAAGGATGCCACGATTGCCGTTGCTGTTTCTTCGTTGGTATCTGTTCTCGGCCGTCCACTACGTTCTCTGTCGCACACGGATCCCGTCTCCTTAAACTTCTGCATTATACCCAACACTGTGGTATGTGAGATTTCGTCTCTCTCTCTGGATGCCGGACATTGAAATCTTCTGCAATGACCCTGGCACTACGCTACCCACTTGTAACAACAATTTCGATCCGTTCTTGGAGGGTTATATCACCTGGAACAAATACCAACCCATTACATTACACCAAAGGTGAACTGCAACTGTGAAAATATCCTCACCAAATAAAGTTAGGGGAAAAATAACTGCATATTCTGATTTCTGTGAAAACGCACATGTAAAATGATATGCTACATGACACCCTTCTCATTTGAAAATCTGGATAGAATTCCAAGATGGCCACCATGATAGACACTAGACCCGTCTGGTGTGCTGCCACCCCAATTACCCATATCTGAAATTTCATCACCCTCCGTCAAGTCGTTTCCAAATTAAAAGGGTGGTGCCAGACCTTTGCCTCACCCTGTATACGAATGAAGGTATGACATACTTGAATTACAATCAATATATCCATTGTTACTATTATTAACAAGCAGATTTTGAAAAAGTCCTTTGTTTGTCTCTGAGTATTATTTATTTATGTATTTACCAGAGAATTCCAAATACAGCTTTGGCCATTTTACGTTGGAATGTAATAACAATGGAAATAACAAAGAATAACAATGGATGTAACAATAAAGAATAATAACATAAACTAAAATACATATATGAGATAAAGTGAATTACATGTTGTTACACAGTAGCTTTTTAAAACTTGCCTGGTTTTCAAAAATGTCAACTCGGTTTGGTAGATTGTTGTATTGGCCGGGTAGTCTGTGGGAGAGAGAACGCTGTATTAGGCTTAATCTTGGTTTCTGATATGTAAAAAACTGAGTGCTCCTTGTGGTGCCGGACGGTACTCGGAAGTGAATTTCTTGAAGAAGACTATCACTTCTTATGTTTGCATTGGTTATTTTATGGAGGAAAATGTGGTTTGCAAGTTTGTGTCTATCGTGAGGGGTATGGATATTTAGCATTTTCAGAAGCATGGACTTATGTAAATGTTTTGTGGATGGAATTCGGTGACGAAGAATGGCCAGGAAGAAATTTAGAACAGAATTTAGTCTATCTAATTTTAGGGGCATGCCATAGAGACCAGATCGGAGAACAGTATTTGAGTTTTGGTGAAATGAAAGTTTTGTAAGAAGTTCCGAGAGCAGACAGATTGTTTATTTCAGTAAAACGATAGAGGAGACCCAGCATACGCATGGAACCGTTAGCGACTTCAGAGATGTGGTCAGAAAAGGAGAGTTTCTCATTAAATATGATGCCTAGGTCCTTCTGTGCGGCAACCCTTTGAACGCTATTATTTTCTATGAAATATTGCATATTAAATATATTTTTCTTTAAGGAGAAATTCATGGTGGTACGTTTCTGAGGATTAATTTTGAGGTTCCATATTTGACACCACTTTATTAGGGAATCTAAGTTCTTTTGCAACAGTGCAATGTCATTTAAATTTGATATTTTGCAATCATCAGCGAACAAAAGAAGGTTTTTACATGAGTCAGAAAGATATTCTGGAAGATCATCAAGGTAGAGAATGAAGAGAAGAGGTCCAAGAACACTGCCTTGGGGTACACCAGAAGATACACCTCGATAAGAAGAAGAGGTTCCAGAGAGTACAACCTCTTCTTGTCTGTCTCGGAGGTAGTGTTTGAGCAGAGAGAAATTGATATAAAATAGGCTGTAACTCATCAACCACCACTTTTTTCCTGATATATTTCACTTTAACATGTAATAATGAGAACAAAAGAACACTAACAATGTTGGACAATTATGGGTTCAGGGCAGAGACCCAATTTTCTAAAATTTCTAATAATTATGACTTTCGAATATATTTCATAATTTCTGTATTTTTTAATTATTTTTTTTACGCATTGGGGAACGAGTATTACATATCCTCAAAGAGTGGTCTTTTACCATGCTTCCCTCCAAATAAGGCCCATTCTCCATCCTTGGGACAAACACTAGATGTAGAATTCTGGGAATTGTTTCCATAAGCTGGCAACACTGCCACTCTTGTCTATTTTCAATGGAACTTTACACACTGCTACATACTGCATTTTGTCATTCACTTTGGTCTATTGTGGTGGCCATAGGGGCATGTCGAATACCAGTTCTTGTTTTTTTTTTAAACGTTTCCATTTTGTTGTTTTTCCTCTTCCTTTAACATTCATTATTGGGGGACACAATGTATCTGCCAAAAGCCCTGTGATTCAGGAAAGAAAAATAAACTTGATTTCAACTCTCTACGACAATTAGTTCTCAATTGTTTTGTCCATCAAATCAAGTTTGAAAATCCAATACTTGAAAGTTTCTATTAGATGATATTCACACATGTGGTGCTCTTTCTGGATTGATTGATTAATTTGGTGCTTTAAGTCCACTTTATGCACAGTAAAGCTAATCGGGACTGGACCTACAGTTTGAAGTGGGATCTGAACCACCGGGTATCGAACCCAGGACCCCTTGATTACAAGGCAATGACGCTATCACTGCACCTTCGGGGAGGCCTGCTCTTTCTTGAAATGGTTAATGAAGTGTGTATCGAACTGTTACACTTTGCTAATGTACTAGTTGTTAACACTGTCAAATCATCGTTGCAAACTGTGAATGGAAATTTTCATGTGCCAAACTATGTTGTGAGAACTCTAGTAAGTGTGTCATTTCTTTCTTTCAGGACAGAGGAATTCTGTCACCTTCCTTCAGTTCCAAAACAGAAATAGGTTACATACTCAGCTTAGGAGTGTGCAAGCAATATCGTCGTAATGGAATAGCCTCATTACTGCTCGATAACTTGATTTCACACCTAACTACTGTCGAACATGCCACTTGCAAGGCCATATATCTTCATGTTCTCACTACAAATTCTGCAGCAATACGTTTTTATGAGCATCGCAATTTTAGGTAAGGATTAAAATTAATGTAGTATGTAAAATGAAATCTCAAAGTTTGAAATTGATGTATTCCCAGAATACATTTTGTGCAGTGAGTTATGCCACTGAAAATGCATAATCTAGGTTCCCCTATTGTATAACTAGGATGAACAGAATTAAATCGGTCATAATACTGTGTTTTCTTGTTTTTTCAGGCACATAACACTTGTTTCTACCAGGGTGGATAATAATCATGATTTTATGATGTGAAATGTTTGATCAGTATGATAGTTTGCAAAATACCAGCTGCCATGTTTATTTACATTAATGATAATGACACTATTTTTTTGGTTCAACATGATTAGTATTTTGTATAATATTATTTACAAAAAAATGCTTTTTTTTGCCTATAAAAGTTATTGGATTTTAAATCAAGAAAAAATTAAGTGTTTACAGTTTAGATAATATAAGCTTATCCCCATAAGTATCTATATTTTCCTCTTGCTTTGCCTATCGTAGAGTCTAATACACATCATTGAATGATTACGAGATAAATGCACTTTCACAGTGATTCTGAAATATACAAATTATTCTATAAATTAGTTCTTTAAAGTGATTTTTTAAAAAATCGCCTGATTTAAATCAATCCATCTTGATTTCTACGCAATATTTCAAATGTTTCGAATAGTTTCCTGCAGGTGAACAAAAACAAGGGTGCTAAGTCAGGTGATGAGCTGGTCAAAGGTGTACTTCTTTGTAGCTGATCAGTGGTGATACATTCATGTTGAATTGTTGGACTTTTAATCACTGTTTTTACTGTCTATTTGTACCTATGTTTCAGAGACTGGTTCTGTCTCAGTCTTCAGGATTGCGTATTTGTGTCTCTCTATTCATCCATCCTGTTGCCCCCCGTGGTGGAGTGGTTGGCACATCGCACTACAACACCAAGGGTCCCGGGTTTGAATCCCGGCCTGGGCATGCATGTTTGCGAGTGTCCACCCCAGCTTCTCAAATTAGCCAAAAGTGGCTAATCAAACAATGAATCACTATTCATCCAAAACACCAAAACAGGTCTTATCCAGACCACTAGACGAGGTGGAGTTTTGGCCACCAATACATAATTTTGTGATCAGGTACTATGGATAGATGAGTAGTTATTACCCATCCGGTCAAAGAACCTACTTGAAATTCTATTTTTATGTTTTTCGTCCGATATCAGGGAGAGTCACGTGAACCCTTGAACCATTCGGCTTGGTCTAGACCCCATGGAGGAAATTCTTGAGGTATTCTGCTTGCCAAATTTATGCACGGCAGCAAAATAGGTGGCAAAGGCGTCCCCACCAAGACCAAGGTGTGACTAAGCCTAACTGTTGCAGCCGGGTAGCAAACAAATGGTCTCCAATTCTCCTTCTCTCCCCCTCAACTGTGAGTGTAGGGTACATATTGCCAGCAGAAAGGTCAATTACGACTGAGAAAAAATCAGGCATTTGGCAACACTGTTATTTACAGTTCCAACCTTCGCCATTTGGAGATTAAAAGTCTGAGTTTGTACAAGTTGGATCTTTGACTGGACAGCTTTTAGACACAAATACACATCCCTGAGGATAGAGGCAACCAGTCTCTGAAACGTACGTGCAAATAGAAAGTAAAAACGGTGGTGAAAAGTCCAACAATGCAACATGGGCACAGGTAGTTTTGATATTTCTTCTTCTTCTTTTTTTTTTTTACATTTTCCTTCAAATATAAAAAAAAATTGCCTTCTGACAAACTCAGCACATGACCTTGCGTTTACTTACCTGAAATAGACTGTGAAAACCGTTGAAACATTGCATAAAACTGTTAGGAGTATCTACATAATGCGGTAAGTGTTAAAACTGAGGATGGGACAGAATAATTGGTACTGTCGGTATCGGCTGATATAGGCATATCGGTAAAATTGCCAATTATTATTATTGTATTATTGTTATTTCACCAATCCATTATATCTATAAATATCTTATAATTTAGTGCAAAATTCTACTATTTTGTTATGATTTTTATGGATAATCTCCATGCTTTACTTTTTAAAGAAGTAAATGTCTAATTATGCAACTAATTTTGCAATGCAATCACTTGGAAACAAACATTTATTAAAGAGGTGAATGAACTATTCAGGTTCTAAAATTACCATTTGGAATTTTATACTGGATCGGTAGAATATCGATATCAGCCAAAATTTCATATTGGATCATCCCTAGTTAAAATGTACTAAAAATTCTAGTTGGCTCATGCTTTCACAAAAATTTTGCAGGCATTCATATGCATAGTACAGTGAAAGTATTGTGGTATGAATTTCTGAACTTTCAGCTGCTTTCAGACTGATGCAACAAGTGACATGGGCATCCCTCTCTCTGTGGAAAAAAGAACAAAGTATTTGCTGCACATGTGGGACAGACCATGAGACCAAGGCGACAGTGCACACTGTTGAGAAAATGCAGCTTCTTGTGATACGAAAGCTTGCATTCATTTCTGAAGGTTCATTTCCAAGTGGCACATGTCACTTTGGGCTAAAGTTGCCCTAATCAATCGGTACGACTCTTGAAGCATCAGCATATTATATAGGGTGATTTGGAACAATGGGGACAAACTTCAGTAAGTGATTCCTGACAGGACAAGGAACAAAAAAAGTCCACATGACACATGGAAATGCAAGTGTTCCAAGATAGATGGCACCACATGTCATCATGCTTTCATCTTCCTTTCCTTTTCTACAAAATTTCTCAAAACTTCAAATATCAGCATTTTGCTCAGTTTTCGAAAATAGTCCATTGTATGTATTTCTTTCCACATGTTAGGTAAGTACCGCTTTTACGATTAACTCCTTTAATGACAACAGATGGTGCCATATATCTTGGAATACATGCGTTTCCATACATTTGTTCATATGGAGTTTTTTTTTTGTTCCTTGTCTTGTCAAGTATCACGTTCTGAAGTTTGTCTCCATTGTTCCCCCTCCACCCAAGTGTAAAAAATTAGCAATCAGTGGAGGATAATTCCCGTGTCACACTCTTATACAGGGTGCTTGGAAATTCCCCTTACAAACTCCTAGGGCTAGTAGAGGGGACTGAGTTGACAATATTTGGAATAGGATCCCATGTCCGGAAATGTTCCGTTTCCGTTCTACAACCATGACAATGTGTTGGATGTGCCTGTGTTGCTATGCAACCGGGTAGGCAGTACATGACGTCAGAAGATCACCTGATGACCTAAAGTGTAATCATTTATTACAACCATATCAAATGAGGTGTTACGTAAGGTACAGAATTGAATGATGTGTGACAGTACATAATACAAAGAAATTTATTTGGTAACAATGCCAAGGGAACAACAAATAAACGTACTATTCATTGACCACAATAACACTTGTGTCGACAGTGGAACGCAACAATTTGTTTCTGTCTTATGCACTGGATGTGTCGCATACGGCACTGTTCAACTACAACAGTGGCTCGATATGACGACCATCAACGTCGTTGCACACATTATACCGACGAATCATTTTCCGGTACACTCGCTCCATCACACCGATGTCCCGTTAGTTTCTTGTGCAGCGACCAGAATTCTTGCCAGCAGTTCTTCCTCTGACTCTACATGAGTCTCGTACACCATACTCTTCATACGACCCCACAAGAAATATTCCAATGGCGTTTAATCCGGCAATCGTGGGGGCCACGCGGGGGCCACATCCAACACATTGTCATGGTTGTAGCACGGAAACGGAACGTTTCCGGACATGGGATCCTATTCCAAATATTGTCAACTCAGTCCCCTCTACTAGCCCTAGGAGTTTGTAAGGGGAACTTCCGAGCACCCTGTATATTTCATTATACAAAAAACAAATAGTGTATGTCTGCTGTATTTGTATCATATACTGTATGCTTTTCTTTGGTCAACTTTATGCTCATATGGACTAATCAGGACTGAAAGTCAAGTTTAAAGTTGAGTTCAGGTCAGTGTGAAATGTGCCTCCAGTGGGGATGGAACCCACGATTCCTTAGTTATGGGTTCTTTCAGTTCTTGTTTAAAATCCACTTTGTGCACCCATAGGCTAATTGAGACTGGTTTAAAGTGGGATCTGAACCAGCATGTGCCTCCACCACCTCAGTATTGAGGCAATAATATTAGCCACTACACTATCAGGGATGATGTCTTAGTTTGCATTATTATTATTATTATTTGATTGAATGTGTTGTGTTTATATTATTTTTAAATACTGTATCATCAATATAGGTTACATATATATCTAAATGTCTTTGTATGCATTGTATAGTTGTGATAGGGACTTGTATTTTCAGGTTACATTCCTTTCTGCCATATTACTATTCAATAAAAGGAAAGTGCAAGGATGGATTTACATATGTTCTGTACATCAATGGCGGACATCCACCATGGGGACTATAATATCCTTTTTTGTGCTGAATGTACAATTCTTCATTACTTTTGCTATGTATTTCTATTGCAGGTTGACTTATTCCTCACTTTCTTTTTCATTTGTCTGTACCCTTGTCTATTTTTTTTACATTGCAGAGATTGCAACTATGAGTCTTTTATCTGTTGTTGCCATAGCTCCAGCTTCAACTGTGGTGTGTTACAGTATCTCTACAGAAAGTTCTGAGTTTGAGTCCCTGCCTTTGGCATAGGCTCTTTGTTGTGATTGTCACATCATCACTTTCATAGGATTATTATTTATCCTCATGCATGTGCTGGACATTCGTGTGCGAAGGTGTGTGCCTGCCAGTCACATTGTCACAGTAATAGCTGGACTTCACGTCAAATATTAGGTTTCACGCAGTAGAATGTGACACATATATGAGTTTCAAATCCAGCCCCCGTGGTGGAGTGGTTAGCACATCGTGCTACGATGCTAGGGGTCCCGGGTTCGAATCACGGCCTGGGCATGTATGTTTGTGAGTGTGATCAGTTCATCAATTTCATCATGCCATCACTCATCCCCATCTTCGCAAATTAGTCAAAAGTGGCAGAAAAAGCAAAGTAAAATAAAGTAAATTAATCAGTCAATCAAAGTCAATGAATCAAACAGTTTCAAAGTGAGCAAATTGTCAGTGCATCAGTAACGGAGACTGTGAATATTTGTAGGGTATCAAGGGCCACAGTATCAAAGGTCATGCCAGTATGACAGAATGAAGGACGAACCACAGCCAGGAGAAGTAACTATCGAGGGAAGTGGAAGTTGTCTGACAGGGACGTCAGAGTATTGGAAATGATTGTGTCCAAAAAGCGTAAAACCACCGACGCAAAAGTCACAGCAGAATTGAATACACACTTGACTGAACCTGTTTCTACCAAAACCATCCATCGAGAACTTCATATGACAGGGTTGCTACACCGAAACCCTTGGGCACTAGCACCAGTGTCAAAATGTGGGTTGACTGGTGACAGCAGTGCAAATCGTGGATGTTAGATGACTCGAAACATGTCATGTTCTCGGATGAGTCCACCTTCACTGTTTTTCCGACATCTGGAAGAGTTTATGTGTGGAGAAGTCCATCAGAAGCATACAAACCAGACTGCTTAGTGCCCAGAGTGAAACATGGGGGTGGATCTGTGATGGTGTGGGGTGCAATATCATGGCAGTCTTTCGACCTGCCCCCACTCATCATTAAGGGGGGCAAGATAGTCTTTCTCCCCCAGTCCTGTGCTAAAAATGAGACTATATTTGGCCGCGGTGGCTCAGTCGGTAACGCGTCTGACTACCATGCTCAAGGTCCCGGGTTCGATCCCCGGCCGGTTCAAATCCGGGAACTTTTCTAACGGTGGAAGCGGCCCCGGCGCCTACCCAGCGTCGAATAACATGGGTACCTGGGGGAAACCCTGGGGGGGTAAAGGCGGTCAGGGGCATGATGCTGATCACATCACCCCCACTCACGACCGGATCAAGAAAGTGTGGGGCGTTACCCCACACCCCCTATACGCCTTCATGGTGCTATGCACAGGGGAACACTTTACTTTACTTTTATATTTTCTCCAACTTATGTTTCGTTTTTAAAAAAATTGGAAAAATATTTTGCACTATCTAAATGAAACTAGACTCAAGTTTTCAGTACCAGCGAGAAGTACGTGGTACCACCGTCAAATTACATACAATTTGTCTGTGGTGGTACAAAGATTCACGTGCAGATTAGAATCGCAGCCACGTTTCCGCAAATCAAGTGCAACGTGGAATAATCCCCCTAGAAATTTGCCGCTTCAGTTTCCAGTTTTCCTTTGTATCTACCAGGTGCTGTACGTACAGGTGTGGTCAGTGTGAAACAATAAACCAAACAAACCCTCATGGGAAGGGAGGAGGGGGAAGAGAACAGTTGTATTTTAAATCTCTTTCTTTCTGTCTACAACTACATTGCACGGATGCAAGGATTCCGAACCAGGGGGCAGATGGAGATTGAGCCTTCTAGGTTGGTGGTGGAAAAATTCAAGACGAATGCAAGACTACACGGTGGTCTAATCGGTAGGGCCTCTCAATGCCACGTGGAGACAAGGTTCGACTCCTGGGGTGAGTGATCTAAGGGCCGAATTTTTCCGGCCTTGACCCCGTATAAAACGGCTCCGAGGCTCACAGAGCCTCAAATTAATTGGTACCTGGGGGCCACCTTGGGGAAGGGTGGGGGATGCGGCCGAAGCGATATGCTGATCAATCACCTCCAAAATGGCTGAGATCGAGAAAGTGTGGAGCCCTACCCCACACATCCCCTAAATGTGCCTTCATGGCATGATGCTATATGCACAGGTAAAGAAACTTTAAAAAATATAAATCACACATGAACATTAGAAAAGCCGCGGTAGCTCAGTCGTTATTGCATCTAACTACCATGCGAGAGACCTGAATTTGATCCCGGTGGGAAAGAACTGGGATTTTTTCCACCTGTTCAAGTGGATCTGGAACCCACCCAGTATCGTACAAAGTGGGTACCTGGAAGATACTCCGGGGGTTGAAGACAGCCAGGGGCATAGTGCTGATCACATCACTCCCACCATCGGCCATGATCAAGAAGGTGTGGGGCCTTAACTTCACACCCCCTGTATGCCTTCATGGCATGGTGCAAAGCACAGGATAAAACTTTACTTGTTTACTTTACGTGAACATAAGAATAAATGGTGTTACCTCTCCCTGAGGTCTAAAACTGAGCCATCGGCCCTGAACATGACGTTTAAAAGCAAAAAAATAAGCTTTTAATAAATCTAAATGACCAAGAAACGAAAGTTCCTTCCTTAGCTGTTCTGCCTCTACCCACAACACAAGTGCTTTTAGTCTTGCTTGATGTGAAGAAACCACAGAGGAGGGGCAAGATTGTATTTATGATTCTCCTTCCTCCCCCCTCCATCTGTCACACCCTAAAAATGAGACTGTTTCAACTTATCTTGGTTTTGAGGAATATTTGGAAAAAGTTTTGCACTAGATATGTGAACGTGCATTTCCGTTAACAGTAAGAAGTACGTGACATAAAAATCCTAAAAACAGATAAGAATCGCAGTCAGGCCTGCAAATCAAGTATCTCAGTAGGAAATTGCTGCTTCTGTTTCCAATTTTTCTTTAAAGTCTGACAGGTTTTGTAACTGCAAGTGCGCTCGAATATAACAATACACTGGGGGAGGAGGACAGAGGACAGCTTAACTTTAAATCTTTCGGTTCACTTTCAGTGCATGAGCCCCTTGCTGTTAAAAGGTCATCGGCCATGAAAAAAGGTACGGTGCACATTTGAAATTCAAGTCTAGGCTAATCTCCCCTTCACGTTCCAAATTTAGACTTGGTCCAAAGAGACAGTAATTTTTCAGAGTATAATAACTGCAGAAGGTGTGTTTTAGTGCAGTGATGAGTTTGGACTTCCTTCCGCACCAAGCGATATTACTGTGCATGTGTACGTGTAAATCATTTGCAGAAAGTACACCGACAATGATATCATTTTCCACCATAGTCCCCCTGCACTTCAATACACTTGGTCCAACGTTCTGCAAGCTTTCCGATACCCTGAGAAAAAAAGGTTTTCGGTTGAGCAGCAAGCCACGTATGCACCGCTTCCTTCACCTGTTGATCTGTGTCGAATCGACCGCCTCTTAAAGCATCTTTAAGTGGACCGAACAGATGGTAATCCAACGGGGCAAGATCGGGACTGTATGCAGGATGCTCTAACACCTCAAAACCCAGATTCTGAAGAGTTTGAGTTGTGTTGGCAGCGGTATGTGGGCGTGCGTTGTCATGCAACAAAAGAATACCTTCCGACAATCGACCTCGTCGTTTGCTTCGAATTGCAGGCTTTAACTTGTTCGAAAGGATATCACTGTATCGTTCACCGTTTATTGTTGTCCCCTTTTCTACATAATGTTCCATAATTACCACTTCTGAGTCCCAAAAAAGTGTGAGCATCACTTTTCCTGCAGAGTGTTGACGCTTGACTTTTTTTTCACTGGAGATTCAACATGTTTCCATTCCATGCTCTGGCGCATTTGCTCTCAAGTTCAAAGTGATGGATCCATATTTCATCTCCAGTGATGATTCGTTTCAAAAAGGCTTCACCTTCGTTAGCATGTTTGTCCAATAATTGCTCACAGATTCTCACACGATTTGGCTTGTTCTCGTCAGTGAGTTCTTTAGGGACCCATCACGCACAGACTTTATGAAAGTTGAGCCTGTTATGGATAATTTCAGGTGCAGAACCATGACTAACGTGCATATAGTTTGCCACTTCATCAACAGTCACTCGTCGGTTATTCTGAACCACATCAAACCTACCAACCATATGCAATACCTACACTTCTCCAGCTCCCATCCGTTCCACACCAAAAAAGCCATCCCATTCTCCCTGGCCCTCAGAGGTCAACACCTCACCCACCTCCCGACAGAACTATAACCTCCGCTTACACCAAGCCTTGACCAACCGTGGATATCCTTCCACCCTGGTTACTAAACAAATATCCCGAGCTGCTTCATACACTTTCACCAATAAACCTGCCACCAATCCCCCTGCACTTGTCACCCAATATCACCCCCACCTCAACAAAATCAGACACACCCTACGTTCCCTCCTTCCCATCCTGCACAGTGATCCTGACACCAGAAATATCTTCCCCGACAAGCCCAGAGTTGTTTTCAAACGCCCTCCCAATCTCCAAAACATCCTGGTCCACCACAACCCACCTACTCACAATCAACTCGCACCTGCCCACAAATGCAACCGCCCGAGGTGCAAAACCTGCCCCATATTTGTCACTTCCCGCACCCTCCAGATCCACACTGCCACCGGCAAATTCAACCTTTATATCCTCATGTGCAAAATCAGTGGGAGCTTCTACATGGGGGAAACGTCCACAGCCCTGAACCTCCGCATCAATAACCACCGCTCCTTTACCTAAAACATGGACTTTGCTGTTGCCATTCGCACCAATCACTACAATATTCCTTTTAATGACTGCTTCCAGGTAGCGATCGTGCACTCCTTGCCCCAATCCACCAACACCTCAATACGTAGAAGATGGGAGAGGGCCTACATATCGACCATGAATGCAACCACACCCCCAGGCCTGAACAAGGCCACCCAGTAATGCCCCTCATCCCCTATCCTCACCCTCACCACCACCTTCCCCCCCACCACTGACAGTTTTCGACAAGCCTGGCGAAAGAACCATCTTTACATTTTTTTGTGGCACTGTCAACACCTTTTTTTTTGGGACCTGGCAACACTGCAGGTCATGCTTACTCTTCCTTCTTGTCACCAAGTTCTACAACTTCTCTCTACTCCTGAAGATGTGACATACCATCACGAAAATTTGAATTTTTTCTGTGTCCGGTGAGTGTTTCCTCTCTCCTCTTTCACTTTTTATTTAGCCCTTGTGGCCCTCCTTCCTTTTATCATATATATATATATATATATATCAAAAGAAATTCGACATCCCTGCCCAACACCATACTAGTAAAGACTAGTGTCTGCGTTCCAGGTGTTGCAGTTTCAATGTCCACCACCTGTAGCCATGATTAGCCAAAAGTGGCAGAAAACTTATGCTAAATAACAACGTAATTTGAAGAGGTTTTCTCAGGATATCAGCTAGTTGATTTCCAGATATGCTTGACTTGACTCAAATCCGAAAGGTGAGTGTGTCACAGATGCCTATCCTGGAGGGATGTGCCGAAGCCGATTATAGGTGTATGAATATCAGCAGAAATTGACACATCGGTATCGACATCGGCAAAAATCCGATATTTAAACCGGTACAGATTATACTAGAGTTTTTAGCTTCTAATAAGTTTTATATTCTAGTTTTGTAAGATTTATTGAAAATTTGGTTATGATTCATCATTATTGTAGAGTTTTTGTAATAAAATTATTGCAAACTCTCATTCAGAGGATCAACCTAACTATAAATAAAAAAAAAATAAAAAAAAAAAAAAAAACAAAAAAACAGTACATTTCTGAACCAGGATCTGCTGTTGTATTGGAAATTCAAATCTGAAGCAAGTGCTGAGAAAATACTTGGGCATACCTGCTGCATCAGTATTCAGTGTTGTTGAACAGATTTGCGATAAGAGAAGAAGTAGCTTACTTCCTGAAGTGCTTTCAAATCTCGTGTTTCTGAAGTTGAATCTGGCAGAACAGGAATTCATTTTGCATTTCAAAGAACTGCTTGTGTACTAATGTTTAATAATCTCTTGAGAATCCAGGTTCACATAACATTTTGTAGATGCAAATGTACATTCGCATCTCTTGAGAATATATATGTATATACATATGATATGCAATAGAAATGTACATAGCAAATTTATTTTTGTCATGCGGAAAGTAACATCCCATTTCTGTTTAATAATCTTATGTATCGGAATCGGTTAAATATCTGCATCGGTATCGGTTCAAAAAATTATCGGTGAGTACTTCGGCATCGGTAAATTTTCAACTTCGTCACATCCCTACTATCCGGAAATGACCTCTGAGGGCCAGTGCATATAAAGCAGTTTTAGGTGATGTGTGCTCAGCGCATCATGTCATATTGCTAGGGACGTGAAATTTTCGTTTTATTTTTTCACTAAATTTCTGTGTTATTTCTCACTATAATTAAGTGTTATTTTTCGCGGTTTATGGCAAAATTGGGTGTTATTCATTCAAAATTGATTTTATCTTTACGTGCTTTTTTACTGTTTTTTTCTATTCATAAGATTTCACATTGCTTTAGTTCTGGAAAATTTAGGCAAATTATAGTTTTTAGTGAAAAATAGATAAATGTAAGGCTTACCTTTGTGAGAATTGACCAGATATCTTGCATTTGGAAAACTATAAAAGGATATCACCCAAATTTTTGAACACAATCATATTTCAAACCTTTCACTTGGACAGAATAACATTTTCAAAAATTGTTTTCTTGAATTCTCTTTTCAGTTTAAAATAACATTGATGGTTTTCCACATATCGTAGTAAATGTTCACATGGGCACAGTATTCACAACACTTCCTGTGCAAAATGCATCTGAAGCATAAAGTCTTTTAGAAGTAAACAAAAGTACTTACTGCTGGCTTTGACATGCTGCAAAGTACACCTCAGAAGGCAAAGGTAATGCAAGACGATGCACAAACCATGCAGCCTCAGTGATCTGACTGACTGAAATTTCCCTAACGATGCCAAAAAATCCCTTTACCAACCTCAAAATATCGTTTTGTGTGCACATACACACCCACAACTTCACCCCCTCCCCTGCAACAGAACAGGTTATTTTATTTAAGGTAAGGGGCTGGAATCCGTATAATGTGATGTGTACAAAATAGCCTAAGTGCTGACGCACCCCAAATTTTCCCCGCGGCGAATTCTGTTTCAGGATGAGGTCAAAGCACTGTCAGTCATATCTATGCAAAACTGCAATAAATGAAGTGTGACAATCTCTTTAAGATTGAACTTTCATCAGCAAGACTAGAAATGACAGATCTCATAACGCTTCAGCTAGTTCTTTCTGACGAAAAGAAGCGTTATTCCCAGTTTATATTGCACATTTCGTGGCGTTTCACGTTAAAGTATAAAATTTGGTGTTATTCTGAAATATGGCATAATTTGTGTTATTTCAAGATTCTGAAACATCGAAAACTTGCCTCCTTTACCTATCCAAATACATTTTTAAACACTTTATTTTGCTTTTCTCAACTTTTTGGTGTTATCGTTAAAACTAAAACTTTGCGTCCCTACTTATTGCTGCTGCTTTCTGGCTTTCGAGACTGGAGCCTGCTATTTCTTTGCAAGTAGACTGGGACATATTGTCACTTGTAACAAATATCAGTTACAGGAAAAAAAAATCCCCAGTGAGGGAGAACCAGGACTTTTTCAACCTGTTCAAGCAGCTCCGGCACCCATCCAGCATCGTATAAAGTGGGTACCTGGAGGAAACTCTGGGGGGGGGGGGTAAAGGCATGGTCCCGATCACATCACCCACAGCTCGGCCAAGGTCAAGAAAGTGTGTGGGGCCCTAACCCCACACCCCCTATATGCCTTCATGCCGTGGTGCAAAGCACAGGGGGTACTAAAGACAATGACAGTTTTTGTTTATGAAAGAATAATGCCAAAATACCATTTTATGTACTGAATTTAAACCTAAAATTTAGCCTGTTCATACAGAAATTTTGGGGTGTAAGGGGTGACCTTCCAGGTAGTGCACCCTGAACTGCAGACTAACGAGGCTCTGGCGACTGGTCCCATGGCCAGTATAATTCTGTGTTGTCCTGTGTTTTGTCCTTATTTGTGCTGAGTGCCCTTTTTAGCCTCAGCTTTTAACCAAGGTAAGGAAATTTTAGTTTTCAGACACGCTTTTATTTTTGTTATGATAAGGGGCTGGACCCCATATAGTGTGATGGGTGCAAAATAGCCTCAGTGCTGACGCACCCAAATAATTTTAATTGAAATTGAAATTCATACAGAAATTTTGATTTTGTATTTACCGAATACCGTGGAACCTCGATTTTACATTTTTCAGGGGACCAATCTGAAAACGAAATGCAAGGGAAATGTAAAATCGGGGTTCCATTGTGACTGTGTCTGCTAATTGCTAAACAGTTGGAATAAGTGCAGAAGTAATCAAAGCATATCTTCCTTAACATTTCGTACTGATTACCTGAAGCACTACTGCGGGATCCTGTATCACAGCGACCCATGCTCCCTGCCACATTGGCTGTGGGGGAAGATGCAGGGGGCTATCCAGTGGGTGTGGCCTGGAATGCGACGGATCGTTCAAAACACAACAGCACTCTTCTCGTATTACAGCTAATGTTAACTGCTGACCTGTGATATTCTTCTTCGTTCTACTTACGAAACAGATTATGTGAAAGATGGACAGGTGTAATTATTTTTCGGCCGTTCGTTGTTCTTGTTCTTCATCTGTTGTTTCTCGTGTGGAAGCTGTAACGATTGCTTCGGGTAATGTCACGGAAAGATGATTAAAAAGAAACAGTATTAGATAATCAGGTAGGGTATCATCAACACTACAGTCTAAGGTGTTCGTTTAGGCTTGACCATCTCAGCAACTTGTGTGCGTGTGTGAAAAATTTTCAAGTAAAGATTGTGATTACACTCAACAATAAGTAATAATTCATTTTCATGTTTGTGTGAATGTACAGGTGAATATGTGTAATTCTCAAGTTGCTGTAGATGCTTATAATTTATATTATTAAAATCGAAAATATGTGTACACAGGTTTCTGAAATCATAACACCCAGGCACATAAATGCATCATGGGTTAGTCAACTTTCCCGATTTGCAATCTGAAGAGACTATGTATTCTGCAAATCATTTTCGTGTATAATTCTTTAATGCAATTTAATTGCAAAATAATTTAAATTTGTATTTGTTGGAGCCAGTCAGTTGTAATGTAGCCAGTGTTTATTTCTATTATTTGAATATGTGGTAAAAGATTTGTTCCAAAATGCCTTTTTGGATGCTCTGTAGAATAAACTACACCTTGCCTTTGTTTTTCGATCACATACTACATTTTCATTATATTTTTTACAAGCCCACTAAACATTCTCATTACATCATATATTCGGTACACTTTTTGGCTAGAATTATGAACCAAATGAATGGAAGATATTTTGATTTGATTTGATTTTTTCTTCCCAGTCGTAATAGAACAGCTTTTTCAAAGACTAGTATTATCAAGGCATTATAATATTGGTGGGAATTTGTCGCTATTTACCCCACAGCTGGACAATAAGTCTGCTTGCCTTATGCCAAATACATGTTGAAATGTAAAAAGAAAATCTTTATGAAGCCTCAAATTATCAAGAATAATTTATTATATTTGGTTATTTTAATGAATAGAAGAAAATGCAAAGTTTCATTGTCTCGGTTTGACACATAATTTAGTTTATAAATGCTTGTATTTTTTCTGCTTTGTGCTGAAATTTGTTACTGCATCTTGTTTGTTTATATTACAAGTTGCAATAATTTGAACGTTACTAATGCCTGTGTGTTATGATTGGTGTGCATTGTTGTTGAGAGAAGCCAATAGCATTGCAAGGAAAATCATAAACGAGTCTATGGTTATGCTTTATATAAACATACAGAGTGACCATGATAATTAAGCTCTTTTTTTTTTGGTACTATGTAACTGATGCAGTGAGAGACTAATATGTTTGAACAATATTGTTGCCATAACTTGTAGATAAGTTATACTGTATTCTCTTCCTGCCATTTTCTAGCCTTGTCATGCTAATGTTCGTGTGTGTAATATAGGTATAATTTTGTATTTGCAGTTACCATTAAGTGACATTACACTATTAACTGAAGTAATTTGTGAAAGAAAGCAAAGAAAACAAGTATGTATTAACAAGTTCATGCAAGAAGAATACCTTGTAGCATGAACGAACCTTGTAATTATTTACACAATTACTCGGCATGTTTTGAACTGCAAATTGTATTTACCAGTGCAAAACTTGGTGTTTTTTAAGCAGTTTTATTTTTTTATATGTTTAGAATAATGTAATTATTATTAACTACCTAGGTTCATTACTATGTAAATTTGTCATTAAGTTTAATTTACTGAACTTGTACGGATGCCTAGGTAAGAGCATATGCAAATTACAATTATGTTATATCAGGGCTTTATAGATATCTTTTTTTAAATATTTGTATTGTTATTTTCATTCACGTTAAGATCAAACTAAATATTTTAATGGAAAGATAAATTGTGTGAGAAATTCATATATATCTACATATATTTGCTTTTGTTTAGGAGCTTCAAAATTAATAAGTTTATTTTTTAGTAACATTGCAAATATTCTCTGCTTTTGAGATGAACAGATGTATACTTTTTTGTCACTTATACCAGTTATAATATGCTCAAGGGGCAAAATAATATGTAAGGTGCTCTCTATTTTGCAGGTAGGAACAAATTTTTCTTGCACCATCACATGTATTGACATTTCGTTATAAGTTACTGCACAATGCGAGAGAGCAGATTGATTATTTAGCCCTCCGTTAGGCACGTGGGGTACCAGTCTCCCCCATTGATATACATTGCGAGATTGCCACACTGTGAACTATACTGCACATGAGTGATTTTGTGTAACCGAACGTTCTTTCTTTGTCTTTGTTGTAAATCGGCTGTGTTGTTTCGTTGCACTTGTAAGCCGTGTAATATTATAAAGTTAACGTAAGTCACATGCTTGGAGAACAGTTGTCACCCGTGTGACTAAATACATAACGAAAAATATCAAAGCATAGAAGACAGAGCACACATCAGAATCAGATGTTATACATAAGTCGGTTAGTAAATGGGAGGACATGTAGGTATGTGTTAGTGACGAAAGTGAAAATGACACTGCTTCCTTGTTGCATTTTTAGTGCATTGGGGACAGCTGTCCCCCAAGCATGCTACTGACAATAACTTTATAATATGAGGGTGGATCAAATGAAAATGGAACAGGGGCCACAGAATGAAATCAACAAGGTTTATTTCAAACGTAATCTCTAAACTTACACAAGCACTTGTCCCACCGTTTCACCAAGCAGCGAATACCCTGCTCGTAGAACTCCTTCAGCTGAGATCGGAACTAGATGCAAACATTGTCCATGACTTCATTGTCTGAGCCGACCCTTCAATGCCTTTTTCAATGGACCAAAGATATGAAAGTCGCATGGCGATAGATCAGGGCTATACGGTGGGTGTTCCAACACTGTCCACCCAATCGTCGCCAACGTGTTCTTTGTAACAGCTGACTTATGTGGATGTGCGTTGTCATGCAGCAAAACCACTCCAGAGTACAACAGGCTGCCTTGATTGATGGTCTTTCTTTGTCTTTGTTGTTGGTCGGACGATATTGCTGCCCGACCGCCTACGCATATCACATGCTCACGCGTGACTATCTAGGGTGAGTCCATTATGCAGTAGGGGTTTCCTTCCTTACCTCCCGTTCTACCTCTACACAGGGTTGTTGCCACACACATACACAAATATAACCCAATACATCCACTGTTCTGTTTTCATTTGATCCACCCTAATATTTCGTCACTAAGAAAGTGCAGCAAAAAAATGCAGTTGATCTTAGAAGAAAGACAAAGATGCATGTGTGCTGACAAATAATGTTCAGCACACATGCAGAGTACAATTCATGGAGTACTTCATACCTTAAAGATAGTTAAAGCATTGGGTGGCAGGTGTTCCTCATGTGCCTAAGTATATTCCAGAAAATGACATGCATAATGCAGGGTTAAGCAAGTGTGCTTTTTTAGGTGCTTGAAGGGTAAGCAAAAAAAATGTGGCTCAATCAGGTTTTGAATCTGCGGTCATGCTGTTGAATACCAGTGCTGTTATCTACTGAGCCAATCATCTCAATACCCATGTCTTAAATACTCTGCATTTTGTGTATCCCTGGTATGTCTGTTGCAGTTGAGCAGTAATGCAATCTGTTGTTGGTTATTGAATCTTTGCTTCATTTAAAATGTTTACAGGTAGTCAATAGGAAAATGCCATAAATTTAATATACACATTGTATTTAGAAAGGTTGAGATTATGAAGATTTTTATTTTTATATCTCTGGCACAGAATGTCATGAACACAGATTGAAGTTCTCATTGAGCCAATTTGCTTTTTCAGTTATTTCATGCAATGCAAGTATGAAAATGTATGCTTAAAATACATTAAGGAGGGATGTTGTGGTAGCTCAGTGGTTTTTACTTTTGCTTATCATGTGAGTAACTTGGGTTGAATTTCTAGTGTGAGGCAGTTTGAATGAAGAGGTAGTGTAGTTCAGCCTTAAGAATGTGACAAATCCATGAGAAGTTGTGCTCCATGTTATTTATTGTTGAAAAGTTTTGTTTTTAACAGTTCACCAACTTGTTTTCCTTCTTGTGTTTTGGATTAATTGTGATTAGAAAAACCGATCAATCCTGTTTTTCTGTGATTGTAGACTGTTTTTGTTGAGAATCCGTCATTACCTCTGTAGTACAAAATGTCCAGTTTGCAAAATTATGAAAAACTTCTTTAAAGAATAGTACTCTGTATCAGAGAAGAAATACAAATGAAATATTATTCTTTAGGGCACATAGCAGTAAAGTTCATCTCGATATATTTTATGTTAAATTTTGAGCACTTTGTAAAAAGGAATGAAAGTTTATTGATTAGTGAACAATTGTTCATAAACTTGAATTTAATAAGAAGAGTTCTAGTTCAGATCTGAGTTTTAACTCCATGAACCTATCTAATGTAAAGGTGGAAGTGCCGTTTGAAAGTTTTTACCACAAGTTAGAAAATTCTGATATTTTACATATGGATTTGACAAACTTTCAGCTGTAATATGACAAATTTTTGTTTGTCTCTATATGGTGATCAACCAATGATTTACGTTCAAAATAATGGAAAGTGAAGATTTGCAATTAGTACTTGTACCCCATCAGATAAGTGACAAATTTGATATTACTTCTCTTTTACATAAGGCAATGTTGTTTATAATTATCCTCAAAATCACTATAATTTGTTCTCATGTGAGAGCATGCTCAGTTCTGTTGGTAAGCTTAAAATCTCATTTGACAGAACATATAGGTTGTTCTCAATTAATACATGAATATGCTAAAAGCAAAGACTGTACATGTACATAAGGGTGCCATATTGTTAAGACAACAGATAACAACAATCTTCCAGTGAGCATGTGACATTTATTAGTTAAAAAAACAGTAAAAGAAACACTCTTCATGGTCACAAGAGAGAGAAATGTTATAACATTTTCACGGATTTTCCATTTTTTCGTCTTGGTCCCCTGAAAACTGAAAGTCGAGGCTCCACAGAATTAACAAGTTTCTGTCTTACACAAGTGTAAATTTGAGTGTCCTAGAGAATGCATTTTCATAGGTTTCATCAATTTCCTCTTGAGTAAACATGTGGTCATACATATGTTTAAGCTTGGTAACACAAAAGATGTGTACTCAATTTTTCCATGGTACATAGGCATCATCCTAAAGTAGAACATTGTATATATATGACAAAATATATGTGTTCAAAAAATAATCGAGTCTATGCCAAATGGTTGCATGCATACAGGATAAAAATGCAGTTTCTTATTCAAATAAGCAAAAAACGTTTTTGAGGAATGTTCATCTTGATATCTTCTAAGGTGTTTTTAAAGTTACTGGGTATTATAGGGTGACGCCTTGTGTGTATGCTGCCCATATTTCTGTGTATCTCTTAGTTATTGCAATTTTACCACAGTTAAAAGCAAGTGATCATGATATATATACATATGATGTGTTAAAAATTTGATACTTGAAACAATTTTTTCTTCATTATCTTCCATGTCTTTAATCAGTGTAGACATGTTCCATGTTATACAGGATAAAAATAGTGATTACGTTTATTATTATTCGTGTTTGTTCCAGTTCTGGGCATTCACATGGATTTACTTTGTTTAACTATTTGTTGCAGAATGCTTATTTTATAACGTGAGTTTTTTAATATCATTTATATTTCAATGTCGAGTTTACGTACATAAGGGCATTTTATAACAGTATTGACCAGTTAGTATATGATTTTCTCATTGTAATGAGAATAATTATGGGCTGCATGTAATGCAAATTTGATTGAAAGAGGAAAAAATGGATCATTGGGTATGCAACTTAACAATTGTTTATTTCCCACTAGATTAATTATCTGTGTTATTCACAAGTATAATAATTTATAATTCAATTAATTGCAACAAATTGCTGTCATCATTCATTTAAGAAATGGTCACAATAATTTTTATAAAGAAGTCTGAATATGACATTTGTTCCTTGGAATTAATTGAATTATTCCATCTCGGAAAATGGAATTCAGTATTTTTCTTCTCTTCTCAAGAATAATGTGTTAGTTTATGAAATCACACTATTTTGTTTTACATGTGTGACATTCGATGTGAGAAAATTTCCTCGCGTGTACTCATCTTCAGTTTCCTTGTTCTCCGTTTTCGGCAATACTCAAATTTCAGTGTAGTCATACTTGGGGTGAACAGTTACGAAAGTTTTTCTAAAATTGAAGAACCAATAAAATATTTACTAATACTGATAACTTATATTCCACCAATCAAATATGAAGATGCACATGTTTTATGTAGATCCTGAATGAACCCTTCATGTGATACAACCAGGTGACCTGTGATTTTTCCTGTAGAAAAAGTGTACACTATCAGTATTGGGTGATACATATATATTAGCAATTAATTTGTCAGTAAGATAACTTTACGAATTCAATATATCTGTAAATAGTGTGTAATTTAGTGCATACTTGTGCCATTTTTAATGAATATAAACATATACTGTATTGGCCCGAATATAAGCTGCATCCTAAAATTTGAAGGAGCGAAAAGAAAAAAAAATACCGGTAACCAGTTCCGGATATTTGCCACGTTTTGGTCCCCTGAAAGATCTTCTCTTTGAAAGTGCATTTTTTAGTTTCGGCTCAGCAGCAACCCAATGTCGCACATTAGATTCATCAAGTCCATATTTATTTCCGGCCTCTCTGTTGCTTGTGGCTCTAGCGTAACAAACAACTGCAAGTTTTACTTACGTGAAATTTAGAAGATTCCACACTTCCACATTGCACAATTTAATAGTTCAGAAGACAGTGGATCTTCAAAATTAATAGGACTGAACTATTAAATTGTGCAACGCGTAAGTGTGGAATCTTCTAAATTTCACGTAAGTAATTTTAAACCGCGTTTACCGCAACCATCAAGTTTGAAACTTCCATCGTAACTACGCTTTATTCCCAGGCTTGATGATGCTTTCTTCTCCACACGATCGTTCATATTGGCAACAAACCTGTAGATCCACTTCAGTAGAAATTAATACCTGTATAAGCTTAGAGAAGAACGAACATAATCTTAATAAAATCAAAGCATACGTTATCAAGAATGTCGACAGTTTTTACAATGCTCAGTTAGAAACAATAATGTTTGTTCCAGTTAAAAACAACAATGCTATTGTTGGATAACATTATGGTATGTACAATGCGGCCAGTTTCTACAATGCTATTGTTGCATTATCCTTATTTCAAATGAGAAATCAGCACATTTTTAACAGCATATGATTTGACAAAATGTCATAATTTTTTTAAGGTCACAAATATAAGATGCATCCTAATTTTTCACAATTGAAATTTGGATAAAATGTGAGGCTTATATTTGGGCCAATACAGTAATTCTTATACCGTGGTTTTGTAAAATAAGCACAAATACAGTGGAACCATGATCTTAACGTTTCCCGGTTTTACATTTTCCTGCATTATACGTTCAATCGTGATGTTCCCAACATGGCAAATTGTTATAAAATTTTCCTCAATTTTACATTTGCTCGCATTTTAAGTGTTTACAGTTTGGTCCCCTGGAAAACATAAAATGAAGGTTCCACTGTACACAGTTCTCTTTCAAGTCCAAAAGATATTGCAGAAACCTGCAATACATATGAATTGGAACGTTTCTGTTGTTGAAACAATATTTGCTATTTCATATCAGATTGGTAGAATATTGCAGAAATTTCATGTTGGTCCATCCCTAATAACAATATAAAACTAACAACATTTGCAGAACTTTGCACCAAAATTACCACTTAGTGAAATATTTGATCAGTAATATTATATACATATAAACTGATATGCATGTATAAGCTGACATTCAGTGGTGTGCCCAGGATTTCCGAAAGGGAGGGGATATGTATACTTTTTCTTGGTAGTCAGCCCTCATTTTGTCATATTTTCCTACCTTTGACGTTCTTTCTGTGTAGGAATACTGGGTGATGGCGGGGGGTTATAAACCCCATCAACCCCCCTTGGGCATGCCACTGCTGACATTGATCGAGTATCGATTAATCTGCCCGTTCCTTAGTTGCTAAAATTACACATTCTTGTACTACTTTTGTTTTCTGTAATTTCATGTCTGCTACTTGGAAACTGACATGGTTTGTTACCATGACTTGCAAATAATTTTATCCCCCTTACAAAACCAGCGTGTAACTTTTTCCTCTTTTTTCAATCATCATTTGTGTATTTGTGCACACAAACGCCATGTAAAATTTCTGAAAATAAAATGCTAACTCTCTCTCGTGTGTGTATAAGGTGGCAACATTTAATTATGAAAATATGTCTTTACTGATAATGAAATTCGACGACTAGACTTGACTTTTAGTGCCATATTTTTGTATTAAGGTTGGGTGGTATTCCATCTAGATCATGGACAGATGATATAGGGTATTTTCTTAATGACACAACATCTCTCTTTCTCTCTGATATTTTGTCCAAGTTATATGTTCTCTGTACATGATATATCTATAAGGGAGGTTACCATGTACAATTTAATATTAATGTGAAAAAATTTACAATCTGAGGATCAAATGCCGTTTAATATTTGTATTACAAAGTGAATGTATCTTGAACAAAATATTAGTGGGCCTTACCAAAATTGTAGTGATTAACGCAATTGGCTTGTAATCTAGGTCCGTGGATTCAATTCCCAGTGGCAACGCACTTCAGAGATTTAAATCACACTTTAAACTGCCAGCCCAATCTCAAACCATATCTGTGAATGATGACTAAACTTTATGACAAACATTTTAAACAAATACAATCGACTGAAACAATGAAGCTTTTTGCATATATTGTTATCAAGATGCAATATAAATAAATAATAATATTTAAAAAGCACAGATTATGTTGTGCATAGCCAAAATTGTTCCTTCCTAACTACAAACAGAAGATATGTTTATTATTATTTTCAAATTTAACATTTCATTTAATTTCTACTGAGCTTCAAGTCGTGAAATTAGATTAAATAAGGAAGCCTGTATTAATAATAATGATTATGGATTTTGCGCAAGAAATTTGATGTTAGAGTTGTCCTGAATTTGATGAAGAAAGCAGTGCCATAAAGAATAGCTAGGTTACATAGAGGCACAGTATTTCAAGAAGATTCCTATATGTTTATACTATTGTCACCTTGATTTATCGATATAGATATTGAGGCACTTTCAATATCTCTTTGATAATATTTGTGGCTTATGAGTAGGGAAGGGATTTTAAGGTGCAAAATTATGGTTAGGAAAGGGAAAAAAATGTTCTGAAAATGTTTTCGAAATGCCTTTATTCAATACTCTCCTTTTCTCCACCTTCTGTATATAATACGCGTGGACCACATAGTGAACTGTGGTTCTACCAAAAAGTTATGTTGAAGTTTGTATTTTCTGTCGCGGGTTTTGCTACATTATCTTGGGAATTATTGAGGTTGCAGTACAATTTTATAGCCTGCTCTACAAAATGAAACTAGGATTTTATGTAGCTGCTCAAGAAGAGTGAAAATTTTTTTAATAAAACATGAACGAAAATTAAGGGAAAAGATGCTGAAGCATCAAAGAGGGATAAATGTGCTAATCTCAAAAAAAGGTGCAACAAAGAGTTTTCATTTTACTTGATTTCGTGTCCTAAAATACATATCTCAAATGATCAGCATGAAAACAGCTATATTTTTGCTTAAAATCCGTTCCCTACTTACCTAAATGATGTAGGAATTGGGCATGTTTGAGCGACAGATTAGAACACAACTATTTATATGTTTGCTTTTCCAATTTCTGCCACACAAATTCCTCTATCTCCCCCGTTGTATACCAGCTGTATATTTTTTTCTGTATATGAACCACATACATGCACACTATACTAATTTAAGGACTGTGAATATGTTGTTTTGTGTAAATAAGGAATAATAATGTTATACCAACAAAGAAAAACTAATATGGTTCGATGCGGGTTTGCATTGAACTTGATTTTGGTGCACTTCGGTTCTTTAATTTTTCTCCCTTATTTTTATGGGAGTTAGATATATAGTTAAGCTTTAATATAGTTGGATATTTTCATTGTGAAGGTAATCAGATGCAATGATATTATCCAAAATAGTACAAGAATTGAGGGCTTTAAGCTACCGGTAGAGAAAAACACTGTTATAAGGAAAATATTTATTGTAAATATGTAATTATTATGTTAATGTGTACATATATATGCTGATTATGTCACAGTGTACTGGGTTGAAGAGAGTAATAATAGGGGCTGAACAGGTATTGATGCCAAAATGGTCTGAGTTTTCAAAAGACTGAAACGGGGATGGAAACTAGTCAAAGGATCAATAATTAACAGCAAATTTAATTACAGCCTATCAATTAATTAACAGCAATATTTACAATTACATGATTTATGAAAAGCCAGTGTTCAAGAAATACTTTTATAACTGAGCTATTAGAACAGTAATAGTTATCATTAGGTCAGGATAAAATAAGTCATACCCTAAATTGAACTGTACAAAAAAACCTATCATGTCACTGGTAAGTCGTCATATATACCCTAAATGCAATAACTAAAACAGAATAAAATCACAAATGAGTCACAAACCCAAAATATACTGGCTTTTACAAAATTTTTGACTATTTTCCACCCCTGTGGACTTTCCTGTCAATTTTTTTTGTAAGAAGATGATTGAAATTAATATGGGAAAGTAATGCCGAAATGTTAATGTTTGAGTTTTATTTTCAAATCATATGTTTTCAGAGTCTGGATATCCTGTGAGTTATGCAAAATGCATAACATTTGATTGATTCTGTGGCAAAATGGGTGATTAAAAAGTCTTGTGTTTGTAACATAACACTAATTACATAAATACATGTAAAACAAATGTTTTGTAGATTAACTTTGTACCTAATTAAAAGGTGAACTTTACAATGTTCATTATGATGGTTAATTTTATTTTGTGAAAGTGCAAAGTTTTCAAATCAAAATTGAAATTTTACAAAAGGTATTCAGAAAGTAAGTTTTAGTAGGCTATTAAAATAATGACACCCATATTTGTCACAAAATTGTTATGATCAGAATCTTTACAACATAAACTACTCGATATATTCACCTCCATTGTTAAGACACTTGTTATCAGTGGTGTGCCAAAGGAGTCGGTTTGTTTGGGTCGTACCCCCTTCCCCCATTTGGCCCAGTATTCATGAAAAAAGAGAACGCCACTTCTTTTTAGACTTGAGACGACTTTTGTAGCCTCTTATTTCGGAGAGAATGCGTAAGCCACAGATGCTTTTACAGTGTACCAGTGGCTATGTGGTAGTGGTGTGTGGGAGGGTGGGGGGAAGGGAGGGGTGGAAGTGGGTACATTAGGTCTTGAGCCACAGGGTTGAGTAAGAAGTTTGTATTGGACCAATGTTTCACAATTTCTGATCTTACAATTTTGCAAAATCTCGTTGACTTATTGTACGAAATTGTCATTAGTAAGTTGCAGTATCATCACTGCATAACAGTGCCTGTTCGGTGAAACAGCAATGTGTACAACACAAATGAAAATTCATACCCATAGTTCATGTTGGAATACATTTGGTACAATGTGTGTCCCTATTTTTTAACAGCCTACTGAAACTTGCTTTCTGAACACAACCTTTACAATCAGCGCCATTTAATATCAAATTTGAAGCCAAAAGTATAGTCAGTTTTTTACTATTTTTTTATTTTTCATTGAACATTGTTCATGTCAAAACTATTCAGAGGGATGTAAATGTGATATTACACCTGTACGAAGTTAGTTCGACAGAATTCCTCATGAAAATTCGCATATGAGATACTCAGGAGAGTTAAATAACTGACATTTATTTATGTTTCCACACAATTCGGCACAGTATCAATGCAAAAGTCACATTTTGACTCTTGAGAAAATGTCAAATGATATATCTTTCAGGGTACTTGGAATTTCATTTGTATTTCGCTTTCCCGGTACTGATATCTGCTCAGCCCTAGAAATGCCAAAATGAAGAAAATAGATACAAAACCTGCACTGGTTAGTTTTTTTCCCACGAAACCATGTGTTCACTTCTGCTCAACCTTAATTTTATTACGATTACCGAACACTTAAATGTTGTTAATAATTTGTTTTCTTTTTGTCTGTTTGTGTCCTAACATTGTCATAAGAAGTGAACCGAAAACTGTTTCCTGGTGCTGTGACTTCAAATGAAGAATTCAAAGGTGAACATAGACTTTTTTAGATTTTTGTCCGTTGTGGTCCAGAGATATATATATATATATGTATGTTGAATAAATGTCTTACGAGAATGCTAGTTGCAAGGTCGATTCCCCCTTTTTCTAAACTCGCTCTGTCAAAGCTGCCAGAATTATAGTTAGACTGGCAACGAATGAAGAAGTATGCTAATTAAATAAAAAATAATTATAAGTATTTATTGTGTTTTATTAACCCCCGTAAGCTGATAAATTACTGTTTGTTCTGTGGCGAAATGCTCTCAGGTTTTTGGCACATGTCACTTGAAGGTTTCACCGATTGAACGCAGCCTGTTATGCCACTACGTTGTGAAACGTTACTGCTGATTGGTTCGTTCTGAAGTGGCGTGTGTCGCTTGTTGCTTTGGTGTGAAATCTCCCAAATTTTCTTGGGAAAATTTCTACCCGAGATCACTTATCCTGTGCTTCTCACGTGGAAGTTACCTCTGTGGTCCACTGAGCCTCTAATCCAGGGATTCCCAACTTTTTATGTTCGCGGCACCCTAGGGAACGTGAATCTTCTTTCTCTTCCCAATTTTTAATCTTAAATCAAAGGAACAATGGCAGAGAGAGACAATAGAAAGTTGCAGGCAGTGGAGATGAAATTTTTAAGGAGTGTATTGGGGAAGACTAGAAGGCATAGAATAAGGAATGAGGAGATCCGACAGACAGTGGGTGTGGTGAAGCTTCAGCACAGGATAGATCAGGCACAGATGAGATGGTTTGGACACATGTAGAGGATGGATGCAGAAAAACTTCCAGTAAGAGCTTACAATGCACAAGGAGTGGGAATAAGGCCAAGGAGGAGACCAAGATGTCAGCGTTAAGAGCAGGTAGTGGAGAGCAGTGCCCGATCCAGAAGTTACAGTTGGGAGGAGTGAATTTCAGTCAGGTATCTCATCTCCCCGAGTAGCCTTTCTAACTTACAATTGCACAGTAAAAAGGAACCAAGCTGACTTTCATGTTCTATAGATTATTGTTTCACAAAAATGTGTGTTCATGGCTGGAATAAATTATTATTATTGTGTGTAAAAAAAATTTGCATGGATAAAAAATAGATTAGGTCTATACTGATTTATTGAACATAAGTATTTTTCTAGAGCGTAAATATTTATTTCTTAAACTTGTTTGGATGTGCAGTCAGGGGGATAGTGCTATTTTCTCAAGTGTTCTCTGGTTCGATCCTCTTTTGAGGCACATTGCGCTGGTTGTTCAGATCAAAATTTAAACTCTAGGTCCAGTTCCGATTGACCAATCTGAGGATAAAGTTGAATGTTTCAAACGTAGAAAAATATTCTCGACATTAAAAGTTGTTGATAAAGACAGACCCTTTGAGCCTTCAAAAATATTAGGCATAATCCTACATTGAAGAACCTAGCAGTTGGGAGGGGTGATAGCCCATATCGCCCTCCCCATGGATCCGTGCCTGGTGGAGAGTGTTAGGAGAAGAGAACAAGATTGGAACACCGTGGAAAGAGAGGAGTGGTGGAAGACCAGGAAAAAATGGAGAGGCTTGACTTCTATGCCGACCCAGCCAGAGGCAGGAAACAGTGAAGGATGATGATGAATGTTAAATCAAAGTGGGGCCTCCCCGATGGCGCAGTGGTGCGTCGTCGCCTAGTAATCAAGGGGTCCCGTTCGATACCCGGTGGAGGCACATAGTGGTTCGGATCCCACTTTAAACTGTAGGTCCAGTCCTGATTAGCCTTACTGTACATAAAGTGGACTTAAAACATCAAATCAATCAATTAAATCAGTGGAATATGTTATCAGGAGCAGGGGTGCAAGGGGTGACCTTCCATGTAGGACACCCAATTGTCAACCTCACTTCCATGTAGTACACCCTGCACTGCATTTTGCAGACGAACGAGGTTCTGGCGACTGGCACTATAATTCTATGTTTTGTCCTAATGTGTGCTGAGTGCCCCTTTACAGCCTCAGCTTTTAACGAGTCAGAATATTTTAATATTGTAGTAACACGACATTGCTATTATGCTATTTTAGATATGGTAAGGGGCTGGACCCCATATAATGTGATGGGTGCAAAATAGCCTAAGTGCAGATGCACCCAAAGTGTTAAATTCCAATCCAATCATCAGGAGCAAATTAATTTTATGAAAAATTTGTACTTGGTACAGAGTCTGAAGAAGACCTTGCTAGAAGGTTGAAACGTTAAGTTTAGTTCTAGTTCGTTTTAAATTAAAATAAATTTCCGCCTTGGTCAGCATATTTACTTTTTCATATCATGGAAACAAGGCTTAATGGTGTTATAAGTTAATTTTGTCAAATACCTACTCCAGTACTACTGTTATTCATTTATTGAAAGATAATAAATGGAACAAATACCAGAATAGAATACAGTTTACTACAATGGAAATCACTCTAAAAGAGTTTTGTTTTATTAATGTGAGACTTGCGATTGATGCTTAGAACACAAATGTTTTATACTTGGGTCATTCGAAATGAATTGGATGAATCGGGATGATTCTTCAGCATGACAATGCAAAGCCGCATACGAGCTGCCAAACACAGGAGGCATTGGCAACAATGGGATTTACGGTGCGTCCCACATCATGCATATTCACCAGATGTAGCCCCCTTGTATTATGAATTTTTCGACAAAATGAAGGATGCATTGTGTGGCCGACACTTTCAATCTAATGAACTCCAGACTGCTGTCCGTGAGTCGTGCAACTCTACTCCAAGAGAGTGATTCTCTGCAGCCATCAGGAAAGTTCCCGATTAAATGGGAGTGGTGCATTCAGTCAGGGGGAGATTACTGGTAATGTACATCTTTGTATTGAAGGTAAAATATAACAAATGTGGATTATATAAAGCTTGTCCAATTCTTTTCCGAACGCCCTTAATATCACGCCCTACAGTTGACAACGATCATCCTCAAGGTTATGCAGTCTAATTCTTGCTTTGGATTTTATTGTCGCCATAGCAGAAAAGGCTTGCTTGCACAAATATGAAGTTGAAAAGGGCAAAAGTATGTCTATTGTTTACTTCACTAGGTTAGGTTGTTCCTCCGCCAGTCCAAGCAAAAAAAACAGCTGGATGTAAAGTAACTAATACATCCTCAGAAAGGAGTGCATCAATGTGGCCTGTAATGCTGTTACAGTGTGAAACATTGCTGTTGATTGGCTCATTCCTAAGCGATATGTGTTGCATGTTGTTTCAGTCTGAAAGCTGCCATAGATTTAACTGTAGGGATGGGACAGATTAATCGGTATTGGCTGATATATGTGTTCGGTAAAATTGCTGATTAGTTTATTGATCTGATATATCTACAAATATCGTATAATTTAGTGCAAAATTCTGCCATTTGATATAATTTTTATGGATAATCTCCATCTGTACTTTTTAAAAAAGTAACTGTCTAAATATGCAATTTCTTTTGCACTGCAGTCACTTGGAAACACACACTTATGATTAAGGAGGTCAATGAATTATTCAGGTTCTTCAAGAACCATGTGGATTTTTTTATCGGAGAATATCGGTATCCCTATTATATGTATTACATATACAGGTGGGACATCTGACTGCCGTGCGAGGGACCCAGGATAATTTCAGGTGAGAATTTTTGAAGCAATATCATGCATGGAGCAGCTCTGGGATTCACCAAACTTCTAATAAATGGAAGTAAAATACAACCAGTGTGTGGTGCTGATGGCCAAGGGTGTGAATGTGTGCGTTCCTACTTCCCCCCCTCCCTATATACCTGCATGGCATGTTGCAATGTTCATGGAGTATTTTATATATCATTTGATAGACATGCCAAATTGAAAAGGCAAAAGTGTGTTAAAGTATTAAGACCAGACCCCACATCATAGGTGCGGACTCCATGGGGCTCGAGCCTCCCCCAATGTTAATGATGTGGGGGCAGAGCCCCTCAAATAATTTTGCTTAAGAGGATCTAATGTATTATTTTGCTTCTCTTGTAAAGTTTACTCTGAATTGTGCAACATGAACTTAACTTTAAATACACATTTGAAATGTTCTAGACCATCAACTTTGGGGGGGCTGAGACCGCTAAATCATCAACTTTGGGGGGGCTATGACCGGAGACAGCAAAACACATGACTTATTACTATATACTAAGTATATAATTATGAGTATTGTTAACTAAAAAGAGTTTCAAAATAAGGAAGTGATATGACAATTATACCAGTATGATGTTTAGTGAATTCTGAACAATTTAAGGTCGTAAACACGACTTTCAGGCAACATTGATATGTACGATATTTAGTTATCCTCGAAATCTCTTCCTCTAGTCCAAAGAATAAGGGGAAAATAATTCTAAAGTCTTTGAGTTTATTTGACACTGGCTTGCAGTAAAGGAAAGCTTATGAAAAGTCTGTACTGCGAAAGCGGAAACGGCTATGATCAAGGGCATTATTGCTAAAGCACGGCGTGCTGTGTTTTTTTATTATTGCAAAATTAAATTTAAAAAGTAAAATATTGTAGCAAGAACAAAAAAGTAAAACTAATTTATATTGTAAATATTCGTTATTTTTATGGGTACGTCAACACTAAGGTTATTTGCACGCGTCACATGTCCTTTCTCTACAAGTCTGTTGCGGACATTAAAACACACCCATACCCTCGCTGGGACTCGAACCCGAGGCCTCCGGATCAAAGCGAGTTGATTCGACCACCCAACACGCTTGGCTACCGAGGCCGGCATAAAACTGTTATGTTGGCCTATTAATGTAAATTCATAGCCTACTCTTAAATAAAAGTGTTAATTGTTATCTAAAAAACAAACGACATAAGGAGACTTTGAAACATTTTCTAAACGTTTTTCATGTTACATTTCATTAGCATCAGGAATATAATATAATAGCTGCTTAAAAACAGCTATACGAAGACGTAATTTTGTTTTTAAAAAAGGAGGGAGTCATTCATTCATTTATTTCAGTGATCAGAGCCCCCCCAATAATTTTTACAAGTCGGCGCCCCTGCCCCACATCATGTTAAAGTGCTGTGTAAAGCCAGAGAATTTGGTTTTACAAAGTGAGGGAACCCTTCAACCTTCAACATGTAGATTGAAAATAAGAGCTGCAAATATATACACTTTGGTAAACTTCATGTTAAATAAAAATTACATTTTCCTTGTTAATTTTGTCTAGTTCAACAACCATAGCATCAGCGACCAAGTAATTATACAGAAACTGCTTCCGATACAAAAACAGAAGTCGGTGTACTGAAAGATGTATCAAATAAAAGTTTATTAAGATGCAAGTTATTCTCATTGGTCAGTCCATTAAAGAATGAATAAACCAGTGAAATATCGACTCGTCAAGTTCTGGTCAGTACTGCAGTAACTGTAGCTCCAAGTGTGTATTTTATGTAGAACTTTTATCATGAAATTAAAAAGCTTTGTTATTGTTCTTCAAAATGTTATCTTAATAAATATATGGGAAGTTATCTGAAACTTCTCAGGTTACTGGAGATGCTGAAAGCAGATTGAATCCAAAATTTCTTATACAGTGTGGTTTGAAAGTACCTTTACACTGTAGTTTACCCAGTTGTATGCAGTGGCGTCTCGTCCCTTGGGGCTTCCGGGGCTTAGCCCCTAAAGAAAAACGGACGTTTTGACGTAATTTTCAATCACCATAATACATAACTATCACACAATCTTTTAAAAGGCGATTTTTACCCACGTAAGTTCATCGTCTGCTGCAACGGATACGACAGCGCTCCTAGCGGCATTGATGTCAGTTATAGGTCTCTGGGCTCGTCGCAGAGAAAGGTGTGGTCTACGCTACACGCTACAGTGAAGGTCACGTGCTAGCAGAGAGAGCAAAGGGTTTGGGTGTTGATTCGGGGCTAGTTCCGTTGCATCACGTTCGTTCGATCCCGCGTGTTGTAGTGTAGTGTTGTGGTGGCTTTTTTTTGTTATGAACAAAGTGGATTTCTTGTTGGCAACACCATTTCAGACATTGAGTGACCAAGAAAAGCTTATTGTTAAACAATTAGGTCCTGACCATCCGAGTGTTACATTAATACAAAAACACAAATCACAATCACGCTCTTTCGATCCAGACTGGTACAACAGAAAACCGTGGTTAACAGCTAGCGAGATCAAGAAAACTCTCTTGTTTTAATTGCCTTTTGTTTGGTGGTGATGCTTCATGGACAGTTCATGGTATAAGTGATCTCAAACATCTTTCTGAAAGAATTAAGTCACATGAAACTAGTTCTTCGCACATTGGAAACACGTTAAAATGGAGTTTGTTTGGAAAGGTTGATGTTCGAACACAAATCGATGAAGGATATAGACTGTCAATTACAAGGCACAATGAATTGGTCCAGAAAAATAGGCATATATTAAATAGAATTATCGATTGCTTAAAATTCTGTGGTCGACATGAACTTGCTCTACGAGGACATAACGAAAGAGAACAATCTTTAAACAGAGGCATCTTCCTAGATTTAGTAAATGAGATTGCTAAGCTAGATAACAGTTTGCATGAACATTTAGAGGAATCCAAAGTAAATAAATACACATCAGCCGTGACACAAAATGAGTTGTTAGACTGTATGTACCAGATTTACAGTGAGGCCCTCCAGGAGGATGTAAACAAAGCTATGTTTGTGTCTGTACAAGCTGATGAAACCAGCGACATTTCTAATAAGACACAATTGGTTATTGTGATTCATTTTGTTCAGTTCTCGCAACTAGTAGTAGAGCATTTTCATGGTTTTGTGAAACTTACTGACAGATCTGCATCAGAGATATCCCAATGTATATTAGATGCATTGGAGCAGTACAAACTAAAAGATAAATTAGTTTCTCAAATGTATGATGGTGGTTCTGCATTCCGAGGGGTACGGCTTGGAGTTCAGAAACTTGTAAGAGATGTTCATCCGTGTGCTTATTTTGTGCATTGTTATGCACACCAACTCAATCTCATAATGCAACAAGTATGCTCTACCATCACAGCTATCAGCATTTTCTTTGCCAATTTATCTGCATTTTCTTCGTTCTTCTGTTCATCTAGTAAGAGAAAAGATTTACTGCAGGAGGTATGTCATTGACGGTTACCGCGAACATGCCAAACAAGATGGAATTTCCAGAGTAGGGTAGTTTCGTCTGTTTACCAGTGCAAGGAAGCCCTGATAGAGTGTTTGGAAATTATTCAGCAAGATGGCTCGTGGGATTCTGTGTCAATTAGGGAAGCAACTGGACTAATACATTTCCTTGAAGGAGAGGAATTCATTTTTTTCTTGGGTGTCTTTAACAGAATAATGCCCTTCATCGAAATATTTTACAATATTTTGCAGAAGAAAATTACAACAATGGTACACGTAAAGGAACATCTTCGCAAATTTGTTGCTGACATCAGTGATATTAGGAATGAACTGGCTAACTCTTCAGATGATAGTTCTGTTCTGTGTACCATCTCGAAGAAAAGAAAAAGCAGTGTTAACAAAACAGCATGCGCTATTGAGTGCTGCAATATAATTATTCATCAAGCCGAAGAGAGATTTGGGGCAACTGAACATTTGGAGTGTTTCAATTTAGTTGACCCTGCAAAATTCCATGACTGGAGGAAGTCTGATTTTCTTGATGATTTGTGTAAGAATTGTGCCAAATACCAGGTAACCAATTAAGTTCATGCGGTTTTTACAACTGTCCGTAGTTTTCGTGCGGTAGTACGCAGTTCAGCCGCCAGGGGTACATGTATGTGTGATTGGCGGAAAGCTCATTCCTTGGCACGTCGGCTAACGTAGATAACAGGTCGCAGTCGATAGTTCGGGAGCAAGTATTCGCAGTGAACCATGGCTGTGTCGAATGCAGTAATCAGGGCGTGTTTACTGTACGAGTACAAGCTGGGCACAAAAGGAGCGGAAGCAGCAAGAAAAATATGTGCATCGTTTGGAGAAGGTACAATTAGTGAACAGACAGCGCAAAAGTGGTTTCAGACCTTCTCGAGTGGCGATGAGACACTGGCAGACAAACCTCGATCAGGCAGACCGAAATCTCTCGATGTGGACCAACTGAAGGCAGCAATTGAAGAGGATTCAAGTCAAACATGTCAAGAACTCGCTCAACGATTTGCGGTAAGTGCTGAAACAATTCGTGTGCACTTGCATGAGCTTGGCAAATCATGGAAACTGAGTAAGTGGGTCCCGCACGAGCTGACTGCTGCGAACCGTCTCCAACGACTGAACATTTGCGCTTCCTTGCTCACTAGGAACAACAACTGTCCAATTTTGGACCGCATTTTGACGTGTGATGAAAAGTGGGTAATGTACGATAACAAGAAACGCTCATACCATTGCCTATCGTCAAATGACACCATACCTTTAACTGCAAAACCTGCTCTTCATCAGCGGAAGGTGCTGCTGTGTGTCTGGTGGACTACGGCTGGGATTGTGCATTATGAGTTCTTGGAAAGTGGTAAAACCATCAACAAAGAGGTGTACTCCGCGCAATTGCAAAGAGTGGCCGAACAGCTTGCAAAAAAACAACCTGCATTAGTGAATAGGAAGCGTGTTCTTTTCCACCAAGACAACGCTAAACCGCATACAGCAAAGATGACCCTGGAGGTGATTTCTTCTCTCGGCTGAGAACTTCTGCCACATCCAGCGTATTCACCCGACATCGCTCCATCAGACTACCATATTTTTTTGTCTATGGACAACCATATGCGCAATCGACATTTCCAAACTCGCGAGGAGGTTGAAAACGCGGTGGTGCAGTTTTTTGCGGCCCTACACAAAGACTTTTTCAAACATGGCATCTACAGGCTTGTACAAAGATGGGAGAAGGTTGTAGAAGCGGATGGTGGATATTTTGCAGAATAAATATAAGGTAAACACATTTGTTTTGGACCTTTTCTTCTTTGTACTAAAACCGCATGAACTTTCTTGGTTACCTGGTATTATCCCTTCATAGAAGAGGGAAAACTAAAGAGTGAACTTCGTGTTCTTTATTGTAGTGAAGAGTTTAAAAACATAAACTCTATCAGTACATTGCATTCGTTTTTCATTGAAAATGATTTAGAGGATACCTTTTCAGAAACAGTAAAAATGACAAACATAGTTTTAACAACTCCAGTGGCAACAGCTGAATCTGAACAATGTTTCAGCACATTGAAGCATATTAAAACCTGCTTAAGAAATGCAATGGGACAAGACAGACTCAATGCCTTGGCAGTGCTTACAATAGAGAAAGAATACATTGCAAACATAGAGGGCTTCAATGAAAAAATAATTACAAAATTTGTTTAAATGAGAACCAACATTCGTAGAAAGGTACATTTCACAGCAATACCTGTTTCTTTTGTAATTCATGTGAATGGTCATTATATTTTAAATTCTTTAAAAAAATAAGTCCAATTTTGTAGTTTAGAGGAAGATAAATACCTGTTTTTTTGTAATTCATATGAATTGTTATTACCTCTTAAATATTTTTTTTAAAAAATAAGTCCAGTTTTGTAGTCTAGAAGAAGAAAAATACCTATTTTTGTAATTCATGTGAATTGTCATTATATTTTAAATTCTTAAAAAAATAAGCCCCGGCCAAATTTGAGGCCACGAGACACCACTGGTTGTACGAATACATTTGTCACAAATATTAAAGGAGTCTCTTTTGAGGTGTGGCTGGCACCACTGACTACCTGGTGGTAGAAAAAAATGCACCAACATTCCGGACGAGTTGTACTTTCACTGTGGAGGAGTGTTTGGTGGCTTGTGTGTGGGTCCACAAAGATTGAATCCCCGGAAAAACAATAGAGGACGACATGAATGACGAGCGTGTGATTTATCGCAGCTTATGCAATCAGAATGTATTTTTCTGTGACAGAAAATCTTTACTCTTTTTTTAGGAAATCGAGCACAATCCGCTTTATGTTATGGTTTAAGCAGGAGTGACAGCGAAACACGAACACAGTTTGGTTTCAACACAACGGCGCACCAGCACATTTCGCTTTGATCATCCGCAGATGCCAGAATGATATTTTCGCAAATCGCTGCATCAGACGTGGGTCAACAAAATGTCCGGCTCCATTGCCTTGGCCTTCAAGAAGCCCTGGCATCAGCACACCTGACAATGCACTCTGAGGGTCTTGTAAAAGAAGAGGTGCAGGAGCGCCAAAACTCCAACAACTAGCAGCTGAAAGATGCAGTTTCTGCAGCATTTCAAAATGTCACCTGTGACATGCTGTTCTTGATTAACCATCTGCCATGGAGATGCATGAGGCTATGCTACAAACATGAAGGAACCCACGGACATTTTGGATTCATCGGGTACAAGCTGTTTAAATAACCACATAATTCAACTTCAATGTAAAGGGACTTTCAGACCACCCTGTAGCCCGACCCTGTGGCCGAGCGGTTAGCACATCGCGCTGCGACGCCAAGGGTCCCGGGTTCGAATCCCGGTCGGGCTTGGTTGTTTGTGAATGTCCATTCATCAATTTCATCCTTTCATCACTCATCCTCATCTTCGCAAATTAGCCAAGAGGCACAAAACGCGAAGTAAAATAAACTAAATCAATCAATCAATCAAGACCACCCTGTAAATGTAAAAACAGCTTTGTTGTTATTATTTTTTAAATATTAAATTCAGAGAAGAGCTCAGTGAACACTTGGACACACTTATTGTTATTGTTACTAAAAATAAATGTGTAACCAAATTGTTTTCCAAATGTACCCCCCAAAAAAATTTCAAATTCTGCTTTCAATTTAAATTATTTCACTCTCAACTGCTGTTGCTATTATTATTTGAGGATAATTCTACTGAAGAAAACTATTTTGAAATCATTGCAATGTGTGGGTTAAAATGTGTATTGTGTGAACAGTAAAAATAAGAAACGTTTTCAAAAAACCAGGCAGAGAATGACTGTTAACAATAGCAACAACAATACAACCTTAGCTTCATGCAACCTTGGAGACAGATGAGCGACCTACCATTTCCTAGAAGAAAGTGTATTTCTTTATGCTGCACATGAATTAGTGAAAGATAGTGCTCATCACAAACACTCAACGATTTATTACTTGCAAGGTAACTGTATGAATGTACATATATATATTTAATTGAAGATTGACAGGAAATTATTGATTTTTATATAACAAATCGTTTTTCTATCATCAGGCCATCAGGAGACTTGTACCTGCATTTTTAATTGAAATGCTTGAATTTGTGACGAAAACATATTGTACTAAGCTTTATTTACTTTAAATTGGAATTAACAAAATTGGAAAAGGCATATTTTGATATTTATAAGAAATTCTGTTTGTGAATTGATATAGTTTTGAAACAAGCAGACATATGTGCAGGGTGCATATAAAGTACGAGGGTTATTTTTTAAGGAAAGTCCGTTTTGCAATAAAAACTAAGTAAGTAAATGTTTTTCAAAAGAACATTTATCTTCTGAATTTACATACACTTCTCTATTTTTCTACATAATTTCTTTGCTGGTTTAAACATTTATCGTAACAAACTACGAGTTTTTGGATACCCTCGTCATAGAACTCTGCTTCCTGTGATGATAACCAGTTACTCACGGTCGTTTTCACTTCTTCATCAGTGTCTAAATGCTTGCTGCCCAGGAAGGTCTTCAGATGGAAGAAGAGGTGGTAAGTGCAAGGTCTGGACACTATGGTGGATGATCGAATACCTCCCAGACAAAAGATTCGATCAGATCTTGAGTTTGAGCCGCAGCATGTGGCCTTGCATTGTCATGAATAAGTACGACACCGGCTGACAGCATTCCATGCCGTTTGTTCTGGATTGTTCGACGAGGTTTTCTTAGGGTCTCACAGTAGGAAGCTGAGTAGGATTTTCTTAAACATATTAACGAAGCATACAGACTGACGCTGTGAATGCAAATGGCGTCGACTGCTGCTCAAGAATGCCGGGAACACATTCATTCCCATGTGCATGCGCAATTTCAAACAGTATTCACAAACAGACCTTGCACCTAGCAACTACCACTTCTCCCGCCATCTGAAGACCTTCTTTGGCATTTAGACACTGATGAAGAAGTGAAAACAACCATGAGTAACCGGCTATCATCACAGGCGGCAGAGTTCTATGAGGAGGGTATCCAAAAACTTGTAGTTCGTTATGATAAATGTTAAAACCGGCAAGGAAATTATGTAGAAAAATAGAGAAGTGTATGTAAGTTCAGAAAATAAATGTTTTTTTTAAAAAAAAATACTTACTTTGTTTTTATTTCAAAACGGACTTTATTTAAAAAATAACCCTCGTAGTATTTTTTTTCTTTTCAAATTAATAAGAGGACCTTAATTGTCACACAGGAACATACAATAGATCATGTGATATGTAACCATACATGATTTGGTGTTACGTTATGATTTAGTACACACAGGAGATGTACTATGTAGAAATTTCAGCAATAAATGTAGGCTCAGTCAGGACTCGAACCCAGGTTCATCAGTGTTTCAAAGGCAACAGATTCCTTTGCAGTAGCACTTGCTGAGACAACTCCACACAGACAGCAAAAAAGCCCAGGACTGGCTCGGTGGCTAAGTTTCTGGACCAGTGGATTCGAGTCCTGGTCGAGCCTGAATTTTTCGTTGAAATTTGTGTATCATTTGGCGTGCCTTCAAAAATAAAACATGTGTTTCTTGAAATGTTGACAACAATCTAATGGAGGAGTGAGTTCCGGACTGTAAGTACCTTTTTAATCCTTTCTGGCGAGAGTTTGCCATGTAAAGTGGTACACAATTCAGTTGATAAATTCTCTCAAGAATGCTCAAAAGTTAATGGTGAAGACTGATCTGGCCATTCTGTAGAGACTGCGATGGAAGTGGAAATGATTCAAATTAACACGTGAATCACAATAGAGAGTGTTACAACTGCAACAGGGCATTCTTATTTATTGCTTACTTTACAGTGTCGCTCATGATCATTTGAGTTTCTGAAAAATGTGCTTGTGGTGGCTGTCAAGAAGTTTAGCATTGGCAGACCAGCAGATATTTGGCCACTGAAAAAGTGATAGGATCAATGTATTGGAATCATGTTGAGAAATAAAGGGATACGTATTCCTAATATCTAATGTAATGTATTGGTTTTACAATTTTTTGTGTACCATTTGTAACACTAGTTGATTTCCGTAATAAATACTGTTATTCAAATCCCTCACTTCCAGATTTGCCACTATTATTTCTTGTAATATTTTACACATTATTGTTTCTCTTTTATAGATGGCATCAATAAATAGTAAAAATGGCAAGCAAGCTAAAATCCATGTTAAGTGCAAAGAACTAATTGCTCTTGCTTATGAAGATGTAAGTATGTGTAGGTGTGTGTGTGACAGAGAGGGGGAGTAAAATGAGAAAATTATAACTAGATAAAAATAATGAAGACACATTCAAATGTAATCCCCTACCTTAAATTTCCAGAAATTTTTCCCACACATAAATATTAATTGCCTTTAAGACAATTTCAGAAGTTCTAAAGGTGGAAATGAGCTTATGAAGTTGTTGCGGTTAGAATGTATTCTAAAACATTATGTTTTTCATACAATATAACTAAAATTTGAATTTTATGGTAAATGTTATATCGTAACATACCCGCTCGGTCTATGAATAATGACCCTTGCTCCTCTGATGATTCAAGGTAAAAAGACCACGTTCTACCTTTTCCACCTGTTTTTGTCTCCTCTCTTTGACTTCTCCCGACTCCCTGTAAAGGTCCGCGTCCTTGCCGTTTCCTGTATAAACTCTTATTCTACATTTTCCAAGAGCAAGGTCTGACAAGTTCTGTCAGGGTCATTATTCATAGACCGAGCGGGTATGTTACGATATCATTTCATCATTTGTAATTTAATCTTAATTTGAATTATTTGCAGGTTATATATATTTAAAATGAGACACAATGATTATTTTTAGGGGGAGGCTCAACACCTAACTGCCTAACCTACTCATGTGCAAATTCCTCCCCAAATATTTTTAAATACTTCAATCTAGCATGCCTAGTACAGAAGGTTGTTTGCCTTATATCCGACTATTTTTGACGGGTACTCACCTTAAGAGATACCGTGCCGCCACCACCGATCATGTTCTATTGGACCCTCAGCATTTTGGACTATCGCCCTGAATCGCAGTTTCCATTGCAGCAAGCTGTAAGCTGGGCTTTTCACAGGAATGTCTTCAAACGGAATGACACGAATTCCTAATTCTTCTGCCATTTCCTGATAAAAACGAAGTGATGTTCTGGCTGTATGACTCGAAACCTTGTCCATATGGATCATCACCTGGGTCGCATCCATTCCATACAATTGTGAGATGTTTCTCCGATAGATAGGTGTCAGAATGGAGTCTTGGGATTCACCTTCACGTTTTTGTCCACCTTGCGTAAAATCAACTTACCCTCATATCCGAATCCCGTCACAACCATAAAGCCACGAGGGAAACTTTCCCTGCACTGACGAACAAAGTTGCTGCGCCCCTTGCCGTCAATGTCACGGTATGTGATCGCCCGAATGTGACCACCGGCAGTGAGATGGACATATGATTCATCCATTATGACAACTTTATTCCATTTGGAACCCGCCAGGTACTTTTTATACAGTTTCCTGCAGTTTGTCTTACGTTCGGCAATGTGACGCGGTAGAAGGTGGTGTACACGGGCCTTCCGCACACACTTCAACCTGAGGCACTTGCGAATTGTTTTGTTCAAAGTTGATGGTGCGAGGTGAAATCTGTGGGCTACATCACGTTGAGTCGGGGGATTTTCTTGGCACGCCAATCGACGGATCCCCCTTAGCACTACGGGTTACACTAAGCTTGCTGCCCTTCTCCTGGTGGTTTTCGTGGGTGAAAGTTTCGCAAGGAGAGCCTGTTGTGTGTAACGGGCCACAATAGCTTTCGCAGTAGTCACCCCGAGTGTTAACCAATTCTCCCGACACTGTTTCACAATGCGTACGTATGAAAACTTAGCATGGAAAAGGGCCATTACGTAACCCTCACAATACCGGTTGATTTTCGGCGCCATTTGATAACATTCACTACCAACACTCACGCACCTACAAGGTCAGACACAACACTGCTCCCGCCAGCAGACCCATAGTTCCACCATGATACACCAGGTGGCAGCACCAAATCGAAAATGGTCGGATATAAAGTGAACAACCTCTGTATAAAAAAGAAAAAAAAAGAGTTGAAAATATTTTCCATATCTTTGAGAGACTGTGTAATTGAGAAAAAACTATTTTTGTAGCAAAAATGTTGAAATAGTTTGCAAAATGTATGGCTGTGAGGAGGGGATTGGCAAACCATAACAACACTCCCAAAGTGTGGTTATAGTATACCAAAACTCAAACCAAGAATATTGAGGTGACCACTCTAATTGCCTTACCACCAAGATAACTTATTCTCCCTCGTGCCACATAGAGGAGTTTATCCACAATTTTCCATCAAGATGGGGGGAGGGGGTGTAAGAATAAATTTAGAGCCAAAATGGCCGTAAGTTGGGCCTTTGTGAACAATTTTATGGGACGTTGAGGAAATTGGGAGGGTGGGGATAAGTTACTCTGTACATATGTAGCTAACTGTAGGGCAAAAGGAAATTCTTTTTTTAAGAAACAATGTCAGGTAGCACGAATATTTCCAAGTTTTTTCATTTTTCATCAAAATAAGAAAACATGAAATATCTTGGGTAATGTACCCAGTATGGAAAAGTGACAAAGGCTTAGACAATACCAATACCACATAGAATTAATTTATTAACCGATAGTGGCCAACATTTTTCTGGAGTTGGAGTGATTGAATGATTTGCTTTAGTTTACTTCACTTTTTGTGCCATTTTTGGCTAATTTGCGAAGACGGGGATGAGTGAGGAGTTGGGAGTGTCTTGCAGAGTTGGCAAAAATGCCATGCCACACTTACGCACATAATTTTCATAATTTTTCTAAGAATTCTAGGGTGAGAAGTACCTTATGTGATATTATGAATATTTTAAAGCTATTCACCCCCACCTTTGGCTGTGATCAAGAAAGTGTGGGGCCCTAACTCCATGCCTTCATTGCATGGTGCAAAGCACAGGGGAGCACTTTACCTTTTTTACGAGCCTGGTAGATTGCTATGACCCAGTTCCAATGGAAAACTTTTAACATACAATTTCTAAATATTATGAACAACTTTGAATTATTACAATTTTCAGGTATTGGATGTGGTATCCGTTTAAGTGATATCAGCTCATTGGCTTCCCTGATGGTGCAGTGGTAATGTCATCAACTTGTAATCAAGGGATTCCGGGTTCGATACCTGGTGGAGGCACATAGTGGTTTGGACTCACTTTAAACTGTAGGTCCAGTACCGATTAGCCTTTCGGTGCATAAAGTGGACTTCAAACAAATAAATCAATCAATGGTATCGGATCAACCCTATAGAGCAACCACAAGAAAAAAAACCTTGGATGAAAAGTTCCCGTGCAGCTATTCCTTCTTCCCTTCAGCTCGGGCCATAAGGAAGCATGGTCCATTCTCCCCCTCCCCTCCATGCGAGAGTACGGTGCACAGGAGTCACGGGTCTGTGCAGGTTTCTTTGCTTTTGGTTCCACTATACCAGTAACAAAAAATAACCAATGCAAATACAGGGTGGTCACAAAGTGGTCATCCCCCCTCCACCCCGTATCGATGGAAAACTTAATAATTGGTTCTATCCCTAGTTACTCTGATAGTGGTAACCATAATTAGAAGGTATATACCATCCCCTCTTATAGCTTTAAAAAAAAAAAAAAATTGAAAAATGGCCATTTATAACATTTGGCTCCTTTTTGATATTTTAGTTGGCACTTATTAAAAAAGAATCGACACCTTTGTTTGCCTACACATCAGCCTATTCTGATAGAGAAAAGCAGAGAAAGCTTTTGGCAAACCAATGGGACAGGAAGATAGGACTCTTAAAGCAGTTGGCATCAAGAAACAAGCCCAATGATAGAAAGACCATTAAGATGTTCAGGGAAGCTGTTTCTGAAAAGCTGGGACTTGGGAAGAAGAAGATCGTTCGTGAACGTTCCACATGGAGGAGTTGTACAATGCCAGGTGAGAAGAGATTATAAGGGAAGGAAGTAAACATCATATTAGTTCACAGGTATCAAGCAAATAATGGATGGAAAGATGAACACCAAGACATGTTAGGACATGTTCCAGTGTGCTATCAGTATTTGTTGGTTTGCATAGCTTCTGAATATGGCACTATTTTTATTTGTTACAATATTAACACACTTGCTGTGGAGCCATTTTTTAGCTATGTTGCTGGAAAGTAAAGCATATTTTAGTGTCAGAATGATGTAAAAAATATATATGTAATCTTCTATGGTATAATTAATCCTCGCGTATTGTCAAAAAAAGTGTCCATCTGTGTTACACATAACCCTTGAATATAATTTTAATTCTGATGCTATGTACAAGGCCCATGGTACATGCTGTTATGACATGTTTCTGGTTTCAGTAACAATACAAGCCTATATGTATCTAGAACTAATTTTAATATAACTGATTGTAGTTCATAATGTAATTAATGCATGCTTCCACATCGAATTTCATTTCTCTATTTTATGAAATTTATAATGCATTATACAAGGTGTGTTCGAAAAGAAAGGTTACAACGGCTAGTATTCATTAAAAAAAATGTATTTGACAACACATCCACTACAGATTATTTAGTGTTACATGAGTTATTTTTCCACATAATTTCTGGCATTGTCCAAATTAAGTCTAGGTACTAGCTTCTGTATTCTACAGTCATAGAATTCTGCCGTCTGCTGCTGGAACCACATTTCAACATCATTCTTGATCTCTTCATCGCCAGGTCTGTTAGCATTTTGGGTACCGAGCTTGCACACAATTTCCTGTACCTCATGTTAAGAGTCACAGCTTCATGAAGTGTTATCTCAGACACTTCCGGAATCATTTTGTGCAATTGTCTTACTGTGAGATGCCGATTTGCACGAATTGTTTCCTCAATGTGATGCAGATGTTCATTGGTGATCACAGACAACCTACCACTCACCTTTTGCATGGAGAAAACTTACGATGGAGCGCACTTCACATTTGGAGGGATTCTGAACCAGCGTAGCCATTTACAGTACATGTTACTTGAACTAAACTCCAGGTAACAATGACAAACGGCCATGAGACGAAAGTGGAAGGATGAAGGTCAAAGCCAGTGTTGCCAACGTATACACTAAAACATCACCTTTCGGCCTATATGGGCTGTAACCTTTCTTTCCAGATATTAATATTTTCTCATGTTTTGTAAGTGGTGGTTGCAGATCATAAGTATTAGGTGTAAAGTTAATTCTTAGAAGCTGTATTCGCAAATATGGCAGTCTGAAATTTTATATTCTCCCTTCAATTTAACTTGTATTTCTTCTTGTTACAATTCATTGTTTCAGTACCTATGTTTTCTATTGTGTGCATTCACTTTCGAAATTTGAACTTGAATTTAAAATTGTGGGTGTGTCAGCACTAAGGCTATTTTACACCCGTCACATTATACGGGGTCCAGCCCCTTATCGTTACACATAACAACTCTAACGTTGCATAACTAAAATCATAAAATATTAAAATCTTCTGACTTTCGTTAAAAGCTGAGGCTGTAAAGGAGCACTCAGCACAAATAAGGACAAAACACAGGACAACACAAACAAAATTATACTGGCCAGTCGCCAGAGCCTCGTTAGTCTGCAGTCCAGGGTGTACTATGTGGAAGTGAGGTTGACTATTGGGTGCAATATGTGGAAGGAGCACCCCTTACACCCCGCATTCACTTTCGAGTTGACATGTTTAATTTTTTCCTTGGTTATGATAAAATATGTGTATGCTTGGTGACAAGAAACCTTCTCTACGAATAATTCTTGTCATCAAAATTATGTGGACTTGAAAAATGTACGCAAGTGGTATGTATGTGTACATCTGAAGATGTGGCTAGAAGCATTTAAAATTTGCAATCTAAGACTTGTAAACAGAGACATTTCAAAGGAAAACTAATTTTCTTAAGTAAAATAAACATACAAAATATGCATTCCGCAGAATTTGTTGTATTTATGATATTACGTTAGAACAATCGAGATGATCAGTCTGTGATATCAACTTGGAAACTTTGGTGTAGAGACTGAAAAGTCAACCATTTATAACAGTGTTCGGGCAGAGTGCTTACCACAATTAACTGTACTAATGTACTTCAAAATTTGTTGCAGATAAAGAACTGAAAGATGTACTGTTGCAAGTGAAGGAGAGAAGATACCATCTAAACAGATTAGTGACAGTGTGTATGTCTCAGAATTGCATGGCTGAAACGAAAAAGGTTCACTCCGAGGTGAGGTTTGAATAGTTTAACAGCAAACAAGTGCATTATCATGGGCATTCTATCATTTTTCAAATTTCAGTGGTCACCCGTATAAAGTTTATGATTATTATTTTAATTTTCAGATAAACATGAATGCATATAAATGTAGTTTGGTTCTGATTTTTGTATGAATTCAGAAAATTAAAAAAAACAAAAAAAGACATGGTATGTGATAAGAGGCATTTCAAATCTTTCACTATGTGAAAATCATCTGTTAATGATGACTTGCACATAACATGACAGCTTAAACTGCAGAAGCTCAGAGTGGAATATATTTTGAGTCGAAGACAATACACAGCAGAGTTGTGTGTATTAGAGTGCTGCAATGAGCGTTTTTCGCTCGAGCGACAAATAGTTCGCACAGGCGACGCTAGATGGCATGCAGAATTGATAGGTCTTACGCTCGAGCAAAAAACGTTCGAACTCTCATACCCTATTAGTACATGTATTTCCGTCATTTGTGTATGGTAGTGGGTCCTCAAATATGAATCGTGAAGTGAAATTGAAAAATAAGTGAACATAGTCATCGTCGCCATGTTAAAATGCAGTTTTTTATATCTTACCGAGATATGTGAAAATGAAATAGATGATTATGGGCTGAAACTACCAAGACTGACATTTTATGTTTCTATGATTATTGGCACATTAAAATTATGTTCAATTGAATGTTATAACCGCATTTTATTATAGAAAACAGTGGTGTATGGAACAATTTCAATCCGTGGGCAATACATATAAATGGTTTGCAGAACATTCACAAAATAAACCTTGGTACTACTAGCTGGCTATATGTGCATAATTAAATGCAGAAAACACAGAATTTTGAAATATACATTAATATGCAGCTACAAATGTGTGCAGTTCATTTGACCTCTGTCACAAGAACGGCTGCTCTGTTTATAAACTTTCATACACAGCTAGGACTGGCACTTTCAATTTGAATAACTCAAAAATGAAATGCATCTTGTGGTATGTGAATAAGATCTTCACATTATTAAGAAATTATACAGTATTAATGGATATCTGTTTACTTTTTTTATATTAAGGTCTTCCCACTTATTGAAACAATGCAGAGGGCGTTGATAACTGCAAGATCATTGTCGGGGAAGGAGAAAGAGATTCGGCTTCTGGTTGCCGGCATTGAGGAAATCGACAACTTCCTTTCTACCAAATCTCAGCTTTTGAGTAACAATTTCAATAAAATGACCGAAACGTGGACCGAACTCGCAAGGACACTACACTCAACAGCATCAAAAGTGGTAAAGAACAAGGCGGAAGTCAACCTGGTAGGATTACAGCCAATGCCTAGCACTTCACGTGGTCATAACAAGACAACGCTACGTGTACACGACCTAGCAAATTCAACAAGCAGTTATTGTGACAAGTCCAGCAGAACACCTCCCGAAACTCTAACGCACATGGAAACACAGTTGAGCTCCAGCAACACAGATGCTGCAACTCCTGACACATGGCCTCTGGACGATCCCCGACGTCTACATCTTGTTCGTCTTGGATACGACGTTGACCTTCTCATTCAACTTGGATTTGAGAAACTGCTTGAAAAACACTATAGAATATCTCTTAGTGAAGACCCCTCCTGTCTTGCTGATAAGACATTTAAAATTTCTTCACCACAAACAAATGAAAAATCTTCAGTTTCATTGCCTCCAGAATATCAATTTAACTGTAGCAGTATCAATATGCCTACATGCAGTGACTCATCTGTCCACATGGACACGTCAAATCAACAAACTGTTAGAGATATCAATAAGTATTTAGTTCCAGAACAATTAAATCATACGCACTGCTGCAATTTTGAACAAAACAAATTGCCCGTTTACACAATTCTATAGTACATAGTAATTTTGTGTATGGTGTAAATAAATTTATATTGTGCAAATTATGAAAACTTGCAATTATTAAAAAACGAGTTTCATACAAAACCACATGTAACTTGTGAAACCAATAATTACACAGAGATCAGAAACTTTGTTCTTGACTGAATTGGATAAGAGGATTCTTGAATAATCTTGAACATAGAATATTAAGAAAATATAGGGACCAATTCAAGACGACAATAATTGAAGAATACTACGGAATCACAGAAAATCATTCAAGGATAGAATGTAGTAAGATGCTTAAAAGAACAATAATTATGCAGTTATGATATGAAGAGAGACTGATAGAACAAGAAAGTGGAAAGAAATGAAAACCAAAACTGAGATGGATAAATAAAAGTGTTGAAGATTAATGGCCAGAGAAAGAGGGCTTTAAGTTTGGTTGATGAATGCACAAAGTGGGAAATGACAGTGTTTAAAATGGAAGGCAAAAAGAGAAGAAAAGTAACATGTACTGTTAGCATGAAAAAAAACCACTGAAAGTAATGCATTAATAAAGCATTATATAATCATACGATATGTAGAGGCAAGAAATTTCACTGAAAATACACATATACTATGCCCCCCCCCCCCCACACAACTACACACATTTGTACAGAGTGTCCATAAAGTAATGATCGGATTTCTTAACTTTTCAGTGGAATTAGATGACCTTATTTGAATGCCCTGAAGATATCACAGCATTGCCATATACTGTATAGCTGGTGTGGCAGATGGAACAGATTCATTGACCCATTGATTCTGATATTGCAGTTTTTATTGTGACACAGTAGACTTTTTGCTAGGGCTCAGATGTTGATGACCTAAAAAATCTAAAAAAAATGACCTAAAAATAATTTTCGCTCTTGAAATTAAAACTTGATTTTTTTGAAGTTGAGTAATTCGAAAAAACTCATTGTGTGGTGGTTTAAACTACTGAAGCAAGGAGAAAAATCAATTAAGTGCTACTGTAGTCTTTATTTTTACTTCAAGGTTACATAAAATAAACCACAAGGTTTTTTCTGTGTAATTAATTCACCTCCATTTAGATATCCGAAGCACTGAATATATAATTTTTAAATAAAAAAAATAGCAAATCAAGGGACAAGCTTGCCTTGATAAAAATCACAGCTGGTAATAGTTCATTTAATTTTTAAGCTGGTCCACAAGCACAGTTTCTATTCTGTTTTCCCCAAAAGCAGCTATAGCTACAGACAGTCATAGATGGTTGCAACACTGTCCGTGCTCGGCTATTGACTTCACTAAATTTCCCAAATGCATGTACCCAGTTTTGGTCCAAGACATATTTCTACCTTTTCCAAACAACAGGCAATACCAGCAAAACACCACATTTAGTTCAGCATTACCGGCTAACCAGTCACATTTGATATACATATTACACTGAAAATGTCTAGTGAATTTACAGGTCTTTTGAACCAAGTTCGGTAGTACTGGTGTTGGCCGTCCATTATTAATTATCTCATTTTTTTCTGAGAAAGAATGGGCAGAAAACAGCTTGGACAAAAGCTCCTTTATAATAGGCTACACATTGTTCTATATTACTAGATACTAACTGGTACCTTCACATATTTTCATATACATTCGGCAAACCAAACCCGTAAACTGAGGAAAACCGAAAACAATACGAGTTGAAACACTCCGATTCACTCGCAAACTCCCTGTCCGATGCTAGCTTCGGTTGCAGAAGAAATACATGCGCAGGCTCCATGACCTTGAGGTGCACGTGCAACACTCTGCCCCTGCTTAACCGATGCGAGAGGAAGATTGCTTCGGCTCAACCTCAGTGCAACCCTGCAGGGACTGGTATTTGTTCTATTTGTAGCGAAGAAATGTGATGGTTTTATCTAGATATTATTGAATAATCGTGTGATTATAATGACATAATATATTGTTACGTTATCGCATATTGTATTCCAAAGCAATGCTTCGGTAGCTTACCTTCTATGCACGCCACTGTATGTTACACTAATCAGTCAGCATCTGAAAATATACTTTTTTTTCGTGTGCATCAGTTTATAATTTTGTCATGACTGAAACCACAGCAAGGGAACCTTGAAGTATTTTCAGTTTGCATTGAGCATAGATTCTATTAATTCATTACCTGCAGTGGATCTATATATAGATTCTGCAAAAAATGGTCTTCTTTTGCAGAGCATCTATATATACGAGGGCGTACCCAAAAGAAACCAGACAGCATATCTGGCAGGAAAGCCCAATGTACTTCTAAATTCTGCCGCGAGATGTAGTGAGGAAACACTATGACGTGCCAGTGTGCTGAGCACCGTTGCTCTGTGTAGACGTGGAGCTGTGCTGTGCTGCATGTTCTTGGTGTTGACAAACGTTTGCTGCAAATTTTGCTATGGCGGATCAGAAGGAACAGAGAGAGTGTGTTAAATTTTGTTTCCTATTATGGAAAACTGCAGCTGAGACTGTAGTGATGCTTAAAGAAGACACCCTAGGTAAAACGCAAGTGTACGAGTGGTTTGCATGTTTCAAAAAGGGTGAAATGTCAGTGGAAGACCAACCACGATCTGGACGACCTGCCACAGCAAGAAATGACGAAAACATTGAAAAAGTGCGAAATGCTGTTTATGAAGATCGCCACCAAAGGTCAAACTGTTAATCAGGATTTCTACATGGGTGTGTTGAGGTGACTGCGTGAAAATGTGCGGCGAAAACGTCCAGAAATGTGAAAGCGTGGCGACTGGTTGCTCCACCACGACAATGCCCCAGCCCACACTGCTGTGCGTGTCCAACAGTTTTTGGCGAAAAACCAAATGCCCGTTGTTCCTCACCCTCCATATTCACCGGACCTTGCATCTTGTGATCCCCCCCCCCCCCCCATCCAGCTCAAAGGCAAACGCTTTGCCGATGTGGCTGAAGTTCAGGAATATGCGCTTCAGGCCTTGAACAACATCCCTGTTGAGGACTTCCAAAAATGTTTCAAGCAATGGGAACGCAGTTTGGATAAGTGCATCGTGTCAAATGGACAATACTTTGAAGGAGACAAAGGTATTTGGAACTCAAAGTTAATAAAACTCATTTTTTTTTGGCATATTCCGTCAAATTTTTTTGGCAAATTCCGGTTTCTTTTGGGTACGCCCTCGTAGATGGTGTTTCAAAATTAACGGTTGTTGTATTGTAGCACGTCATTTTTTTTACACATCACCTTATCATGCTTCTATTAGTCTCTCTGAACAAACAATCCATTCTTAATGCTTCGTTGGTTCCTGAAAAATATTTTTTTTTACAATGAGTGTTCTACATTTTACAATTTGTGGCATAGTCTCTATATATATAGAGATTGTATTCCTTAGCATCATTATGTGCTGTCTTTTTATAGTTATTTATGACGAACCAATTTTGCGGTTCCATCTATAGAGATGATTTCTTTTTGGAAGCACTTCCCTTCAATGTTGCCGCAGAGAAGGGGTTAAAGATGTACTTGATAGGAAATTTAAGTATGTAAGTTATGGTAGCAAATGCACAAAACAACAGGGAGAGAGCAGCAATAATAAACCTCAAAAATTACCATAAAAGGTCAGAATATACAAAATAAAAACAATGTTTTTTGGCTCTAACTGAATGGACTACTATCAGGTTAAGCATTGTCTTTAAGGTTCAGAAAAAAGATGATTCTTCATCAACTTGCTAGAACTACTTATTGTTATACATAGCCTCACATACCCTCCCCACCCGGTACTCCTCCAATGCATTGCTAACATGTCATATGGAGTGTGACATGGAGGAGCTGCATCCAATTAGATGATGACATTATTTGGGATTTGTGGTACAGTAATTGTTTCGAAAATTCTATGTCACAGACATGGTGAGTTTATCTTCATTCAAGAGTTATTCCACAACTATGACTGTTTACAACTCCACCATTATAAGTACGGAGAAACTAGTACTCACTTTTATCCGTGAAGCTGTTTTTTCTTTTTCGATTCATTTCAGTGGCCACCGCCACCATCCTCGTTGGAACTTGCTGTAGTGTTGCTTGGCGTGCGTCTTTTGTTTGTAGTTCTCTGGCTGCCGCTAGGTGCGCTGTTGTTAACTGTGCGTCTCGGTCTGTGTCGTCTGCTATTTCCGGGCGATAACTGTTGTTGTAGGGAAATCCAAGTGTGGTGTGCTTGCCCGCTATCGATGTTTAGCTTGTGCGGGAAGTGCATTATGGCGTGCGTTTCCTTGATTTTGGTGTCTACGAGCGTGTGGGCAGTGTGTTTGACTTGAATTTTATGGCTATTGTATTTGATATGTTTAGCAAGACCAGTAGTGGGTTGGGCTTTTTTCGCATCTGCTAGGTGCTGTTGGATTCTTTCATTCACAGATCTGATGGACCTGCGGTGTAATGTGCCTTGCGTTCACACTCTGCATCGTATCCACCTGGGTTATCAAGGGGGAGAGGAAGTACCGTTTGTGCTTGTTCAGTTTATCAGCTATTTTGGAATTGGGTTTGTGTGCTACTTTGATGCCATATAGAAGAAAGGGGTTTGGATAAGCGGTTGGAAGTGGTGGGATGGTAGGGAAAGGCAAACCATTTATATTGGCCGCTGGAGGTTGATTGTGGCTGGGTTGCTTGCAGATGGGTTGATTGTGGTTGGTTAGGGTGTCTGACCTGTATTTCCGCTTTGACCATTATTTTACAGACATACCGTGTGTTAGTTACAAGGCTAGTGGTTTCCATAGGATAGTAAAACTTCGTTGCGTTATCATTACAAGTACTAACGAAATTATCAAAAAATAATGTATTATCAAGCAACATCTTATGTACATTACTCCCCCAAAGTATATACGGGACACAGGTGTTGCCTTATAACCCTGACAAACTTTGAAAGCATGCTCAAGCACCAAGCTCAACAACTTTTTGTAATTAATAATAATATTTTTCTCTTTTTGACCTTGTTTGATGCTATAAACTCTTGAAAAACTAAGTTGTTTACCCTTATTATTCTATTATGATCCGCAGATTCATCGTTGATATTTCTTTTATTTTAAGTTCAAAGATTTGAACCTAACGGAGTTTCCTTAATAATAATGATGCCTATTTGTGCTCATTATTATATTTTTATAATTATTTAATAATAATCTATTGACATTACCTTTTATGATTAGTTACTGTAGTGAAAAAAAGTGAAAATGCAATAAATTTCTTGAACTTGACACAAATTATTTTATTTGTGATACACAAACTTGCTTTTTTTTTGTACAACACAGTACAATTATATGTACAATATAAGTGCAAATTCCATGCAACCATGTTTTATTTACATATCCATGGCAGATCACTGGCACTTTATTCCATGATAATTCAAGAAATGAGTTAAAATATTGAAAATGTTTCTCACTCACAAAACTCTATATGCAAAGAGTTCACAGCAAACCTTCCATTTCCTTCATGAATTGGATGTACGCATCATCCTTCGTCTGCTGATTGACTGCTGGCTTCGACATGACAGCTTCAGGCTTGAGATCTGTGAAGAAAACATTGATGTTTTTTAACATTTGGCAACCCTTTTAACAGCAGGAAGTTTGCAAGTTCATACATTTATTTAGTGGAGAAGTCAGGAATTGAAGGACAAACGTAAGGTCAAAATGAAACTGCCTTTGGTGAAACGTGGCAGTGGATTACCAAAATCGACAGATGAATAAATTAAGGTCTTGCAAGCAGGGTAGCTACGATTTTTTGATTATGAAATTCCCTGACTTTTCCAGGTTTTCCAGACCAGAAATGATTTTTTTCCAGACATGTTTGTCATTATGATTTTTGCTTTTGAACCTCATGTTTTCCAATTAAATATGCAGGCACGTTAATTATTATGAATATGAATATACACAGTTATTAGCTGAAAATTTACCAAGTGATTAATATACTGCTATTCAATGAAAAAATAAATAACTATTGTACTTCCCCATTTTCACTAAGTCATTACAATTAAGGTGGTGTAAAAAATCAATAAAAAATGTGGCATATATCAAAGCTTAACAATGTAACCTGCATACAACCTCAATTAGCCTATATCAATACAAATGAGAAACAACAGAAAATTAGGTCATGTACCTTTAGAAAATATGCAAGTTTAATAATTATATTTTTTAATTTATTGAAAATAGTACATATTACGGAAATTCAGAACTTGAAAGGGGCCGGTGACCAACCATAAACCTAAAAAAATATATACGCGGGCCATACTTTGGAATCAAATATCCCCATTATTTGAGTTTTCCACATGCTGGAACCAATTTTATATTACGGAAAACATCGAAATCTGTCTTTTAAAAGGTAACACCGAATGTTTTATGATTTTTTTTTTCAAATTTTCCTAGCAGGATGACTAATTATCATAGAATTTTGGCAATCATTGTGACACGAAATCTGAACTTTCCTTAAAATAATGAGCACTATTTAGATTCGAAAAAAGTTATTTATATTGAAAAAAAAATTCAAAATGACCTTACTCAATCATACACGCTTCCCACGGACAAGGTATTCTCCGGTTGACAAGCGACAGTAAGTATCGTAAACTAGTGGGAATGAATGTAGAAATAAATCGGAACCTTAGTAGAGTGCATTCAGGGTCTAAGACAACCAGACCTGACATTCCTAACCTAACCACAAAAGCATATATTCACAAAATCTTAAGTAATTGCTAAAACTCTGCAGTATGTGTTAACAGACATAAATCAAAATCGAACCATGTAAAAGTTGCATTTGTAGTATGATGAAATCGTAATAAAACAAAAGGAACTTGGGCTCGTTTTCACCACTTTTCAGCATAATTTCATTCTACACGCAAACAATACGTAAAATTACCATCGGCATGAAACCAACATTCCTAACCTAACAACATTGTGTGACCAGCGTACGTTTAATTCCTCTATTTCGCACCAGTTTTTAAAAATAAAATTGTTCTACATGCACAAAACACGTGCATATTCGAATAATGACGGCACTGATACTGCATAAAAACACTAATTTCTCAGGTGTAACGCATCTCTGCAACGTAAAAAACTACAACGAGCAAATGAACTAGTTGATCAAGTTGCTTCTGAACGGGTCGCAAACGAAGGACTTAAATTCACAGAACGGGTTCACGGGGGGGGAACGAAGTAGTGAGTCCCTTTGTTTTTACTCGGCGTCCGCACCCGTCCAGTGTGATGTCAACCACAGCCAGTTATGTGAAATTCAGCTCAAGCTTTATTGCAGATCCAAAACCAATGAACTGTCCGAAAACCAACCTGCTCCGCTTCATGTATTAAAAGAGAATGGGTTCCGAACGGGTGTGTTTTTGAAGAAAGAAAATTTCCTCACCACACACAAAGCTAAGGCAACATTTTTTTCCGCAAGAAATTCTGAGGATGGCTGGTGTGTAAGTTTCGTCTTGAGTAGTTTGTTCTCTAAGGAAAAATCTCACGCCTCTCCAAATTCCGGTCTTGAACAGGTTCACAAGAACGAGTAGCAAAATGAACGGATCCAAGAACCTAGATCAGAGAGTGAATAAATATAGAATTGAAATGCGAAGGAACGATAATTTTGTACGTAACAGACTAGAAGTCATAATGACGACAGGAACGAGTTTCTGAACTGAATCTTTTGGGAGGACTGGAATCACAAGAACCGAATTCGGGAGTGGAAATGAACCGTTCGTTCATTTTGTAACTGGTTCTCCTGCAACTCCAAAATGCGCGTAAATTCCAGAAAATATGCAAAATTCCCTGACTATTCCATGACTTTTCCCTGGCCAACCAAATTCCCTGACTTTTCCCTGTTTTCCAGGTTTTCCAGTCGCGTAGCAACCCTGTGCAAGTTATGTGATATTAGTACGTTAAAAGGTGAAAATTAGACACTAGTGTTAGAAAATTGAAAAAAAATATCATCTAGGCGATATCAACTAGATGATGTATCGTCATGATATTTTGGCAATATATCGTTATGATATTTTGACAATATATATTATGTCGGCGATATATTGTCATGATATTTGGTGATATATAGGGAGCGGAAGTTGATGACCTAAAAAATATAGGTATATGACCTACAGAATGTCCTAAAAAATGGGAAAAATGACTTAAAAAATGCAAGAAATGACCATTAAATTTGTTAGTTTCGGGTTAAAAATTTAAATGAAAAGGAAATTAACAAAATGCAATCTCCTTATCTGATCTTAAATTTGAGTTTGCCCCAGAAGGTGGTGGTTTCCCCGGACACAACAAAGACTGTCACCAGTTCAGCATTTCTTTTGCTCGTAAATTGCAATCCTGCAAGATATATATTTCACCTTGGTGAATAGACTCAAGATTATTACCAAAACGAAACAAGTGACAAAATATGACGAAACAATACACCGAATATTGCGAAAAATGATGGAAAATTGCCGAAAATTGGGGAAAATGACCTAAAACCTGAAAATTGGCAAAAAATGCACTTTAAAATTACCTTTTTTGGGTTCTACACGAAGTGTATTATTGTGTATATTTAATGGGCATCGTGTCCGAGATGTCAGAAAAAAGATGACATTTCATCAACTTCCGCTCCCTAGTGATATATATCATCACAATATTTTAGCACTATATATTGTGTCAGCGATACATCATCATGGTATTTTGGCAATATATATTGTGTCGATATATCGTCACAATATTTTGGTAATATATATTACTAGTGATGTATCGTCATGATATTTTTGTGATATATATCATGTCAGTGATATATCATTACAACATTTGGTAATATATGTCGTGGAGATGATATATCGCCGATATCACCCGTGACGATATTTTCTTGACGATAAATCGTGATATCAAATTTCTGATATTGTCCATCCCTATCAGTGACCTAACTGACCAATTTCATTACAGCCTCTTGATAAAATGGTATTTTAAAAAACACCATTGCCTTCATTACCACTTCTGATGTTAACATCACATGGAGTGAAGTGTTACCTTTTTAAAGCTATTACATGTTAGGAAAAATTATAAAAAGGATATCTTAATTGAATTTTTTTAAAAAATGTGATATTTCAATGGGAAGTCGTCATGTATAGCAGAAACTGCAATAACTAAAACAAAATCACAAAGTACACAGAAAATACTGTAATTTTTTACCGACAATATATTATTGTACAGGGTGTCCCACTCACTACCTTACCTAACGTCTGAAATGACTTACCTGGAACATTTGTTTTCGGGTCTCTCCTTTTCTTCTCATCCCGTTTGATTCGCAATGCAGTTGGGAGGAACCTTGTGACGTCTGCACTCAGATTCCTACGAAACAAAAGTGTCTCCTTTGAATTTCATTTTTTAAATGTTCACACACAAAGAAATTAACCTTTCATGTAAGACAATGACAATATGATTCCTTCTAGCACTAGCATTTATTGTTGTATAATTTATTACTGATGAGATCAATGATTTGATAAAATAAACTTCTATTAAGCGGTTTCACTTAGTAAGCAAAACACACCAGTAATGATCATGCTTAGGACTGAGTGGGTACCACTTTGGTACGGCACCCATACTCATGTCATTACTTGTATCAATTACCAATACCTATAATTCAACATTGTAACAATTTGAAGTTTCTTTCAGAATATTACTATTAATACAATGGAACTTTAATTTTTCGACTTCTCACCTTTTACATTCAATCTTCATGGCTTCAGTAAATCAGCATGTTATAACATTTTCCAAGATCGTACATTTTCCTGCATTTTAGGTTTTTATAAGCTGCAGTAGCTCAGTTGGTAGAGCATCTGCCTACCACGTTGAAAACCAAAGTTCGATTCCCAGGGCAGGTGATCTGGACCAGGAAATTTTCCAGTCATTTTCCTGTTTCTGCATTGCTCTGAGGCCCACTGAGCCTCAGGTACCTGGGTGTAACCCAGGGGGCTAAAGGCAGCCAGGCATGATGCTGATCACATCATCCCAACTATGGCAGAGAACAAGAATATGTGGAGCTCTACCTCCACATCATCCCCATATGTACCTTTTTTTTTTTTCCACCACTGAGAGCCTCCCTGATGGCGTAGTGGTAGCGTCGTCGCTTTGCAATCAAGGGGTCCCAGGTTTGATACCCGATGGAGGTGCATAGTGGTTCGGATCCTACTTTAAACTGTAGGTCTAGTCCCGATTAGCCTTACTGTGCATAAAGTGAACTTAAAACACCAACTCACTCACACTTTTTCACCACTGAAAAATGCCAAATCAAGCTTGCACAGTACATAAGGATTCCATGGCAATTATACTTCATCAGTTTATTAGAATTCCTATTATACTGAAATGAAAAAGTCATTTTAACTAAGCTTCGTACTGCACAGAGCCATCTCACCCATGGTCACTTGCTGCAAGAACTGTACCCTCCAATGTGTCATATCTGTCATGTTTGGCATCTTCTCGAATGTCCCAATTGTACCTTCCTCAGAAAAACTTTTAATCTTGCCAACTGTTTATCATCCATGTTAGTAATGTTCTTAGTTCTTTGAGAAGAGCAGGACTCTTATACAGTTTCTGATTCCTTACTTTTTTAAATTGTTGCGTACGTCCTTTTACAACCTTCCTCAAGGGGTCCTTTACACCCCTTTTTAAAATGTAAGGCAAGGACTTCAGATAGGAGGATTTTTCCACGTATACTTTGAAGGGTGCAAATTGGCCATCCATGCAAATACACAACAAATATGTTAACTCATTTATTATAGGTCTTTTCTACTGTTACGACGGCCGATCCTCTTGCTGGAAGGGAAGTGGGGAGCAGGGATTACACCCCCAGACCAATCAGACAACAGCGGTGGCGCCGAGAGTGGCGGTAGGAAGTACTACATGAATCTTGTTCTACAGGCTGCTGCGTTTCTTATCGTGCTGGATTGATCACTTCCTTTGCCAGCGTAAGGATCAGCCGCCGTAAGAACTGAAAAGACCTATAGTTTTGAAGCACTCAATCAATTAAACTGTTTTTTAAGAATTCTATCCATTTCAATCTTTTTAATATTCCAAGCATTACATTGGGATATTAAAAGAGCTGTCACTTAATCACAAAATCAATTTTCTCAAACAATACAGGTGTGAAATAAATTAACATTTTAAATTTTGCACAATTTCACATAATTTGACTCCATGAAAGAAACATGTATTTGTTGCAGACTCAGCAAGTTAACCAGAATCCGGAAAAGAACCAGCTGAAATTTCAATGGGATATCCAGATATTGCAGGAACCGGATCTGCTTGTGTCTGGCACCACCTATCTTGCCTGGTATAATATCCTTGTTTAAAACGTCTACTGGGAACCAGATATTCTAAACTACTGACAGGCTTAATGAAAGGCTTATAAGTAGGGCTCGGAAGTTGAGGAAAAATCCTTTTTTTCCCTAGTGTCCAAAGACGAGGTCCAACATAATATATGCTCATTTTGGGTCATTGTAGGCCAGAAAAAGGTGGGGTTTATTTGTACTTTTTGCCTTTTTCAGCTTATTGGTCCTTTTTTAGCCTATTTTTAGGTCTTAATGGCTTTTTTTTTTTTGCAACTTCACCTTCTTTCGACTAGGTTTTTACTGACCATTCTCAATTCGAATCTTCATCAGTTCATCACCTCTTAAACATCCTTTCTGTAGTAAAGAAATAACAATATATATATATATATATATAGGATAAAAGCAAGGAGGGCCAAAAGGGCTAAGTAAAAATCAAATAAGGTAAAAGGAAACACTCACCGGACAGTAGGAAAATTCAAAATTTTCGCTAATTTATAGCATCATCGGTGTGAGAAGAAACAGATTCCGTCTTCTGTTTCTTCTCACACCGATGATGCTATAAATTAGCGAAAATTTTGAATTTTCCTACTGTCCGGTGAGTGTTTCCTTTTACCTTATTTGATTTTTATATATATATATATATATATATATATATATATATATATATATATATATATATATATATATATATATATATATATATATATATAATGGATAAAAGCAAGGAGGGCCAAAAGGGCTAAGTAAAAATCAAAGAAGGTAAAAGGAAACACTCACCGGACAGTAGAAAAATTCAAAATTTTCGCTAATTTCATAGCATCATCGGTGAATTTTTTGAATTTTTCTACTGTCCGGTGAGTGTTTCCTTTTACCTTCTTTGATTTATATATATATATATATATATATATATTTGAACCATCCCTGAAACGAGAGAAAAAACATTTTTGGACAGCAGAACCACGCTGTAAGTGGCAACTTTCTCTTCTTTCGAAGCTTTCAGCATGGTGTATACGACCAGACAGCACGTGCCTGAAAAGATCTCGAGTCAGATAAGGAGGTGCCACGCATATTCATTAAATATGTAATTCAAACTGAAGTTATTAATTAATTTGGATCACATTTATACGTCCTTTTTTCAGTTTTTAGGTCCTTTTTTTGATATTTTTAGGTCTTTTTATAGGCCTTTTTTTGGCAATTTATATGTCTTCAACTTCCGAGCCTTACTTATAAGTTTCTACACACCGTATCTAGTCACTTTTTTCCAAAACTTTTGCCCCCCAAAACTGTGGCGCATATCATGCATGGAAAAATTTGGACAGCCAACATGAAACCTAACATGTTTTCACTAAGTCACTGCGTATAAGATGCAGATACAAATTGCAAGGTTGGATTTTTCAGTAATAATAATTATAAAAAAAACACTCCAAAAGTGAAATGGTCATTTCCATTGATTTTTCACTTTGTAACTGAACGTATTGCAACACCAAGAAAAACCGCACCATTCTGGCAGAATTCGAGCATGTTACATGGGATGTGCATCAGTGGTGTTTGTCGGGTGGGAAATAATAGAAAATAACTGCAAATCCATAACATAATTTAGATATCGCTTTCTTCTACTACAACATAAATAAGGTGGTTACAGAAGAGATGCCAAACACAGTGGAGGGAGAGGTGGTATGGATTGAGTCATTGTGTACACAAGATGATATTCTCCTCTTGGTCCACATAGCAACAGGTGACTCATTGAATACGTATGATGTCATTCACTCTTGATCATCATAGCAACAGCTTTACGACCTACAACTAAGAAAGCCATTTCTTGAACCTGCATTGTACTGTGCATTACATGAGAGATATAATTGTCATTTGCCTCTCCTCACCAAAAACCAGGGTGCACATTACACATACACATGTGTAAATACAGTATTACACACGTAATTACTTACTGAAGGCAGGGTTTTTCTCCTGAGTATCAAACCATTCCACATATTTACTTCTGTGCAAATATACGAGGGTAAATCAAAAACTAAAGGCAATTTTGTGTTTTCGAAGGAATAAACGAAGACTGTATAACTGCTTGTTGTAAGACTTTTCCTCCGGAATGAATGAGGAGAAAAAAACTTCACACCCCTCTTAAGTAATAGACTGTTCTGGATTTTTGGCACACAAAGAGTGCAGTTGGCAGTTAGATGTTATGGCATCTAGTCTTTGCGGTTCGTGTTCGCATGCTCGTTGCTGGCAAAAATTGGAAAATTTGCAGTGACTCGAGCTATTGACATTTCTGATATTTCGTTACGTTGAAACATGGAAGGGAATAGTGAGTTCGATCCCAAAAAGGAACTTGAACGGTGAACTTGCAGCCAGGAAGAAGGGAAGAGTTGCAGTGTAACCGGATGGGATCGTCGAGAGGTAGCTTCTACAGACTGAAGCGGAATGATCAGGAAGTGCATTTCAGAAATTAGGAAGATACATCAACAGTAGTTTTGTTAGTGATAAGTGAGCCTTGTTTAAGTGTCAAGAGTTCTTGAGAATACGGTTTATGACTTATTAGCGTCGGTCAGTATAAGGTAACAAGTACAGCACTGAACTACAGAAAGCTAGCTAAAACCGTGAGTAATATTTCCAATGTGTTACATTTTCTCTATTTTGTGTTCATTTTATGCAAGGTTTATACATTGAAACTTCACCGAGACAATCAGGGCATTCTCTGTATATCCCTGGATATTCCGGTGTAAATCAGGTGAAGGAGACTTATCAAGGGTCTCCATGTGTTTGTTTAAGTAAAAATAGAATCTGAGTAATAAAAATATGTGAAAGGTAATTTTCATCTTTGCTTCACTCATTTAATCAAGTTTTGTAAAAAATCCTGCTTGTATCTTGAACGAAAGCAGGCATTCCTCTTTTTTCTTTCTTTTCTTCTATCCTAATGCATTTCGTAAGCAAAATACAATTTTAATGTTATAACTGGGTGTGTCTGACGTCACCACGTGTATACTTGGAGTGACATGGAAGTAGAAGATTCCATCACTGCCCCATTCAGTCGAGTGTCGTGGAGCAAAAAGGTCACACGTATGGATGCACCACTCCACGAATGTACCATCGAGGAACAGCGTGCCGTAGTGTGCTTTCTGTGGTCGGAGGGAGTCAAACCGGCAGACATCCACCATCGGCTATTAGCGCAGTATGAAGCAAGCACCATGACTCAACGAAAGGTGTACGAATGGGTGGACCGCTTTCAAGCGGGACGTACAAGTGTAACGGACGAAAGTCGAAGAGGATGCCCAAAAACATCCCGCACAGAAGAAAACGTCCAACGGGTGGATACCATTATCAGGGACGATCAAAGAATCACAATAGCACAAGTGGCGGAACTCTTGGACATCCAGTGCCATCGCATTACCACATCTTCGGCCTTTTGAAGGAGACGCTACATGGTCGTCGGTTCAGGTCAGATGACGAGGTCCAGCAGGTGGTACAGACGTGGCTTCGTGAGCAACCAAAAATCTTCTTCGCGGATGGAATACAGAAGCTGATTGCACGATACCAAAAGTGCATTGCCGTGCAGGGGGCATATGTGGAAAAGTGATATGTGTAGTTTTCATCTTGTGTGGAAATAAAGATGTTATGTGAAAATTGCCTTTACTTTTTGATTTACCCGTATAATGTGATGCAGTACGGAACATTTATCAGTAATCAATCAAGAAGATGACACATGACTGTCATATCAGTGGTTGCATATTCCCAGAACTAAAAAATCATCACAGGATAAACGTACCTGATTTGAGGTTTGGCTTCAATAGTTGCACTCTGAACCTTTTTCCCTTCGATCAGCTCACGAGGCCTGTTGATCAGCTGAGGTGCCGCACTGACGACGTTCGGATTGAGCGGAACTGTAGCTGCATTTGAGGTTGGCGGGAGCATTTGTGTCTGAATTGTACCTGGCATCGGCAATCCAAGGGGCATCGTTGGTAGGCGAGGTAGATTTGGGGGTCTCAACAGGCGGGGTGGGATTCCTGGAAATGCAAGTAAACTATGAGGAAAAGAAAACCTTTGTCAAAATAATTTCGACTTATCATTCCCATCAACTCAAGAGCATTAACATGTATGTTTTACATGTATACTTAAAATGACTGATAATTACACGTACAACCTGCGATACCAAGTGGAGACATATAGCAGTTTAGACTCTACTATAAACTGTAGGTCCAGTCCCAATTAGCCTATATGTGCATAACGTGGACTTAAAACTGAGACTCAAAGAAACAATTACATTTATGCTTTCAGTTGTATAGGTAAATTTGTCTACTGAAGTTTAACATGAAGTAGTGATGAAAATATTTAAGGAAATGAAAATAAATGTAGGTTGTGAAAATTTAATTTTCCAGTTTATAAAATATTGATACGGAATTGATTCCCCAAAAATTCACACTAAAAAAAAAAGCTGTAAAATAATTTTTAAAATTAATCATGCTTATTCATGGCCACTTGTACTTGTTACAGAAACTTGAGTGATGGAATTCCCACTTTATTCAACATATAACTCCCTGGAGCATATAAAAACAAAAAAGTGCCTTTAATTTAATCTACTTACAAATTGATGTACATGACAAGTAACAGTGAGGAACACGGGGCATTTCATTCTTTTACTGATGGCTACGGAAAAGGGCAGTTAGCCAACTGACAAGCTTTATATCAGATTTACAATCACTTTTCATGTATCTAAAAATTCCCCACTCCATTCAACCAACCCTGGCCCAATCTCCAGAAAGTTACAAAACATTGATGTTGATCTGACATAGTGAGGATGATCAGGGTGCTACTTGAAGTCAAGGAAGCTAGAACATACCGGTGGTAGGCAGATTTTCATGATATTTTTCACGATTTATTTTTTAAAAAGTGGTGAAAAACTAAAAAAAATGTAGGATACTAAATTTGATTGCTTCATGACTTACTATGTATAAAAAATGTGTACAGGATAGTATTTTAAACGATGTTATCCTTAATGCATATAGTTATAATATATGAACAGAGTGCAAAACCATCACATAAGGACATTTCCATTCACTATTTAAAACCACACATAGAACAAAATTTTATCACTCATGCAAGTAGGACATTTTGAATGTATCTCCACTTCCGACTAGCATCTGTTACTCTGAAAGAAATCTACTCACCTGGAGGTGGACCGGGAGGCAGCCTAATTCCCATTCGAGGTGGGAGACCCGGAGGAGGTCCCGGGGGAACTCCGGGCCTTCCTGGAGGAGGCCCAGGAGGCAACCTGATCCCTGGCGGTGGCGGAACACCTGGCCTCAATGGTGGAGGCCGGAACATCATTGGCGGCAAGCCTGGTGGAGGACCTGCAGACAAAAGAAATTGAATTAGTTCCTCCAACTGCAAGAAGATGGCACTGGCTGCCACATGACTGGAATAGCATAAAAGATAGATGTAGATCTAGGTACTGGAAATTGCCCGGTGACTAAGTGGCAGATCATTGACGCTGACTGCCATTGGTTAAGGTCTATTCAATTCCTGATTGAATTTTTGTTATTTAATGTTGCCCTTTTGGCTAATCCTGACGAGCGATTTTATAAAAGTGATGAAGGGGAAACTAACAAAGAACACCCAGGCCAGGATTCGAACCTACGACCTCTGGCATCATATCATGCAGTGATAACCCCTCCACCACGGAGATTGACTATTTTCACTTTTTTAATAAGATAATAATAATAATAATAATTAAAAAGGGTTTTGAATTTAATTAACCATATTGACCAATACTTTTCTCAAACCTTAGCTGCCAATGCACTTCTACCTGTTTACCTTACATAAGGATGTATGAATATTTTAAAAAGAAACACTAGTACATTACTGGCCAGTACTTTTCTAGGTGGTTGGATACTTAAAGAGTCTGCAAAAATGCTACATGGCACTTTTGAAAGATGCAAATATCCTCGATCTTACAAGGTGCATCCAGAAAGTAAATTCTGAAAGTGCCCAAGATGGAACAAGTGGTCAGAGCAGGACGTGCTTGCCCAGGAGTGGAGCGTGGAACACGTAGCCATAACCTGGTGGAAGCGCAGTTGTGTGGAGTCAGTGGTGAGAGAACTGTAGTACGTGAAATGTGGCTGCGTTCATACAGTCTCCCACCGAGTCCGAGGTACGCACGGTAATCAGATTTCTCCACGCTAAGAAGCTCTCGGCGTCAGAGATTCCCAGGCAGCTGTATGAAGTGTATGGACAGAATTACATTAGTGAAGGAATTGTCTGAAGATGGTGTAGAAAATGCACAGCAGGCTGTACCAATGTCCACGACGAACCCATCGTGCACACAACATGAGAAACTGCAGTCGCTAGGTGACAATCTCATGCAGCAGGGAACAGAAGATCTGCGGAAACTAACATGAGAGTTCGGACATTGTGAACTGCCGGTTCTGCAGCATTGCTTGCTGCACACTTTCCACCAATTCAGGCATCACCATGCCTGCCAGGGGATCTCTAATGCCGACAGCTTCTTAGTATGGAGAAATCTGATTACCGCGTGTACCTCACACTCGGTGGGAGATTGTATGCGTACAGCCATGTTTCCCGTACCACAGTTCTCTCACCACGGACTCCACACAACTGCGCTCACGCCAGGTTATGTCTACGTATTCCTCCTCCACACCTGTGTAAGCGCATCCCACTCTGACCAGTTGTGCCATCTTGGGGCACTTTCGGAACTTACTTTCTGGATGCGCCTCTTATGTAAAATAAATAGTTTTCAATATTTTTTGCAACGGGATTGTGGAGAGAAATGAAGTTTGTGATTAAATAATTATCTCATGCGAAATTACGGATATTTTCATGCAAAATTCTGGCAGATTGTTATACGATAGTTCTATTGGAATGTTTACATATTAAAATTAATAAATATTCTGTACTACTTTCAATTATAAATTTCAAGTATCGGTATTGGCTCAGTCCTAATATTAAGACTTACAAATATTCTTTAAATTGTTACTATGTTTGAATCTCAATATCAGTGAGAATCAGTAACAGATTTGGCACTGATAACACTTCAGCACTCATTAAATATCCTCTGTGCACTATTAGCGATTTCACTAGGTGATTCAATTTGACTAAATATAACAATAAAATTTAGGTTGTGTTAAGTTGGTATTAAGGGCATTTTTTACAATTCACGAATTTTCTTGATTGATTCATTGACTGAATTAGGTTATTTCATATGCTTTTCTGCCACTTTTGGCTAATTGCGAGGATAAGGATGAGTGCTGAAGTGATGTTTTGATGAAGACACACTCACAAAGAACACCCCCAGGCTGGGATTCGAACTTGGGACCACCATGGAGGTAAAAAGTGATGGTATCAGTAAACATATGTTTCAAATCAACACTTAGTTCATCCATTTGAATATACACGATTGTCCACTTATTTTAGATGCCTTCCGTTGTTGCCTTCTTGACACTTGACACAAATGCGGTAACGGGAAACAAGGTTCACGCTATGAAGCCCATCGTAGGTGCATGGCGTTCCTCGTTCCATCCCTCTTGTCGAGACCCGTGTATTGGACACAGCTGTCTAATTCATGGTCAGTCACTTACTGCAAAGCCTGGTGCCTCCAATGTGTCATGTTTGTAATGGCGTTTTAAGTATTCGGCATATTCTTGTTGAAAATGCCACTTTTGCTTTCCTCAGATAGACTTTTAATCTTTCCAACTGTTTTGTCATCCCTGTTGGGAGATGACGCCAGTGTTTTATCAAATGTTTTTAGCTTTTTACAAAAAGCTGGTCTCTTCCACTGTCTGTGAGGAAGTTTTTTAGTGATTCTGACTTCTTAATGTGTTGTGTTTACAACATTGCACTTTTACTTTTCTCAAAGAGCTTTTTACACCCCTTGTTTTAACATTTTAACTAACCGTGCTTTCCAGATTTCACCAGCGTGCATCAGACTGGTGCACTAAAAATGACGTCATATTCGGTAAAATTCGGAAATCTTCACATTGAAATCAATGAAAGTTAGATTCGGAATGCGCACACATATCTGCGTTTATCAAGAAATCACAGAAGATATTTCATGAATATTATATATTTTCACTTAACGACATCTTACTTTGCATGTGCAGTACGAATTTAAGTGGTATTCTTTTGTAAGGATATCGAATTTTGCAAATCGATGCTTTCCTACATGTTGCAGCAAAGATGGATGCATGTTTTGATGCATCGGCATACTTTATTTCCCTTTGTGTGCAAGTGAAAGAGCAGTAGTATTTAAAATGCAAGAAAATTGGTGTGACATTCAGTACTACTGCCTACAGGATGCATATCACGAATCAGAACAAGCTTCAGTGCAGACGACGCCATTTTCATTCACCAGCTGCACCAGCTCTTGAGGCTGGTGTAAATTGATGACGTTATGGTTTAACCTGGTGAAAGCTTTGGTGCACCCCAGTGAAATACGGAATGCCAAAGCGTGCATCAGCGGTGCCCCAGCCCGTCCACTGGTGAAATCTGGAAAGCACGGTAAGAATTTTAGATAAGGGTATGTTTCCCCGTATACAGTGAAGGGTGCATAATGGCTGTATGTGCCGATGCATGCAACAATTGAAATTCAATCAATCAATTGAAACCTTGGAGGAAGGTTTCATCTCATATTACATCTCTAAACAGGAACAACAGACTGCTATGATACAATTGTAAATACCTGGTGGTATTCCGGGCGGTGGTGCTGGATGTGGTGCCTGCTGCGGCTGTTCTTGTTGCTGAAGCTGTGGTGGGGGCTGGGTTACTTGCTGCGCCAACAATGCCGGGGTGAGTGGAGTTGCTTGCTGCAATGGCTGAACAACTTCAACCGTATCTGCTTGTTGCTGTGGTCCCGGGAGTTGTTGAGGTGGTAATTGTTGCGGCGGCTGCTGCTGGACATCTTGCATGATTAATACTTGTTCCTCCTGTGACTTCTTATCTCTTCCTGCCTCCTGGTCATCCATGCGGGATAAACGCGAGTGGAGATCCGATTGTCTATCTTGTTCCCTTCTGCGATGGACCTCTTCCATCTGAAAATTATAATATTTCACTGTTACTGAAATTTGAAATGCCTTGTTTGCTTCTTTAACTTTTCACTTTGAAGTAAAATTTAGCACTGATCCAATAATGATGTGAGCCACGGTGGTATAGTCAGTAGGGTGTCTGACTGCCACAAGGAGACCCCGGTTCGATTCTTGGGGTGGGTGATCTAAGGTCGGAAATTTTCCGGACTTGTCCCTGCATAAAGTGTCTCTGGGGCTCACCCATCTTACTTGCGGGCAACCCTGGGGGGTAAAGGTGGCTGGAGCATGGTACTGATCACATCACCTTCAAAATGGCCGAGATCGAGAATTTATGGGGCCCCACATCCCCTACAATGTGCCTTCATGGCATGGTGCTATATGCACAGGTAACTTTACCTTTATCCAATAATCATGTACAGGGTGTTAAAAAGTACATAACGAAAACAAACTACCATATTTTCCATGTCATTAGAGATAGTGGCTCCAAACTTCACAGGGCACTGGAATTCAGGTTACAAAATCGTTCTCAGACTGCAGTAGTGTGTGTCGTGCATATATGGCACCCTATAGTCTTTCTGGTGAAAGAATATTACAAAAATGACAGTAGCCTGGAAAAGATCCAAAAAGCACTCTGCACCAAGCATAGAGCGAAAGTGGGACCAACACGTCAAACAGTCGCCAATTTGATAGCAAAGTTGGAATGAACTGGAAGTCACTCTAATAAACTTACGATTGATATTTCCATGCAGTTTTCGTTCGTGATCAATTTCGCCACCTGTCTGGTAGCTTCATCAAGCGTGTACCGTCTTCCTGCGAGTGAGAACCACACCACCCACAGCAAGACAGTACATGCCTGATAAAGCAACCAGACAGGTGACGAAATTGATCACAAACAAAAACTGCATTGAAAAATCAACCATAAGTTTATTCAAGTAAATTACCTCTCTCTCCACATATCCGCCAAACTGTTATCTTCAGATACAATGAACTGGAAGTGTAGTGGATTATATTCTGTGGTGGCTAATTTTGAATATAGACTTAATCATGAGATTAAATGTGAGGGGTTTCATATTACTTCATAAATTCCATGAGTTCTTATGTAATTTACATTTGAATGCACTGAATATATGCTTGCATTGGAGAATTACTGTTTCTTTCATTAAGTCTCTTTTTTTTTTACACCCTGTATCAGTACTGGCTGTTATCAATGGTATCAGTACCAGTAAGTATCTGTTTGAATTTATCACCAATACTTTTATTTAGTATGTATCAAGTACGTATACAGTACGTAAAATGCACAATTTCCAAACTTTCTTTGCCAATTCACAATTTCAGATATTTGGTGACAGTTTTCAGAACTAGTGGAAATGAGATTGTCTATTATGCTATATGGATGACTGTATAGAAAGCATATAAAAATTACGTGTGTTCAAAAAGTGTTCCTACCTTCTAAGGTCATTGACAAATCCTGCAAATATCTTTCAGCATATTTTAGCATCACTTGTATTAGGGACGAACCAATTTGAAATTTTGGCAGACACCGACAAAATACTCCACAGGTTTCAATTCCAAATGACATTCTCAATAAATGTATTTGGTCTAGGAATTAATTCGTGCCCCTGGACAAGAGATGGCGTAACGAGCATATCATCCCACAGTTTCGTGTAGCCACACATGCGTTGAAAACTCCTGTCAGCGTGCATCGTTCGTAGTATAAGGCAGTTGAGTGACGTGTCAACAACAGCATTTTGTAGTCAACTGAACATGGCGCAGTTCGTGCCAGATAAAGTGTTTTTGCGGGGTGTTCTGCTTCATTACTTTAACATGCAGAAAAGTGCTACCGAAAGTCATCGTATTTTGGTGGAAGTGTATGGTGACCATGCGCTAGCTGAGCGAACGTGTCAGAAGGGTTTGCATGGTTTAGAAGTGGTGATTTCGGCCTGGAAGACCAAGAGCGACCTGGACAGCCAAAAAAAAATTGAAGACGAAGAATTGAGAGCATTGCTCGATCAGGATTCGTGTCAAACGCAGGAAGAACTTGCAGAAGCATTAGGCGTTGATCAAACAAGTTTCCAAATGCCTCAAAGCCATGGGAATGATTCAAAAGATGTCACATTGGGTTCCACATGCATTGAAAGACAGAGACGTTGAAAGACGAAAAACTATTTGCGAATTCCTGCTTCAAAGACAGAAAAGAAAGGGGTTTTTGCATCGCATTGTTACTGGCGATGAGAAGTGGATCCATTACGAGAACCCGAAATGAAAAAAGGCCTGGGTGAAGCCAGGTGAACCAGGTCCATCACAACCGAAACGAGATATTCACTGTGCAAAGGTTATGCTGTGCATATGGTGGGATATGAAAGGTGTGGTGTACTATGAGCTGCTGCAACCGGGTGAAACTATTAATGGAGAACGTTATCGACGACAATTAATGCGTTTGAAGCAAGCTCTGGCCAGGAAACTACCAGAATGGGAGAACAGACATGATAAACTTATTTTTCAACATGATAACGCTCGCCCACATGTCGCAAAACCGGTCAAAACCTATTTAGAAAATGTCGGATGGAAAGTTTTACCCCACCTGCCGTATTCACCAGACGTTGCTCCTTCAGACTACTACTTGTTCGATTGCATGAATAACGATTTGATTGGACTGCGGTTCACTTCTTCAGAAGATATCGAAAAATGGGTCTCTGACTGGATCGCTTCAAAGGATGAGGACTTCTTTCGCCACGGAATCCGTAACTTGCCTGACATATGGGCGAAAGTGGTGGCTCGCGATGGACAATATTTTTCTTAAGGTATTTATGTATTTTGTGTTTGAACTACAGCTTCAATGTGTGCGTAACACCGGCACGAATTAATTCCTAGACCAAATATGTTACCAGATGAACCAAGCTTTTGCAATGCAAAAGGAGCTGCACATTTAGACATGCACAGTATTATTTTTTTTTTTAAAAAAAAAAAGACTATAACTAAGTGCATGCATATTTAGTTTTTGATGCAAAACACGAAATGAGAAATAACACATTGTAATGTTAATTTTTCATGTTCTTGAAAGGTGTGAGGTGCATTTCACTACCATATTTTGAAAAACTAAAATATGCTGACCAAGGCAGTAATTTATTTTATAAAAAAACATAAACTAACGTAACGTTTCAACCTTCTAGCAAGGTCTTCTTCAGACTCTGTATCAAGTACAAAAGTAACCAGATACCACAAAAGACCATTATATATACACAAACATTACTCCCTCCAGACTATTTAGAAAGTTGTTTGGAACTTTCTAGCAGATGACTTTCACTTAGCCAACTTCACTTTCACCTAAAAGGCTAAACACAATTACTTCCATATAGAATGTGGTTGGGCTTTTAATCTCACACTCTTTTCCCTTCATTTTTCTTCCTTCTCCTTTCCTCTTTCTCTCTTGTCCTTTCCACTCTTTCCAACATCTTCTTCCATTCTTTGTTTAACTTCAGTCCCCCATTCCAGTTCATTGTGTCTTCTTCACCTTTCTTCTCTATTTCCTTGGCTTCCTTCCATTTTCTCACTAGCATTCTCTTCTCCCTTCCTATCTGCTTAGCCTTATTTTGTCACAAAATTATGCGAAATAAACTGCACAAAACAAACTATTTAATAATAATAAATAAACTAGACGAAATTTATGGATCATTTACTAACACCTTCTGAGGTCTGAGTTATCCTGTGAGTTATGCAAATCATGAAAAATTGATTAATTCTGTTGTAAATATATGAGAAGCAAAAATGGACTCATTTATACAGGAATAAACTTAATACTCTGATAACTATACAAATTAGTTACGTGTTTACCGCATCCATCATGAACTATACAAATGTCATATTAGAAGTGGCATGTTAATTTTGTGTAATAAGGGTAGTTCTTAAATCAAATTTAAGGTTTTATTCACCATTTTAAATGATGATAAGCAATATTATATACCACTTTGATCCCGAAATATGCCCAGTTTTTGTAACAATATCTTGATATTTTATTCACCATAACTATGTGGTCCAACTATAACAAAATGGCAAAATATTACACCAATTTATATGATATTTATAAATACAGGTATAAATTATAGGTAATTCTATTGATAAACCGATATGCCTATATGGGTCGATTCCACTATAGTACCAATTCATGTCTCATCCCTAATTTGTAAGCTGTACTCAAAGGATTTTGAAGAATAGTTGGACAGAAATGCATCTCAAAATATACCATGCAACCATTACTAGCTTCCACAAACAATGCATGTACTTTAAATTTATGTAATTGAAAAAAAAATACTTGCCTCTCGCATGAATTCATCTATATCCTGCCCTGCCATCTGCAACATCTTCTGCTGGAGAGCAGTGGGTTGCGGCGCAACTGTGGCCATCCCGACGCCTCCTTCCTTCAATACGTCCTTCTCCTTCTTGTTCTCCACTTCACCATCTTCATCTTCATTTTCCTCTGGAGTTTCGTCACCGCTGTCATCTTCGTCCTTATCTTCTTCCTTCTCCTCATCTTCATCTGCATCTGCGAATCTTATCACCCTTTGCCTTGGTTTATCTTTGTCCTTTTCTTTCTCAGTTTCCACTTCTTTATCAGTCTCTTTGTCAACTTCCATTTCCTCATCGCTACCGTGCTCTGATTCCATTGGCTGTCCATCATCTGAAAAAAAAAATCTTCATAAACAGAGGTAGTTATTTAACCTGCGTTTGATCACAGATGAGCGCCGCACTCACTTTCAATTTTAATGAAGTGCCATTTTAACAGTGCTCGCTAGCTGACTTTTCGAGTGTCACAAGTGACCTGATCACATTCTAATGAGATGACATTAACGGCAGTGTGAGAGAGACCATTGCTGTGGAAGCAGTGTTGTCACAGTGAGCACAGAGCTCACCCACGACTGATTACATTTTTCTTTTATTTAGGTTTGTGCATTATTTAGTCAATAAGTCTACTCTGTTTCTACATGTTTTTGTTGTGTGAATAGAAAATACGAAAAGTGCCTACGTATAACATTCGCGTATAACAATGGATAACATATTTTTATTTTTTTTCCTGAGAGCACAAAGACTATGTTCTAATAATAAGGACATCAAAAATGAAGAAGAAAGGCTTTTTAATTTAGCAAAAGAAAATGGCTTTTGCACTAACAGAATAAACCAAATCAAAAAACAAGTCGCAAGAAAACTAAAGGAAAAGAGAAATACAGACAAATATGAAAAATCTGTTGAAAAGAAATTTGTGTGCATTCCATTCCACATAAAATTGCAAAATTTTTTAGAAGTTTTAATTTCAAAATTGTTTTTAAATCACCAAGAAGTTTGGAATGTACATTTAATGAATTCAAAATGAGAAACTCTACCAGATGTGGAAACCACAGGAATATATAATATAAGTTGTTCATGTTCAAAGGATTATGTGGGACAAACAGCAAGGAAAATGGCAATAAGATGGCACGATTTGGACATTAGCCTATAAATCTAAACCCAAGAACAGGTTTGTCAACTCATATCATCGAAGAGAAGCATTTGATTAAAAAGAGAAGGGTTTTAAAAAGATTAACGGGAAACACAGAGTTGAATGTCTGGGAAGCTTCGTTCATTGCAGAAGAACACTGGAATAAATTAAATAATGAAAATGGTAACATAGATTCAGTATGGAGTTTTCTTTTTCACAAATGGAGTAAGCCACCATCTTTAAAATTTAATGTAACAGAAAACATCAAGAGACTTTGTGAAAAGAATGATGAATTTGAATTACCTGATGATATTTGGGATTCATAATTTTACAAAAGTCTGAAATAAAAATAAAACAGACTGCTTCTTTTCACAGTTAAGTTGCTATATTACAACAATGTAACATTGACAACATCCATTATATAACAGATTCTTTTTGTTTAAAAAATTACTAACCATTGTTATAACTGTATCTTTAGTCAAAATGAAAATAAATGTCTGATGAAAGAAGCGTGTGTTCTCCTGAAACGTCACAAAGAAAAACTGTTTTCTTATGCTTGTAATAACCGTAAACTACAGGAAAATAATAGTGATTTTATATTATATAAGATTTGTGGAGCACAGATGGAACTGCCCCAGAGATCTTCAGGGCACCTTTGAGGAACATGTCATTTGTGTTAGTGTTGAGAGCTGTTTGCTTTCATGATGTATTACTCAGTGGCGTTGCGTGCGGTTCACATACGAGTGTTCACAATAATGTTTTTGTACTGAATGCAGATTTACTCCTCTCCCTTGTAACTTCATCTTCAATTGAAAAGGTGAGACTAACGGTTCAATTTATTTTTAACAATTTCCCCCCCAAAATCATGCTATATTTGAAGTAATACAAGAAGGACCATGGGGAAATTGCCCCTCTCTCGCTTAAAATCGGCCAGGTTTAGCGAATTCTCAGTAAAGTTTGCAACTATGTAGCGCAGACCTTTTCGAGTCCCCCTAGACATGCCTTGTATATGCTGCACTCTGGTGCCGTAAGAAGTATTACAGCTTGCATCAGTGTTCGCAGAGCGAAGTGAACATTTTTGGGATATAGTGGCCAACAGCCCCTTAGCTGTCAGCTCTATGCAACATGCACAGCAATTGTGTTCAACACCCTCCGCGGAACACCATGGGAGTCAGTGTTACGAACTATGTAGAAAAGTAATAGGACGTGAAAGAAGTCGTGTCAGGGTAAATTGTGTATAAATACTCGTGCAACAAACATAGTATTTCTTCGAATAAATATACGTGTGTGTGTGTGTGTGTGTGTGTGTGCGTGCATTTAATATGTACGTAATTTAAGACATATACATGAGTGTTCACGTGTTCATGCGAACATTATCACGTGACGCACCTGGTATTACTTACTCGGTTTGAAAACAAATAATTATGTTGAAATAAAAATATAATAAAGAATGGAAATAAAAAACAGATCACTAGAAGTACATAAAACAAATTTTAAAAATTCACCAACATGCAACTAGCGAGTTAACGATTATGGTTCAATGTGCTTTCCATCTCTCTAATCAGAATGATGTCGTCTACAACATTTCTGGTTTGGAGTACCAGCCTTGTCATGCCTTTGTGAATGATCATTTATTGATTGCAACTAATCATCATTCTTCCTTGTTATCGAGATCATCCTATTGATTGATTGATTTGCCACCTTTCTTCCATTTTTGGGTAATTGCAAAGATAAAGATGAGTGACAATATGATGAAATTGATGAAGAAACATTCACAAAGAACACCCATGTGCACGCTGGGACTCGAACCTGGAACCCCTGGCATCGCAGCATGGTGTATTAACCACTCTGCCATGGAACACAAACCAAACAAGATCGGAGAAGTGAGGCAACATAATAGTGTGAAAATGTATCATCAAAATATTTTGAGGTGTACTACATCCGAACACCATGTTGACACAATGCAACATACTTGATAAATTTCACACATCAAACTTCAAGTAATTACTAATAAGTCACAACTCACCATCTTTATGTTCTACATCTTCATCATCATCATCGTCGTAATCACCGAGCTCTGGCGGAGGGCATGGTGGTACACCTGGTGGTTTCTTCAACTTTGGTGGAGGACTGAAAGACAATTTAAGGTCACTTTATCAGCATTTGCGTTTTATTTTCCACAACTTTTCTACTTGCAATGATATTAAGGCCATGCTGCACATTCGACCTGTTGACTAGATAAGCCTATTTTCTATCACAGATGTATAGACAACAGACCAAGCAACCTACATGAAGATTCACTTGAATGCTCTAGGAGGAATTCTAAACAAATCATTTTTCTTTTTTTAAATTTTGTTTTTCAAAAAGAGAGGAAGTTTCAAAACAACTTTACTGGCATAAAAAAAAATTTGAACACTTCCTTTATGACAAATGGACGGGTTAAAGCTACAGTGGTGTAAGTCACTTTTAAAAAAGAAGAGACAGACACAGAAACCAGATCGAGATAAGTCAATCTGTTAACAGAAAACGTGAAGTAATTCAGAGATTCATTCAACTGTCAACAGATGACAGTTTAACCTTTTGCTGCCCAAGCATCTCGAACGAGATACCCAAATGTGACCCTCACTGTCCCAAGCATCTCGATCGAGACGCTGTGTCAAGGTCGTAGTTTTTACGTTATAACTTTTCTATTTATGGCTAGAATTTCGATTTTATTTTTTTATATTGTTCCTAACACATGTATTTAACAGAAATGGTTTTTTGCATTTTTTTTTGTCTTCATGAAAATGGAGGGGAAAAGGCGGGAAAAGGTACTTCTCTTTTGCGGCTCTTTTCAACGTCAAATTTTTGCCGACAAAGGAAGACCGGCTTTGTTGTTCTAAAGCAATGCTTTTCACTCCCTCCTGCTATCTGCGTTCGAAGGAAGCTTGTTTATAAGTATCCGATGTCAAAATGGAAGTTTTCCGTGAGGGCGGAAGCAGGGGGTGGGGGTGGGGGAGGGGGAAAACTGGTTGTTGAATCTGCATTGTGAGAATGGGAATTCGAAGCGCGCTGAAGGAAACCTTTGTTTGTGAGCACAAGTGTTCCACAATGTTGAACAGAGGTCACCCAGCATTGTCTAAAAATAGAATGTCAAGCAGCTGCAAGAATCGGCGTTCATTTTCCAGTGCATTCTAGCTTTTCGTCCGTGAAAGTTGTGCGTAGGTGTGTGTCGTTTTGTGCCCAAGTGCGAGGATATTTTTTGACTGAAATGACATACTTCCAAGGACTTTTTTGTCATCTACGTGTTTGTGAAAAGTGTGCTAGCGATAATTTCTATATGCATTTTGAACTTTTCACATCCTTTTTCGGGGGAGGGGGGGGACGGGGGGAGAAACCCCATTTTTTTAAAAAAAAAAATTTCAGGGGATTTCCCCCCCTTTCCCCCTCCATATGTGCGCCGAATGTGCATAAATTATATATCGTCTGAATCTGTGATTCATTCTGCGTACAACGGTATATCGTTCATATCTCCAGGGCAAATAGTCTCTGAGCTAAAGTCATTTCAAGGTACCACTGCATTTTGAAGCTTGAATCAGTGGCATGCCGACAATTCCTTTTGGGGGTATAACTCAAGTTACATTGGTCATATGATAATAATGCAAATATTTTTGTGTTCCTTACATGTTAGCGATCATTTCCATGTGCATGTCGACACTGTCATGTACTTTTTGCTTGAGGGGAGGGTGGGGAAACAAAATTTTTTTCCCCGAAATTTTGGAATTTTGAGAGTTAGCCCCCTCCCCCCACCACATATACGCCGAATTTGCAAAAATTTCATATAGTCTCAATCTCTGGTTCATTCCGCGTACAACGGTATATCACTCATCTCTCTAGGGCAATTAGCCTCCGATCTACACTCATTTAATTGAAACTCTGCATTTTGCTCAAAATCGGCTCGGGACAGAGAGGCTTACATGTGAAAAAGGCCTTGGGCGGCAAGAGGTTAAGGTCTAGTGATGAAGGAAACAGCTGTTGTGTTGATCACCAAATTGCTGTGAGACAAACTCTTTTTTCTAAAACAAAAAGTGACTTACACCACTGTAACTTTAACCCGTCCAAATGTGAATAGATGAGAGAACAAACCAGGCTGCCATTAGGAGTGTGTGATGTGTGACATCACCAGTGGCGAAGCGTAGAGTTGCTAGCAGGGTAGGCACAAAAGTGCGATAATATCCATTACTTGCTTAAATCTGTAAAAAGAAAGGGAGGGGTGCTGTCATGGAGAGTGGTTCAATGTCTCTCCAGGCTGCTTCTTTACTTGCCAGTGGCGTGACGTTTTCAAAAGTGTTGTTACCGGCCATCAGTACGATAATTATGTCTTAGACGTTCTCCTCCCGCCCACAAGTTCCCCTGATTTATGCACCCACCTCCAGAAAGAACTACCAACCATAAGACATCGCGAAAATCCAACGAATAGTGCTCTAGCCCTGTTGTCAATTCTTCATCACTTTTTTCTAAATTTATTTATTTATTTTGCAATGAGGTGAAAAGGGCTAGAAGAACCCCATAATTGTGGGTCAGTATGACGTTTGTGCCGTGAGCAGATGACAGAATTCCGCACTTTCAGCGACTGTCAGTTTGGTACGTTCTACTGTTGCCAACTTAGTTTTTTTTTAGCAAGACTTCCTCGCACCAAGGAAAACACCATTGTTATCTGTTGTCTAACTAAAAGGAATGGATGCAATTAATTCCAGTCTTGGCTTTCTAGATAAATGAATTTCTGACACCTGTATGTGCAAGTAAACATAAATTAAATTTTGGATATTTTCGTCTCAGTTGTTCTGATCTATGTTAATCGTGACGATGAGAATATATGGAGAATGAATTCAAGAGGATGAGGAAACATTGACATGACCACAATTAGGTCACCTGGCTTCGTAACGTGTTAGGATGACCACTACGGGGCTTTCAAGAAAAAACATACGTAAAGGTGACCTATCTCATTCAGTGTGAACACTTCGCATCCTAGTTTGTTCTACCCCCCTTTACGTGATAATAGAACATAGGATCCTTGTTTGGGACCCTTCTATGATGGCAACACGAAATGTTACTATGTAACATATAAACAGGTTATATTAAATGTAGTTGCTTGAGAGAATAGAATCCCAATTTTTAGGCGCAATTTAGCTCTTTTCTGCCAATCCAAAGTGACAACACTGGCCTGTTCCGCCAGACTTGAAACAGACCCTGCAATAACCCCATAACACTCTTTGTCCTAAACCCAAAAAAGTCTTCCTTTGCATTGTACTCTCATTGGCCGCCCTCTTCTCTTGTTATCCCTTCAGGGTAAACGAAACTGCCTACCTCCTTGCTTGTGTAGGCTGCATAAAAAATGTCTGCTTGTAATATCTATTCGACGACAGTGTTAACGCATTAAATAACGTTTCAACAACTTATAATTTTTTTAAAAAAATTGCTGTCACTTGCCACTGCTACTTGCAAAGGAAAATAGAGTTGAAAACATTTTAGAAGTTATTCTTATAAGAAGAAAACATGTAAGATTAAAAGTGGGTCCTACTTTACCGATGATTACATCTTCACTCAATTAAGAACTCGATTGTTGCATTTTAGTCCAGCACTTCTTGCATAAATCTGATTGCTGCACACGACACGAATCACAAACAAAACTCTACAGCCAAGAACCTCCCGCTCCGAACTACGCTCCCTTGTAGCGTCCTGAGCAGGAGGCAAGTTTTCACAAAGAGGGAACAAACTAGAGAATTCCCGTTCACGATAAAAATAAATTATTCTATTTCCAGTGAAAGTAAAACTACTTTGTAAATATAAGGCGTAACTAGCATATTAATTTACATAATTTGGTATGAAGACTTACTTTAGAAATATAAGTTCTTTGGACTTTCTGTTTACGCTACGGTGTTGGGTGAATCCACAAGACCATCAGCACTCTGACCAGAAAACGAAGTCAGAACTACAGTACTCAATAATTTTCAATTTCACTTACTCTTGTCGATGAAAGGAAGGAAAAACCTAAGTCTTGTACAAAATATGGAGAATGTACAATGAAATAGAAATCTCTCTGCACGAACACAGGCTAATGTTTATAAAAATGCTGGTACACCACAAGTTTCCAACCCTGGCGGAAATGCAGTGTTGCTGACATTCTGTTCGTACTAGTGGGTAACACCGCGAGGCCGGCCTCAGGAGTACGTTATAAGCATACGTACAGTACTCGTAAGATTAGGCTTCCCGCATATACGACCGTACCACAGAATGTGAAGAGAAGAGGCCCCAGCAAATGTGCCTCACTCCGTGGAAATTTCGTATACTAGACAGGGTTAGAATTTTTTTGTAATTATCATAAATGAAAATTCCAAACTTTTGCATTTCATTGCATATGTTTTGACGAAAGAAGTAAATACAACTTTAAAAGAGTAATGGCGTGGGTAGGCCCGGCCTCCTGGCCTCATAGGACGCTTTGCCACTGGCCATCACATAGGGGCTCATGCTTCTGATATATCTTATTGGCCCAAAAATAAGCTGCAACCTAAAAATTCGAGGGGAAAAAAGAAGAGACAATACCTGGATACAATCCACACCCTTAAAGTTTGAGCAGAGAGATTGAAGGAAGAAAAATTACTGGTAGCAATTATATTCTACATATACAGTGGAACCCTGATTTTTACATTTTCTCACATTATACATTCAGTCTCCATGGTTCCAATAGAGCAAAATATTATAAAATTTCCATTGATTCTACATTTTCCCGCATTAAGTTTTTTCGCCTTGGTCCTTTGAAAAACGTAAAATCAAGCTTCCACTGTATCTACCATTTACTATTTGAAAAACTATATGTACCTATAGAAATTCCCTCAAACAAATTTCTTTTCTCCTTAGGCACGGTATCAATCATTATTAACTTCAGTAATAAGAAGTACTTAAAGATTTTTCTTAACATATCAATGTTGCCATCACTGAACTCACTATTCACTTCACCCTCCACCCCTAGTACATTCTCCCCGCTGCCAGCCAGTGCATTCGCCTTGCAGAATTTTTGAACCCCTTGATTATTTTCTGGACTACGAAGCGAGAATCCACTTGCACAGAATACGACATTTTGACATCAGAATGTCGTAAAAGCCAAGGCCGTGAATATAAGCCACACATTTAACTTTTCACGGTTGATAAATTTGTATAAAACATTCGGCTTATTTTCGGGCCAATACGGAGTCTAGGGAATGTAAATTTCAATTCGGATTCTAAAAGGTTAAAAAGAAACCAAAAGAAGATGTTTTAAAAAGTCAAAAAGTTCTCGACGAAAGCACCAACCTGTATGCTGAAGTCTTCTTTAGAATGCCGTGAGCAGGCAAAACCCCAAGCACTGGCAGCATGGCTGCTGGAAGAATGGGCAGGTCGCTCGGGAGAGGTATCTGCGAGGGAGGGGCATCGGGCAACTGGACTGTGGGAAGCGGAATGTCGTCCACTTGCACCTGCTGTGCGTGACGGACAGATTCAAAGTATGCAACCAGCGTCATTCGTCGCTTCTCGTACTCCACTTCCAATCGCTTCAGTTCTGCCCATTTATCGGGATCTTCTTTATTCTGCAAACACAAAAGAAAAAGGAATTACTGCAGTTACATATACTACTGCAGTAGTGATGTTATGAACAGTTATTATTCCTTCTGTGACACCATTCTTTATTTTCTGAACATTTGTCGTAACCTGTTCCTGGATTTTGTTGAGGAAAGTAGTTTTACATAGGAAGTTGCTGTGGCTCACCTGACAGAGGGTGATTGAAGGTCGCCACAAGAGGAACAACACCAGGTAATCCAGGTAGCAGGGGATCTTTTGATTGCGAGTGCTGAAAGGAGTAACACAGCTAGGAGAGAAGCTACTTGTGTCGAACGGGGTAAGTCATCCCTTATCCATAACCTGCCATTCTGAGTCAGAAGTGTTGGGGATTAAACATCAAACACGTTGTTTATTTAAGTGTTAGTTTAGTACCTCATATCTGGCCTTTTAGGGCCATCACAGTCAGCGAGTCTTATAGTTCAAGGGTGAATTACAACCCTAATGGTTCGATCCCAAGTTCATGATTTAAGTAATAATTATCCTGGTACAGATTAGACTAATATACATTTCTGTGCATTTTAAATGAAAAATTTTGATCTTCGAGATTGTCAAGTAGTTAATGTGTATATTTTATCAGTGAGGTATAGTCACAGACACTTCTGGGTCGTAACAATTCTACTGAGGTTGAAAAAATTTTACGACCAGTTAAGTTGTGGAAAAGATTCCAAGCTTTCGAGAGCTAACGTCACTCTCATCTTCAGGGTAAAATCCCGAGAGAATATTTTCATCATTCATCGCCAGGAAAGCTTCAAGACTTAATTCTACTGAGGGTACTGTCACAACCCAGAAGTGCCTGTGACTGTATGCGCACGTCACATATCTTTTAGTTCTTCTTAATGATTCTCCAAGAACAGCACTGCATAACAGGCATTTCAATTCTTCCTGACATGTTACTGAAGGTTTGTTTAAAGTGAAAAATACCTTTGTTTATTTGTTTATGCTCTTTCTTTGCATTGCCAACTTGAATTACACTGTAACGTATTTCTAGAGGCACATATTTTTGGTAAATAAAAAAGCAAAATTTCGGTACAAAAACGGAGTCAATTTCGGGTTCAAAAGCGGTAAATAAAATAAAATATCGGTGTTATATTGGTGAAAAAATGGATGAAAAGTGGTATATAAAAAGACATATTGGTTTCAAAATTGTGAATATAATCCTAAATTTGATTAAAAAAAAAAAGGTAAAGTGCTCCCCTGTGCATAGCACCACGCCATGAAGGCGTATAGGGGGTGTGGGGGTAACGCCCCACACTTTCTTGATCCGGTCGTGAGTGGGGGTGATGTGATCAGCATGATGCCCCTGACCGCCTTTACCCCCAGGTACCCATGTTATTCGACGCTGGGTGGGCGCCGGGGCCGCTTCCATCGTTAGAAAAGTTCCCGGATTTGAACCGGCCGGGGATCGAACCCAGGACCTTTGGCATGGTAGTCAGACGCGTTACCGACTGAGCCACCGCGGCCACAAATTTGATTTAAAAACTACATTTAATCCACGGAATTAACATTTCACTTCTAATAGCACATTTATGTAGTTATCAGAGTATTAAGTTTATTTCTGTGTAAAGGAGTCCATTTTTGCTTCTCCAATATTAACAGCAGAATTAATCAATTTTCTGTGAATTGCATAACTCTAAGGATAATTCAGACCTCAGAAGGTCCCTGAATTTTGTGTTTATGAGTTAATTTCGCTTTTTGCAGTTCATTTCGCATTATTTCGTGACAAAATATGGTCACAAAATGCATCTCACACCTTTCAAAAACATAAACAATTAACACTACAATATGTTTTTTCAAATTTCGTTTTTTCGTCAAAAACGAAATATGCATGCCCCTACGTATTTCCAAACATGTGTCTCAATATGCAAAAAAAAAAAAAAAAAAACCTTGCTTGTATACAATTCAGCTTAGAAAATATTCCTTAAAAACATGTAAAATATATTTTTGTAATACAGTGTTTAGTCCCGTACCATGGTCGTGTGGTCTAAGGTCCAAGCTTTGGACATCGTGCAGGTTCTAGTCTCCCAGGAGAAGGCAACAACTTTTTCCGAGATTTCGGCCTGTGTATGGGACCGGTGGCCACCCACCATCATGAGGAAATTGGGGAGCTACAAATGAGTAGCGTAGTACCACACATCACCCCATAACAGGTTGGATGATTTCCTACCTCTGGTGGAAGTGAGGTATACACTTGCTCTCACGGGCTGTTATACCATGGGTTATTAATATACTGTTAATTAGAGCAAACAGAGAAAATAAAGAAAAGAAGCTGAATTCTGGGACATCATCAACGATTGCACTGATGAAAAATAATCTACATCAATAATGGCACACTTGTGGATCAAGTTGGACAAGGTTACAAAAATTTATACTAGATACTAAAACATACATCTACAAAGAAAAACTTACATAAATTGTACAATAATAGCTAGTGTATGCAGGATTTTATTTTTGGAGGGAGCTGAAATTGTACAAGTGGATAGCACGTAGCTGCATTCTAGCTAGCACGATACACTATAAAATATTTTGTAATCGCCATTCTCAACCTTTTTTTATAAGTTGTTCGAAGAGAAAAATGGAGGAATGAGTGATGAAGGGACATTCACAAGAAACACTCATTCCCAGACAAGGATTAAAATCTGGAGCCCCTAACATTGTAGCACATTCTGCTATGGGGTTGGCTGAGGAGGGGTTGTATCACCATGAGCTCCCACTTGTGTATCCCATTGATAACAATGCATTCCACGCTAGTACCAAGCAGAAACAAGCAACAATATTAATCTGCCCCTGGCCCGCAGCAAATGTGTTAAAACTACTATAATAAATAAAAAAAATTGAATTACTCACATATAACTTCAGCACACGCTCAAAAGTATCCCTCAATTTCTTACGCTTGTCCTTCAATACTTTCTCATTTAGAGGTGGCGGCTGCAAGACATTGTACTCTGCAATAAATAGAAATTTTAAACTATAATGACGTAAACAAATATCACATACAGGGCTATTCAAAAATGAAATTGACACTTTGAAATGATTGTAACTTGTATTTTTGGTTTGAGTTGGTGTTTAAGTCACTTTATGCACAGTAAGGCTAATCGGGACTGGACCTACAGTTTAAAGTGGGATCTGAACCACTATGTACCTCCACCAGGTATCAAACCTGGGACCCCTTGATTACAAGGCAATGGCACTACCACTGCGCCATCGGGGAGGCCTCAACTTGCATTGTTATTGAGATGTGTGAATACGTTATGTACGAAAAGAGTAACTAAAAAAATAAAATAATTCAGTGACTGTCTGCAACCATAATAGTACATGTCGGTGACGACACGTGACAACTTTTCCCAAAATGTCTCATACCCCGAAAGAGAAGGCCTTTTGGAGATTTGAAAGCCTGAACCCGTACCCATACCATAAAGCATCACATTGCCTAGCAGGCATCACATTTATGATTGGGTAAGGAAATTTATAAAGAGGCATAAGCAGTGAGGGCCATTAACATCGGGGGGAACGAGTGGAAGAGATTCGGGAAACATTCCTCCAAAGTCCAATAAAATCAACATCTTGTGCCATACCGAGCTGAACGTGTAACCTTTTCAAATTCAGTCCTGTATTTTATGCACTGCGGTAGCAGACTCAGACTTTCAAAACTCCATAACAAAAGAAGCCTTCTTTATCGGGGTAGCAGTCATTTTGTGAAAAAGTGTAATGTGGTGCCACTGGCAGGTACTATGGTTACAGGTGGTCACTGAAATAAAACTTTTTAAATTACTCTTTTCATATTCTTTACATAACATATTAGCACATCTCAATCTTTCTCAATTATGACATTCACCTATTAAGTAATGAAAATTAAGATGAATTATGACTAATGTATAATGTTTTGGACTGTATTAAGCGTAACGTTAAGCATTCGCTCGTATGTGTGAGTGTGTGTGTGCGTGCATGTGTAAGGACGAAAATGTATGTGTGTGTAATATAAACTGTATTGCCTTTTTGTTTATGTCAGTAAAATGGATAGCATGTGTCTGTGTGTGCGTATAGTAATTGTATTCTTTTGTATTCCTTAATTCTTTATGGTTTAAAACAAATAGCTTGGTGTTAAATACGACAAAAACAGCAACTCACTTTTTCTACTTAAATAACCCACCATGCACCTTAAATAATAAATAAAATTGCTTGGCATATATTTAGATACAAAATTAAGCTGGTCAATTCATACCCAGGAACTATGTAAGAAACTTGCCCGTGTCTTATATGTACTGCGGAAATTAAAAAGGTCTGTAAGTGAAGAATGATGATCTCTGTGTACTATGCTCTTTTCCATTCACACTTACTGTATGGAAATTTAATTATGGGGAAACTCTACAGGTGCAAAGGAAGTCTTTAAATGGCAAAAGAAGGCTATACGTTGTATTAAAGGAGTACAGGATATGGAGTCATGTAGGGAATTCTTTAAGGAATACCATATTATGACTGTGCCCTCTACAATTTTTATCATAGTTTAATGTACATAAAGGAAAACCTCCCCAGATTTAGGTTGCGTTCTAATGTACATGACTATAATACAAGGCACAATCTGAATATAGAAATGCCAGACTCAACAAAATTTTAAACATAATGGAATGAGATTATTCAATTTGCTACCAGCTTCTATACGTAATTTAGAAAACAAGCAGTTTGCTAAACACATTAATAATATATTAGTACAATATTGTGTATATATAGTGTCACGGAATTTGAAGAACACTTCCATCAGGGCCTGTAAAATGTAAATGTCTACTCATAATGCATCACAGAGCTGTAAAATGGGTTTTTGTACATGACTTGTATTGTAATCAAAATAGAGTACTATTTTCCAATTGCTTTCGCTGTAATAAAACATGTAGTGTAATTTGCAAACTGTATTGTTGAATGTGTAATATTTTAATATGTATTTTTAATTTTCTTTTCTTTTGTAATTTTTTATATTAGTATTTATATACTTATTATGACAAAGTCTATTGCAATCATGTTGTCTAATGACTAATAAAGTATTCTATTCTATTCTATTATTTTTTAATTTCCTATTTTATTAGAAAAGCAATGTAAGAAAAGTCGAAGTACATGGTTAAGTGGAAGAAAAGGCAAAATAGCATTAACTTCGCCATGTATATAAAGCTGAAATAAATAACAGCACATGTTACAATCATTTCAAACCGTCAATTTCTTCTTAAAATATAACTTTGTAATGAAGCACCTTGATTCGAGCATATTAACTACAGAATGATGTGGTATTCAAGAAGGTATGATTGCCATGGGGGAGACAGGTTGATTCCCAGAAGGGGTGAGCTCGGGTAGAAACCCTTTCAACATTGTTCCTGCATAAAGTAGCTACTGATTTTTTCCCCAATAACACTGATAAACAATGAAATACTCCTTTAAATAAAACTAAGTGATCTTTATGTATTCAGATGTGCTGATAACGAATATCGCATCCGTTTTCCTGTATCACCTAAAGTTTTTGCAGAACACCCACATTTTATAGTTTTATGGTTTCAGGTCTCCGCATCCAGCTTAACGTTTGGTTCCTAGCAAATGGATAACCTTTTAGCGACCTTGTGTGTTTATGACTGGCACTTAATATTTCGTGGAGGAAACATCTGGCAGTAGAGTAATTTCCTGTTTCTCTGTTAAAATTTGTTCTTTTGTGGGTTAGTCGAGTCTTAACTTCCTTTCCGATAACTTCGCGAGTAGCCGTACTTTATGTTTGTGTATGTTCGTGAAATTGTGAATGTAATATTGTGTATAGTCAAGTAAAGTGCAAGTTGTATTTTAACAAAACGATCAGAGCATTCATAATTGTTTTGTTCTTTTTAAAGAAATATATTATAACTCGATTAATGAGTTCTTCACGTCACGCAAATGTGTGAATAACCCGAACTTGTTTTGTTATGTTTGCAGGGAATTTACTCCGAAGTCACAGATAAATACTATAATTCCTATAGTGAAAAAAGCATATGAGTTGTATTTTGGAAGTAAAGTAGACGAGGGAAAAAGCTGGGCACCAGGTAAAATTTGTTGTAATTGTTCGCGAACTTTACGTGGTTGGCTTAATGGCACTCACAAATCAATGCCCTTCGGAAACCCTGTAATATGGACAGAACAGAAAGATCATACTACGGATTGTTACTTCTGTTTAACAAACATAGTGGGATATAGTTCAAAATCAAAACATTCTATATTTTATCCTGATGTTCCTTCAGCCTAGAAACCTATGAGTCATGATTTTATACCAATTCCTAAGCCTCCTAAAGAATGGACAGTGGATGAAACAGAACCAAGCAGTTCTTCTTCACTTTTTACATTCGCATTTGGACTTTTTCCCCCCTAACTTGGGCGCGGTTAGTGACGAATGCGGCAAGAGATTTCACCAGGATATTTCTGTCATGGAGAAACGATATGTAGGAAAATCGGTACAGAACATATTAGCAGACTACTGTTGGAACCTCAAGGAAGAGGTTTCTGGTGGCAGTTACAAACGGCAGAGTTCAAGAAATAAATTTTGAAAATGTGAGTAAAAATGTGTTTTTTTCCTTTTTTTTGCATGAAATTTCTTCATTGAACAGTCAAAATCGGTCCTAAATATATTTTTTTATATTTCATAGTTATTCACTTCAATATTTAAATCTTATTTCATGAGCAAACAAACAAAAATAATTTCAAATTTCGATGTATTATTACAAAGGGAATTGATTTTTTATTAAAAACAAAAAATGAAAATCCAGGGAAAACGATAGGTGATACAGCATTTCTACTTTCAGATTTGGATTCAGCGGGGTCGAATTATAAATAATCACCTATTTTCGTTCAAAGGAGCAAAAAAAAGTTTGAATTTGTTCATCAGTGTAATATAAAGGAGTGCACATTCACCCTATGTGCCAGTTAAGTGCACATATTAAAGATTTCACAAATCACTTATAAATTTCCCTTACTTTGTTACAATACACACAACTAATACTAAACAGCAAATATAGGATTACCATGCACTAAAATGCAAATTTATTTACAGGAAAACTCCTGTATGTCGGATTTGATTTAACAGTGTTTCCCAAAACGCATGCTGTACAGCTCTTAGTGTAATCACATAGACAGAAATTAAAATAATAAAAAGTATAGGTTGCACAGATTGGTGTTTTAAGTCCACTTTATGCACAATAGACTAATCGAGACTGGACCTACAGTCTAAAGTGGGATCCGAACCACCATGTGCCTCGACTGGGTATCGAACCCAGAACCCCTTGTTTACAAGGCAACAACGCTACCACTGCGCCATCGGGGAGGCCCTAGATTGCACAGAGAAAGTATACACAGTGAAAGTGTGGAAGAAAATTCTCAATTAAATTAATCAAGATAATGAATGAGGTACAAGAGTGAATATGAGAATCAAACATAATGTAATGGTGCACAAACGGCTTTTTAGCACTTACAGTGCAGACTCAGTGTTGCGTAGCTGCCAGAGTTGTAAACTATGAAAGTTGTTGCAACATGGTGCAAAATGTAATTAAAAAAAAAATAGCATCTAATCACGTTTGTTAAACATGCCTCCACTGCTAAAATATCCAGAATTCTCTATCTAACCCCAAAACATTGGCTCCATCAAATGGTACATCTCAGTCAATGTCTTGAAGACATAAGAAGTTTGAGAAGTATACTTAACAATGTATTTTCCACACACCAGGATTGTAAAATTCAAATTATATGGCAATTTGTGCATCATTTCACCAATAAATGTAACTGAAATGGAACCCCCCTCACAAACACATACAGAGAGAGGGGGGAGGGTAAGTAATTGGGTGTGTGTCAATAAAACTGCCTAACCCAACAGAAAGTAACAAAATAAGTCATTGAATGCATTTAAAGCCTCTTCTCTAGACACCAGTATATTGTAGATAAACTGTCCTAAGAAAGTGCACATTGTGTGTGTGTGTGGGGGGGGGATACACTTTAACCATTCACTCTAATTTTTCCCAACTTAACACCAACATGAACACAATGATCATATACAGGGTGGCGCATATTGTATCTACCAATTTGAGTTAACAATCATCAGAATGCACGCACACATGTGTCGCATACCTACTTTCCTGGAGAGTTGGGAGTTGGGCAATTAGTATAGCACGTAGCGTTGGGCGGTGCAGATGAGGATTGAGGTGGTGGAAGCCTTCATCCACACAGGCACCAGACACTGTGGCGAAACAATGAAGATCGCAATGCACATGTTCCAGAAACACACATCATTCTGAGGTCGGTTAGACAGAGGAGAGCCACGCGTAATGTTGTTAACCGTCAGTCGCCATGAAATACATGCTATTCCACAGGACATGTTGAGATAAGCCTCATGAAAGCCTTACCGTACCTCTTCGAACAGTGAATTCAAGCAGAAGGAGGGCGTTATTTTCAAGGTGCACCAATGTCTGTATTGTCCATATTATACACTACATTAAATACCTATGTGTATATTTTTATTTCATAAAGTTACTACAAGCACTCGCAGTCTCTCCGTTTTCATTTGAAATTGGTAGATACAATATGCACCACTCTGTTTTTGCGATACAAGCGACGCAAGGAAAACACTTCTGAAATGTTGAGGTTACTGTGAAATGAGAAGGTAACAAATGCAGTAACAAAAAAAGGGCGTAGAATCCTACCCATCTGATCGATCTTCTCCATTTCCGCAATCAGCTGATTAGGATCCTTTCCTTTCAGAACAGCTGCTCTCACCATTTGCCTTTGTTTCTTGTTTTTCTTAAGTTCTTTTTTCCGAGCTTCTTTTCCTATAAGTAATAAAGACATGTTAATAGAACATTGATGATATGGCCCAATATTCATGATCATTTCCACAGAGATGCTCATGTTCAGTGCTCGAAAAATTTTCTTCAGAGCTAGGCGGCAGGTCTGAAAATCAGGCGCCAGGAAACCACCTACTAGTAATTGTGGATACTATAGTGGAACCACGAGCAAAACAACCTGCGCAGACCCGCGAGTCATGTGCACCGTACCCCCGCGAGTAGGGGAGGGGGAGAGTTCACCATGCTTCCTTATGGCCCGAGGTGGAGGGAAGAAGGGAAAGTTGCGCGGGGACTTCTCGTCCCAAGGTTTTTTTCCTTGTGGTCGATCTATACAAGAAGCTGAGCCAGCCCCAGTGGCAGAGTGGTTAGCACATTGCGCTACGATACCAGGGGTCCCGGTTTCGAATCCCGGACTGGGCTTGGATGTTTGTACGTGTCCATTCATCAATTTCATCATATCATCATTCATCACCATCTTTGCAAATCAGCCAAAAGTGGTACAAAAAGCTAAGTAAAATAAAGCAAATCAATCCGTCTATAAGCTGAGCATCACCGTATTCAAAGCATCGCTAAATTATGTGAGAAAGCGGGAAATGGGGGGGGGGGGGGGTTGGGGGACAAAGAGTAAGAAATTGTTACTGATTCTATAGAATGTTCACAACGTTGATAAAAAAAAATAATTTGCTAACTTACGCTGTACTGCAATTTGAACTTAGAATCTTGAAAGTTTCGTACACTAAAACTTAAAAAATGGCAATATTACAGCATAAGATCACAGTCGCCAAGCTGAAATTTTTAGTCACCATGGCGACCTGGATTTTTCGAGCCCTGCTCATGTTCTACATCATTTGAATTCTCTACATGCACGTAAGCTAGTTACGCACTGCATTTTGCATGTACAATGACTTCTCGGTACTCTTGGTCAGGGAAAGAAAAGTACAGGGTGCCCGGCCTGCATTTTTAAATTCAGTTATATTTTTTTTGTTAATAATGAGTACATTATGTGTATTTTCTGTATCACATGTATCATTAAATCAGAATAATAAACATGCCGTTATAAATATGTGCACTGTTGCTAGGAGAATTTTAAAATCTGCTGCAATATGGTGGAGTCAACAGTGTATAAGAATGTATTGCATACGTATTCATGCTGTTACCTGTTGAGCCTTCTTCGGAAGGACACTCAGGTGCAAGAATTAATTAATTTTCATCCAATTTTGTAATAATTAATAAGTGAAATGTTTTAAGATTAGATTTTAAGATCAAATTTTACATGGTTTATGAAGGCTTTGTTGTTTTTACCTCATATGTGAGATGTGTTATAGTGAAGTAACGTGTGGTTTTATGTGGTACTATTCAGATCAAATATCTTGGTCATTTGTAGTTGCCACACACTGAAACAATTATTTTACATAAAATATCAAAATCTTGGGAGGCACAGTGGTTCGGATCCCATTTTAAACCATAGGCCCAGTCCTGATTAGTCTATCTGTGCATAAAGTGGGCTCAATCAATCAATATCAAAATCTATTGATTGAAAAGACAGTCTTTTTATTATTATTATCATTATTAGTATGCATACTGCCAGAATAGAAAATGGTGAATACATCATTCCTGTGTCAACTGACACATTTCACCCTCCAGCCACATAACAGAAAATGCTTATTTTCAAGGTGTGTATGTGTATTTCTTGACTACAGTTCTCTATTTGATATCATAATTTTTGAAGAAGGGATGAAGAGGTTTTCTCGGGATATCAAACACGTGATTTCCGGATAGGTTTCCGAGCTTTCGAGATCCACTTCAGTCCCTGAAGATGTGAGTGATGTTAGCTCTCGAAAGCCTATCTAGATATCGCCTGGTTGATATTCCGAGAAAACCTCATCATCATTCGCTGCTAGGAAACGTACACGAATTATATCATTTATATTTTAATAGGAATGTTAGGTTGCATGCTGGTAGTGTTAGGTTATGAGTGCTAGGTTTGCAGGCATTATCATTTGCACGAGTTCTGGGCACACATTTCTAATCCTGCATATTTCTACATACAGGTTTGACTTCAAGCTGCTATGTTACTTGCTTCCTTCATTTGATTTTGATGACTGTTATTTAGGGCTACTTTTCTGCCACTTTTGGCTAATTGCGACAACAAAGATGTATGATTATATGATGAAATTTGCCAACTGAATACTATTTTGATTAACTATTTACTATCGCACAAACACATCTCACTTCTTCGTTTCATCATTTTTTATATTCTTACTTACCTATCTGCTTCGCGGAACATTCTTTAAGGTGTCGTTACGTTTTTTTCATGAAAGTAATTTCAATTTTTGACATTACATGTACTTCTTTCTTTTCGTTTTTTTGCTTGCGTAAGACACAATATGGCGCATACACCTTCGTATATCATTGCACGTCATGCTCGTGTTTTGTCAATTTTCATTGGATATGCAGTGTTTTCAACCTTCTTCACCCAAAAAATACAAACATAGTTAACCATTGACGATAGCCCCAAGAAACATTACATAATGTTAGGTTAGGCAAACAGTTAAAATTCGTTCCATCCCCAAGAAACGTATTACGTAAGGTTAGGTTAGGCAAACATAGTTAACTTTTCTGAAAACAATGGCGTGGTTGGAAACAGTGACAGGAGGTTACGTCATCAAATGCATGCAACATCCACTTAACATACAGGAAGCAAATGATAGCAAAGGCTATTGTGCGTCGGAGAATTAATGAAATAATGAAGAATTCTGTTTGTGCGATAGTAATTTTTTACCAAAATATTTCCAATAGGTGCTGATATTTCCTACAAAATTAGATCAAGTCAGTCAGATTGGTGATCACAGTATTATCTATTGAGAAGGTTAAGCCCAATATGTTTGGAGTAGCTTTAGTTTTCTTTATTTTTTTAGTTTTGGTTTGAAGTCCACCTTATGAACATAAATGCTAATGGGGATTGGACCTACAGTTTAAAGTGCACTCCAAACCACTATGTACCTCCATTTTCTTATTTTTTTCTACTTTCCTGTGTGTACATTATTTAATACAAAATAAAGTTCTAACGGCGACGTGCTCTGTGAAACTAAAGGTAATCTACTTATTCACTGTTGCAAAGTTTCTGCAAATTATAATACAGTCACTGCAATATCTTTGTCTGTTAACTGATGAGTTACAACATTGACTTGGTGCACAATATTTTTCGGTATCAATTACATCTCCGAACAACACCTCTCACTCGTTTATTTCGTCATGTTTTACTTTCGTACTTACAGATTGTGCATTGCGGACCATTGTGTAGTGTGTCATTTTGCTTTTCTCATGAAAATAATGGGTAACACTTTACTATACCTGAGACAGATTTCTTCAAATTTACAGGAGAAAGTACTGACGCAAATCATTTTCTGTAGCGTTGTTGATGTTCGGGAATGTAATTTTGATTCATTTTAATGCGAATGCATGTGGTTTTGTACGAAAATCTATTTCCAACGCGCTCTTGCTGCTGCCGCCATTTGCTTCCAGCATGAGAGCAGAATACGCTCTCGTATTGTCCGTATATGCTTAATTGAACGAAAGGAGTGCTAATGGAACCAAACCTAACAGGCCTAACCTAACCTAGTAGGCATACCTCGTCCCCGTGATGGTTCGTGGGGCTATCGTGAATTTTTGGGCTAACGTCAATGGTTTTTCTGGCTCAAGGAACGATCAACGGTAAGCTATCGCCATGTTGTGTGTGGAAATAAACAAGAACAGTAAGTACTCGTAAATGTAAGAAATATACATTACTTTCCTAACAAATTAAATTATTTCACCTAAATAAGTGTTCCGGAATGCAGAATAGTACGTTAGCAATGTAACAAGTGCGAAAGAAATGATTCCCAGGTGTCTCAGGTATAGTAAAGTAGTACCAAATAATGTCCATAACAGTAATTATTGTTCATCCTTATTTCGCTATTGTAACACACAATATGGCGGGCACAGCATCGTGGATCAGTAGGTGTACAATGTTTCCAACCTTCGTAACCAAAAAAATGCCCCACACACCATTGACGGATAGCCCCAAATACCATTCACGCATGGCCCCAAAAACCATTCACGGATAGCCCCAAAAACCATTTACGATAGCCCCACGAACAATTTCCAGCAAGGTTAGGCAAACATAGTTAACATTTTGGGTCGTAGTAATATCAGGAATGTATATTTTCATTTTTTTCATCTTCTTGCAACCCAACGGCGTGGTTGGAAACACTGACAGGAGGTTATGTCATGAAACGTGCGCAACATCCGGCTCTCATACAGGAAGGAAATAACAGCAACGGCAATTGTGCGTCGGAGAGATATTTTTTCGTGAAAAACACGAATTCCCGCTCAAGCACATTCAACGACGAAAAAAAATACGGCCCAAGTTCCTTTTGTTTTATTGCGATTTCACCATGCTAGGAATCCAATTTTTACATGGTTCGATTTCGATGTATGTCTGTTAACACATACTGCATAGTTTTAGCGATTACTTAAGATTTTGTTCCATATATGCTTTCGTGGTTAGGTTAGGCAGGTTAGGTTTGGTTCCCTTATCATTAAAATAAAGTCCCTAAATGCATTATACTAAGTTTCCGATTTACTTCTACACTCATTCCCACGCTTCTACAATATTTACTGTTGCTTGTCGACGGAGAATATCTTGTCCATGAGAAGTGCGTAAGGTAATTTTCAAGTAGTTTTTTCAACATAAAGATTGCTCATTAATTTAAGGGAGGTTTAAATTTCGTGTGACAATGACTTCCAAAATTCTACGATAATTAGTCTTTATGCTAGGAGAACTCATAAACAATCGGAACCATTACCGAAAATACCTCCAGGAACTATCTAAATGCTAGAAAAACTCATTTCAGTAAGTACTTTCTTGTGTAAAAATGTGAAAAATACGAAAATAAGGGAATTAGAGACGTTTGGTGGTTACCGAAATTTTAATAAACATTTATTGTCATTTTTCTAAAATAGTATATTTACAACACTAGTAGACCAATGTCTAATGATAGCAACAATACAATACTTGTCACTTACGCGCTTGATCTGTTGGGTTCATGTATTTCCCACTTTTAGTGGTGTTGATTGATCTCCTTCCCATTTTGGTGTTTCTCTCTAAATGTCAGAAAAGATTGAAAATAATCTGTTAGAAATTGTATACCATAACTATTGCAAAGCTAGAGTACTCATCACTTAACATCGGGTAAATTCTTATGTTCTCTTCGTTTCGTTCCTGTGCTTCGATCCTTCCGGAAGCAATGTTATGTTTGTTATTTTGTCCATATCGTGTTGTTCGATTTACATTTAATCATTTGATAATTTCCGCTAATTTAATATTTTGGAGTTCTTAGGTTATAATTCCTATCACCAATGTTATGACAAAATTGAGTTAGGTTTAAAGCACCCCTTACACTTTTTCTAGAAAGGGATTTGCTCTACGACCTAGGACAATTATGTTGACCTTTCAATATTAACGTACGCCATCTCCAATGGGTATATTTCACAATGTCCACATTCATGTTTATTACAAAAAACAAATCATTATCATGATTTAAGTTAGTTTATGTATTAATTTAAAGTCATAAAACATTTTATTATTAGGTGTTAATCATTGGCAAAGCTTTTCATAGCAATTCTATTATTATATCGTAAGCGGGAAGAATATGTTTCTTTGAATACCGAATGTGGTTAGTTTGCGATGTGTTATCACTGTGGGATGTCCGATGATAGGTGACGGGAGGAATTCGTGTTGACTGACCAGAGTCCGCGAATTCCAGTGGTTTATTTATTTTAAAACACAAAATAGATTTTAGAGTAATCAATTATAGTTATAGCACAATTATATTACGTTTACTCGAGGAGTAATCATAATATCAATACATTTTGAAGGTGAGTAATAGCGTTTGGGCGTCACCTTTTTCCAACTTCTTATAGGGCTACGTGTAATAATTGCCAGACGTGTTTGCTGGTGAAAACGTCAACTCTCTATTTATAAGTAAAGACTAGTTCTATGTTCATTAATGGGAAATATTTGCTTTCATTTTCATGAATGTAGGTGAGGTACTTTAATGAGGGTACTCTGAAGGGAGACAATGTTTACACATGAGAAGGTAGTAAGTATGCTGATCATATATCGTTATTGTTAGGGTATTTCCAAGATAGAGGGATAAAATGGGAATCGAAGAAACGAAATATACATAATTTGCAAAAGAATAAAGAATTCCCTTTTGTAATAATTATTGTTTGGTGATTGATTATACATTAAGACATAGGGAACACTTATCTTTGGTCTATAAATCTCTACATGAAGTTTAGAATTATTGACAGTATGCATTCTTGCTAATAATCAATGTGCGTATGTTGTTAATTGATCATTTTCTTTTTAGATTACCTGAATAGTAGAACAATGGCGGAAAGACATAGCTTTGGTGTTGACCCCATTACTTGCCATGCATGGAACAAGGATAGAACCCGTAAGTTATTTAATAATTAGGTTTCAGATTTTGGTACTACTTTACTATACCAGAGACACCTATCAATGATTTATTTTGCAATTTTTTACATTGCTATCGTACTATTCTGCATTGCGGAACATTTATTTAGGTGAAATAATGTATTTCTAACAAAAATAATGTCTATTTCTTACATTAACGAGTACTTACTGTTGTTCCTTATTTCCCACAAACCATCCACGGGTAGCTCCAAAAACCATTGACATTAGCCCAAAAATTCACGAAAGCCCCACGAACCATCACGGGGACGAGGTATGCCTACTAGGTTAGGTTAGGCCTGTTAGGTTAGGTTCCATTAGCACTCCTTTCATTCAATTTAGCATATACGGACAATACGGAGCTTATTGTGCTCTCGTGCAGAAAGCAAATGGCGGCAGCAGCAATAGCGCGTCGGAAATAGATTTTCGTACAAAACCACATGCATTCGCATTAAAATGGATCAAAACTACATTCCCAAACATCAACAACGCTACAGAAAATGATTTGCGTAAGTACTTTCTCCTGTAAATTTGAAGAAATCCGTCTCTGGTATAGTAAAGTGTTACCGGTGTGCAATTTTTGTTGTGCACTATCATTTCAGATTGTGTAATTTCCATATCCGTATGATTCACATGCAATTTTATACATGAATCAAATTGTATGCATGCCTAAAGATGTTTTCGGATTTCTTGATATGTTTTTTTATGCATAATGATTTTTCCATCCTGTTCTTATATGTTAGAAGATTAGGTGGGTCAGATTTGCTGCATTTGACGTCACAACTACTCTCTTCTGTGGTTACAGCATTACTATTTACAGGTTTTGAGTAAACTAAGATTGTTAGATAGTATTTCAGCACATTCCTTCATGTTATGCACATGTATACAATGTTTTCTATATGAAAATGACTCACACAACTACTTTTCACAAATTAATACATTCTATCCCTTTGTAATGTCCCCACCATGGGTGTGCGGTCTAGGGGCATCATGCTTTGGGCTCTGCCTTCAGAGCGTGTGCAGGTTCGAGTCTCCTGGGGAAACTTTTCTCCTAACATTTTAGGCTGTGTCTGGGACTGGTGGCCATACACCATCTTGAGGAAATTGGGAAGCTACAAATGAGTAGCATAATTCAGTCATGGAAGCCTACAGCAATGACTGGGGGTTCGTCGTGCTGACTACACATCACTCTGTTACAGGGGCGCCGACTTGTTACAATTATTGGGGGGGGGGGGGCTCTGATCACTGAAAACAACTAATGAATGACTCACTCCCTCCCTTTTTTAAGTTTTGGCCTCAGTGTTCGGAATCTCGTAAAAGCCCATGAATTCCTCAAATATATTAATTTTTTTATTTACAGTTCGAATGCAGAATGTGAATTGTTCACGGATGGATATGTCACAAGTTTCGTCAACCATAATAGCAAAAATTCCCGACTTTTAATATCTGCAACCACGGAGTGCAAAACAGATCTCTCTAATATATCAATTATCTCGTTCTGAATGTCATGTGAGAGCCATTTGTAGCCCGAACGTCCCATCCACTCTCCTAGTTCATGCACATCTTCTTTTGAAACTCTTTTTAGTAAAAATGTTAACAATACTCATAATTATATACTTTGTATATAGTAATAAGTCATGTGTTTTGCTGTCTGGTCATAGACCCCCAAAGTTGATGGTTTAGCGGTCTCAGCCCCCAAAGTTGATGGTCTAGAACATTTTAAATGTGTTTAAAGTTAAGTTCATGTGGTACAATTCAGAGTAAACTTTACAAGAGAAGCAAAATAATACATTAGATCCTCTTAAGCAAAATTATTTGGGGGGCTCTGCCCCCACATCATTAACATTGGGGGCTCGAGCCCCCCCCCCCAAGCTGTTAAGTGGTTGCATCATCTCCCAACTTAGCAGGTGGGAGTGAGGTTTGGTATATAGCGCCAGGGGTTATTATTATTATCCCATTTTTTATTCACAAGATTTTTTCCCATACATCAAACTGACTTTCACAATTATTTCCATTATTGTAAACACATTCGGTAAAAATTTACTATTCTCCGTTTCGTCACTTTTAACATTCGTACTTACCTATCTGCTTCACGGAACATTCTTGAAGGTGTATTCACGTTTTTTTCATGAAAGAAATTTCAATTTTTCTCATTACGAGTACTTCTTTATATGTGTTGTTTCGTTTGCATAAGAAACAGTATGGCGCGTACACCTTTGTAGATCATCGCGTCGTGCTTGTGTTTTGTCGATGCAGTGTTTCCAACCTTTGTAACCCAAAAAATACTCATCAAGTGGAATTGTTTTTTTTTTTTAAGCTTCATCACATTTTTTTACGAACAAAATTTTAACTATGCTTTGCTAACCTAACCTTGCTGGAAATGCTTTGTGGGGCTGTTCAGGAATGGATTTTGGGGCTATCCGTCAATGGTTTGTGGGGCTACCCATTTGTCAAGTACCCAATTACAAAATCCAGTGGATCTTCCACATCCGGTATGAATTTCACCACACATCCACAACACGTCATCTTTTTGGAAAACAATGGCGTGGTTGGAAACCCTGCAATCGACAAAACACAAGCACAACGCTCTATTATCTACGAAGGTGTATGCGCCAAAGGCTATTGTGCGTCGTAGAATTACTTTTCAACAAAAATAATGAGTTTCCGCTATGATACATTCCCACATGACAAAAAACACCTTCCAGATGTTAGGCAATGCTACAGGAACTTATTACCATAAGTAGTTTCTTTTGTAAAAATGAAGGAATCTGTTTGTGGAATAGTAAATTAGTACCACACATTCCTCATATTCTGTTCATAAGTCATTACACAATCTGAACTGTGTCTGAATAAATTTTCTAGAATGCAGCTTGCTTAAACTGTAGAATTTGAGTGTATTATTTTTGATCTGATTGTCATATTTTTACAGAAATTGCAATATCGCCTAACAATGCTGAAGTCCATATATACCAGAGGGCTGAGAATGATTGGAGATTACTTGACATTCTCAACCAGCATGACCTTCGCGTGACTGGCATTGATTGGGCTGCAAACACAAACCGCATTGTGACCTGTGCTGCAGTAAGTATGACTGTGGTGTTGATTTGAGCATTACTTTAGTCACAATAATAATCATGCATGGCTACAAGATGATGTTTTAAATTAAGGGGGGATAGAGTGTAGAATTCAAAGCTTAAGTTCGTGAAATGGCAATTTTTTCTGCCCTAACCAAAATGTGTCCATAATGCAAACCCCTTCTCATCTCCCCCCTTTTTATAGAGAGAACTCTTTCTGTGTGAATAATATACAGAAGAGAGACAAGTAACAATAATGCAATTTGTAAGTGTATGTGTGTATTATTGCAATACAAGTATTGTTTGTGTCTAAATTGCTATTGAAAAAAAACAATAATAAAACATGGGCATGATGAAGTGTTGAAAGGTGACGTGAGAGGTAACACGTGTGTATTTTGAACCCAAAACTTTTCTCTTCTTCCTGCCACTCCTGAAGCACCTACATTATCCATGCTAGTTGGCTGGCAATCTTAATTTTTTGCCAAGAGAAGAATATAATGTAAGCGATTCTTTATAAAGATATAGAATGAAAGAGGAATGAGGTGATAAGTCACAATTTTTAATATAGCAGAGCAATCAGGAGACACACACAAGCTTAATGAAAAAATCACATCTGATTCTATGTTGTGCCTATAAAAGTATATGTATTTTAAAACAAATATGACACTACCATATTATTGTACTAGGGACGTTCAATATATAAGTTTCCCTGTGCTATAAAATATTGTACAAAGCAATCCCGTTAAAAAGAAGCACATGGTTGGAAAGCGTCATCCTTCGTCTAAAAAGGAACAACAATTGATTCGTTATCAGACGTGAAGGTGCATGCGCTAAAGGGCGAAAAGAATAGGCTTGTTCGGAAAACGCGGGCTCGCATCATAATGAGTTCAGAAGCATGGATGCTAAGGGCGTTCTGCTTATGGACTTTTTGGAACGAGGAAGAACAATTAATGCTGGCCGTTATTGTCAAACATTGGATAAACTGAAAAACGCAATTCGACATAAGCGACCAGGTCTCCTGTCAGCTGGTGTCATTCTTCTTGACGATAACGCTCCCCCCCCCCCACTCAGCAGTGCAAACACAACACGAAATTGAAGAATTAGGGTGGGAACGGCTGCCCCACCCTCCATACAGCCCCGACTTAGTGCCGAGTGATTTCCATTCTTTTCCGGTGTTAAAGTCTGAATTGCAAGGTTACCGTTTCGAAACAGATGAAAAAGTGAAGCGGAATGTGAGAATAGTGCTCAATAGCCAGAGCCCTGATTTTCTTGCAAAAGGTATGGACAAATTGGTGCAACGGTGGGACAAATGCCTGAATCTCTATGGGGATTATGTGGAGAAGTGAGGAATGATCCTCCTACACATGTATGTATAGTTTTCTAATGTAACTTAAAAATAAAATATTTTACAGCATACGGAAACTTATATATTGAACGACCCACGTACATAGTTTTCTGTAGTTCTGCAGATTCTCAATTTCCGTTATTTGACAAGACAACAGTGCAGAAAGTTATGCAAGGAGTGACTCATAGGGTGACTAGGAAATGGTGGCAAGAAATTCTTGTACCAATGGTTCCAGGAATAGAATGTTTGTCACACTGTGGTGATTAAGGGAATGCTGAAAAATTCTGAAGAGGAGTGGTCTACTATGCCCACATGATGATTCGTTTCACTTTAGATTTGGCATCAGGTCTGATCTACCAATTTGCCAGGCTTATCAGGTGAAACAAATTGATTTGAATTTAAAGGCATGGTCTTTTCAAAGAAGAGGATATATATACACAAAATAGAAGAAAGTCGTAAATTGAGATTATCTGTAGCATCGATTTTATTTCATATTTTATCCTGGATGAAATGGCCAGAGCTTCTACAGGAAGTAAGGTGTTCACAACCCATCTTTCACACACGAGAAAGGATAGTTTACACAAGAAATTCCTCTTGGTGAGCCATGTAACCCTTACAAAAAGCAAAAGTTAACAGAAGCCGGCCTCGTTGGCAGAGTGGTTTGTGCATCATGCTACGATGCCAGGGGTCCTAGGTTCAAATGTGACGTTCTTTGTGAGTCTTTCATCATCTCTCTCACACTAATCTTCGGGGCTTCCCTAATCGCATGATGGTAGCGCCGTGTCCTTGTAATCAAAGGCTCCCAGGTTCGATACCCGATGGAGGTACATGGTGGTTCGGATCCCACTTTAAACTGTAGGTCCAGTCCTGATTAGCCTTATTGTGCATAAAGTGGACTTAAAACACCAACTCGATCAATCAATCAACTCATCCTAATCTTCGCGATTAGCCAAAAGTGGCAGAAAAGCAAAGTAAATAAAACAAATCAGTCAAAACGTTAACAGAAAAATTGCATTAATAATAATAATGTTCATCATAGAAATAATAATGTAGTACAAAAAAAGTAGTGTTGTCAAATATTCTCTTTTCATTGGACTTGATACTTAAATTAGGTACTTAAGTACTTACTACTTAGGTACTTAAATGTAAGATTTTTGATCACGTATTAGCTTTGTTGGATTACTTTTAGAAACACACCTGAAACGGTCTGGTAATTTGGATTGCAAAAAGAGTGGGAACCATTACAGTTGCTACGTTCCCCGGTTTAGTCTCAATGGATCTACTTACTTTAATTCCTCGACGGCGAGCCTGAGACTTATAAGCCTACTATGAAGCCCTCAGGTTGTGGGAAATCAGATAAGGATATGCTTACGTAAACATTACCAACTTGCACTTGCAATTAAACTCCTTATTAGAAACAAAATTGTATTAAATTCATAATTGTTCTTCACTACACAAATTATCACATTCACATTTCCAAAATCACTTCCATTATTCCAGCAATATCCATAATAATATCTCTCTCCTAACAACTCACAATCGAATGTTCTAAGGTTAGTCCATAACCATAAAAGACTACCCAATTGAACAAAACAAATTACGTCATAATTGACAATTAACATTTTAAACATATTAAACACCTAAAATGATACAATAAGTGGGTGCGTATCATGGCATCCTCCCACAAACAAAATGAAAATTAACAAAATGAAAATGGAGTAAATTTTGTTTTTCAAACTCTGAGGCCATCCACTCAACTCTTCAACTGCTTCTCAGTTTCTTGGAGTGTAGGACAGGGCAGACGTATTCCAAGTGGTAACATCTAATTGTTTAACACTAGTTTCTCCACTATCGAAATCTTCCGTCTGTGTAGCACTTTCTTTCTTCCTCCAATTGTAGTTACCTCTATACCGGTTATCGCGATGTGGGGAGAAATTATTATTACCATACGAACTTCTTCTTCGGAATGGCGTTCTTCTTTCTTCTCCAGAAGATCGCTGTGATCCCTCGCAGTTCCTTCTTCTGTAGAACCCGCTTCTATTTTCTTCTCCTGAAGGATTGTTACTTTGTCGAGCGCTACCACTGAAGTTCTCATTATCAGATCTTCCGTTACCAGCAGGCACCTTCGCTGAATTGGGTTGATTTCTGGAGAACGTCAATTGCCTAACTCTAGCTTGGTTGGCTCTTCTGTCCTCGGATTTTCTCTCCTCCATCCCTCAAGTTGCTCCGAGGCTTCATATCTTCCTAAGAAGTTGGTAAGTCGGTCCATGTTGCCTGGATTGCGAGTAAGTACCAACTGACGCACTCGTAGCGGAAGTTGACTAATAACCAAGTTCAGCGCCTCGCTTTGGTCAATGCTATCCACAAGATTACAATAAGAGCCATATGTGTCCCAGCAATATTCTTCAAGTGAGAGGCCACAGCTCCTCGAATACAGTTTGTTTCTCAGCGTCTGCATTTCCCTTTGCTTGGCATCAGCAGAGGCATATTGTTTTCTAAAGGCAGCACAAAAGTGTTCAAATGTCTTCCACTTCTTCTCATTTGCAACAAACCACGCCTTAGCCTTTCCTACCATAAGAGAGGGCAATAACTTCAATCTAAAAATCATAGGGACATTAATTAGATCCAGGTATGTTATTAGCTCTTTTAAATACCTCTCAGCAGAGACAGTATTAATCTCTCCAGCAAATTTTGAAAGAGCGTTAACATCAGACATGCGAAAAGATTTGTAGGAGCTATTCTTATAGGCATTGTCACGAGATATCTCATCCTGTACCAATCTCTCGGACTTTCCATTATTATGTCTCTTCCTGGGCTTTGTAATTTTCCTAGTTTCAGTTTCCTCAGAACTAGAGGAAACTGCAGAGCAAGAACTTGACGAGTAACGATTTCTTTTCCTCATCTTCCCCTTGGAATCACCTCTCGTTGTTGAACCGTTCATTCCCGGTTGAAATACAGCTTCACCATTTTGAGAAGGTTCTAGAACCCGACAGCCTGCCATTAACATCTGTAGTTGATCGACCTGCCTATCTACAGATGCGACTTTCTCCGTAACTTCTTCAAGTTTCCTTTCTTGCCTTCTCTGATTTAGCTCTAAATTATCAAGTAATTCTGAGGAACCCTGTGTTGGTTCTGGCCTTGCAATTATTTCAACACTCTCTATTCGTCCCCTCAATCTCTCAATTTCATTTTCCATTTCCTTTTCTTTAGCTTCTCTAGATGTTTTCTCCTGTGTCAAGTCTAAGTTCCACTTTTCATAATCCTCCTTTTGTTTTTCTTCCAGCTTTAGTATTAATTCAGCTACTTGCTGCCTCTCACACGCAATTTCCTTCCTCAGAGTCTCCTTAATTTCTCTACATTCCTTTCGCCCCTCTTCTATTCTAAATAATAATTCTTCCTTATCTTGGCTGAGCAGCTTCATCAATTCTCCTCTTTCTTCATTCCTTTTTCTTTCTTGTTCATTTCTTATCCTTTCCTGTTCCTCTTTATCTTCTCTTCTGATTCTTTCTTGTTCCTCTTTATCTTCTTTTCTTATCCTTTCCTGCTCCTCTTTATCTTCTTTTCTTATCCTTTCCTGTTCCTCTTTATCTTCTTTTCTTCCATTTCTATTTTCTCCATCAGGGTTTGAAACAACTGTTCCAAACAAGGACTTCCTTTGTTACCCTTCTCTTTACAAATAAGACATTTCAATTCTTCCTCCTTATACTGCGATTTCAGCAAAGGATAACCAGCACAACGTAAGTGGAAGCTTCTTTTACAATCGTTGCACTCGACCTCTTCATCATCAGCTTTCCCTTTATCGGAACAGCAACTTAAAGTATCCATTTTTAACTTACGACGATCACTTCTTAAATTACGCTTCTACTCAAACACATTTATCGAGTCCCGCGTTGCGGCGCCAAAAAGTTTACACCTGCTACGTTCCCCGGTTTAGTCTCAATGGATCTACTTACTTTTATTCCTCGACGGCGAGCCTGAGACTTATAAGCCTACTATGAAGCCCTCAGGTTGTGGGAAATCAGATAAGGATATGCTTACGTAAACATTACCAACTTGCACTCGCAATTAAACTCCTTATTAGAAACAAAATTGTATTAAATTCATAATTGTTCTTCACTACACAAATTATCACATTCACATTTCCAAAATCACTTCCATTATTCCAGCAATATCCATAATAATATCTCTCTCCTAACAACTCACAATCGAATGTTCTAAGGTTAGTCCATAACCATAAAAGACTACCCAATTGAACAAAACAAATTACGTCATAATTGACAATTAACATTTTAAACATATTAAACACCTAAAATGATACAATAAGTGGGTGCGTATCACAGTGTATGATGTTTTATCATGGGTATTATGGTAAAGTGTTGCTTCATATTTGTCCTACATTGACCTGCATGGGATTTAAATTAATGCTAACTAATAATGCAATTCCTTTCATGGTTCTCGTAGGATAGAAATGCTTATGTGTGGACTCAGGATGTTGACAGAAAGTGGAAACCCACTCTTGTACTTCTGCGAATCAACCGTGCTGCAACGTGTGTCAAGTGGTCTCCTCTTGGTAAGTCCCATTTTTCTTTTTCTTTTTTATTCTTGTGTCACTTTAGGGATCATTGAACCGAATTGACAAAAGACTCCTTGAGTCTCTAACAATCATTCACTCGACACAATGCGATGGACCATGCTAGTGGTGATGTCACAGCAGACAACAGAGCACGATTTGAGTCTAAACAATTCTATTTAAAAGCATTGAATTTTCCATCTGACGGTTAGGTTTAATGATTGTGACAGCAATTATGAAACAAAATTATGATGAACATCCATGTACCTAGGTAGAGATGAGATTTAGGAAAATACATGTGTATATAACACATACATTACAGAGAATAAGGTAATGGATAACTGGAATAAGAAAAATCATGCATTTTTCAATAAAATCTAAACATTCCAGTTTGGAGAACAGCCAAAACAAGCCCGAAGCTCAGCCGATCTCAAGTGCAGTCACAGTGCCCTGCTATGGATAGTAAGTAATCAGCAGCCTCACATGACTGCAATGGTGCAACCCATTGGCTGCGATTCCAGATTAGATGCCGTTAGGAGCATTTGCTTTACTCGATATCCTACTCCATTTATCCTTTACTTTCTCATCTGTAAGGTATATGTTAGAGGTATTCTCCAAAATATCATCTTTACATTGATGCACGATACACATCATAATTTTGTTTCATAACTGCTGTCACAATTCTTAAAGCTACCACTTCGAATAGAAAATTCAGTGTTTTTGAATAGGCTAAAACAACTTAATCTTCCAGCATGACATCACACCAATATGGTCCATTGAGAGAACATTCCTGTTTGAATGACATTCAAGCAGTATGTGCAACTTGTCATGTCACTGTTGCACAAATGGTTGCATTTATTTTTGAAGTTTCATTTCCAAGTGACAAGTCTCTCTCGTCACTTGTGGCTTGTCCCTTGTCCCTCAAGTTTTTTTTTTTAAAAATTCTTATTTCTTCATCACTTCTCTGCCAAGTTCCCAAGCAGATAATAGCAGTGGCCACATAAATTAATTAAATAAATAAGGTAAAGTTTCCTGTGCATATAGCATGAAGGCACATTTAGGGGGATGTGGGGGTAGGACTCCACACATTCTCAATCTTGGCCATTTTGGAGGTGAGCAGCTCCATGCTCCGGCCTCCTCTACTCCCCAGGGTTGGCCTTCAGGTACCCAGAGATGCTTTATGTGGGGACCAGGCTGGAAAAATTCCAACCTTAGACCACCAACCCCGAAATTAAACCCGGGTCTCCCGCATGGCAGTCAGATGCCCTACGAAGTAGGCAACAACGGCTCTAATTAAACAACAATAAAATCAGTTTTCTGAAAGAAAGAAAAAGTTGGTTGCATACTTCTTACAGAAATAACATATTAATGTGTGTAAGTTTCTTTAAAAACTTATTAGTTTTAGATTTTGGTGACTGACTGTCACAATTCACAGAAGGCTGTTGAAATTTATTTCATTTGTGTCTGTGCTTAGCTACCTCATAGGAGACCCATGTTTGATTCCCAGCATATTTGATCTTGTGTGGGAATTTTTCAGACCATGTCCCTGTGTACAGTGACTCTGGCTTTCACCTAACCTCTCATCAGATCGATAGGGGTCATTAATCAATGCAAAATGTACAATTTTTATTAAGTAGATATCAATATTATGTGACAAAATTATTTTGATAACTAAATAACTGCTGTTTTAATGAACACAAAAGTCACAGCATGTCCTTTTCTTTTGTTGGTTGTTCTAAGGCCGTGTCTGAAAGGTGCAAGACCGTACTTGAAGCGAGCATTCTCCAAGTATGGTCTTGGAGTGTGGTCTTCAAGTCGTGGACTGGAAGTGTTGTCTTTCGAATTGCACTTTTACTGCAGCGCCAAATACGATCAGTAGATAAAACTGAATACTAATTGCACTTTTACTGCAGCGCCAAATACGATCAGTAGATAAAACTGAATACTCGTTGTTTTCCTCGCCATTTAAACACTTGTTTTTCACCACAGAAATCACATAGCATTTTCAAATGCTCGTACACATACATTTCCACACATTAGAAGAACTATGACCAACAACTTGCTGGCCCATAACCTGTGATGCTCGTTCTACCTCCTTGATTTTAAACAAATGAAGAACGAGTGCGGAAACCACATGACCTAGTCACTAACCATCTGTACTGCAAGCTGTGTACTTGCGTACTTCTGGTCTTGGTGCTTTCGAACTGTACTAGGTGACGTCACTTCCGCCAAGTACAATACTTCAAGTGTACCTTTCGGACAGAGCCTAATTTTTGGATTGACCTTGCTCCATCCTCCATGTTAGCTGCAGGCATACCTTGCCATTCCACTAATGTGCTCATTTTTTTCCTATTGTTTATTAAAATGTTTTAAGTTTTTTTTTCAACACCTTGTACTTAATTCTTCCATCCCTGAAGAACGATTGAGGTAGGACTATCATAAAAAAAGTGTGTTGTGACTTTGCCTTGGTTGTTTTTATAATGTGAACGTAGGGTGACCAAACACACACATTCCAAAAAGAGGACAGAGCATAGTGAAAAAGGAAGACAAAGTCATGAAAAAGAGGACACCACAATGAATGGAAACACAGTTGCCATTACTCATAATTTAATCAATAAAAAAAAATCTTACCAACATTTTGCTCACAGATACTTTTCAGATGATCTCTTTCAATAACTTCCTCTTACCTTCAAGCTGTTAGAGCAGCCTACGGCTGATCCTCGCCTGCTAAATAAATGAATTATTATTATATCACACCGTGCCACAACCCCAGCGGTTCCGGATTCGACTCCTGGCCTGGGCATGGGTGTTCTTTATAAGTGTCCCTTCATAAAAATAATCATATCATCGCTCGACATACCTATCTTCGCAATTATCCAAAAGTGGAAGAAAAGCGAAGTAAAATAAACCAAATCAATCAATTGAAAAGGACACACTACATGCGTTCCAGCAGTCTCAGAGGGCGAAGCAACGAGTTAGAATATAATGACTCTATCGGGAAAGTGATCGTGTTGAGCTCCCACATGCTAGGTGACCATTGCTCGAATACTTAACGCACCCCAAGCCTTAAATGATGATCGTTATGTGTGGAAGCATTCTCTATGCAGCACATTTGCTATGGTCGATGCTATACTCTTTCATAAAAGAAGGACATTTACCGATTTCTGAAAAATCCACCCGGACGCCGGACAAACAACTAAAAAGCAGGACATGTCCGGATAAAAGAGGACGTCTGGTCACCTTATGTGAACGACCCTTGCTGTGAAATATCACCTATTTTAATATTCTGATTGCTTCCCCTGTAAATTGTATAGTTGCAATGGAATACTTATTTATTAGTATGTATAAATATGATGAAAAACTTTCACTAATTATATCATTCAGATGTTGGTTGGAGTCTGAGATAGTAATAATTATGACAGAAAATTTAGAAAAATACTTCTTCTGAGGAATGCATTGTTTATCCAAAATTTAGTTCAGAAAAAATACACTTTTCTTTTTTGCATTTTTTTTATTTTCATCATCAAAATTAAATAGTATACTAATTTAATATTTTTCAGAAAATAAATTTGCTGTTGGTTCGGGAGCTCGGCTGATTTCTGTGTGCTACTTTGAAGAGGAAAATGACTGGTGGGTGTCGAAGCACATAAAAAAGCCAATCCGCTCTACAATCACTTCCATTGATTGGCACCCAAACAACATTCTGATTGTAGCAGGCTCTGCAGATTTCAAGGTAAGTACTGTTTATGTTTTCAAATGGAACAACATGTCTAAATTTGTGGCAACACTGGAATCTTTTAATCTGTTGGGACCAGTGGGGGATATTGTTATTACAAGGTCATATTGGGTAGTGCACAAATATATGACTTGTGTGCAATATTACGTGGGAGCACTTTTTCAGTCAAAATATTTTTCAAACTCAGCATGTTTAATTTTCATTAATTTGTGTGAATATTGTGCAGAAACAGTTGATTATCTCATGTGTGATCATTTTAGTATTTTAAAGTTGCAATTTGTATTGCAACATTTACAAGTAATCTGAACTACTTAACATTTTTTTTTAATGTTCAAGTGTTGGTATTGATTCCAAATCACCCATATTAAAAATGCATTGAACATACACAATGTTTGCAGATAGTGCTTAAATGAAACATGTAAACAATTCATAATTTCCAAGTTTGGCCACTTAAAAAAGGCAACTGAATTCTCCCAATACTTGTGTATTTTATGGTAGAAGTGCATCTTTCCATATTTTGTGGTGTTTATTCTAGGGCTGAGCTGATGTATTGGTATCGGTATCTGAAAGTATTGGTTAGAATTCTTCTAAATATGCAGCGCGACACTTTCGCAGTGTCTAATTATCCTAGAAATTATGCAAAATTCAAACTTTCTATTTATTTTGCACCAATTTTGTATGAAAAACTGTATGTTGTGGTTATATAACATATATTTTAATATTCTGATACAATTCTTGAATATTCCAAAGCAAATTTCTTGGTAAATTGATGGATATAAGCAGGAAATAATATTTATACACTAATATTGATCAATGTGTTGAGCAAGTTTTATTTATTGCAATTTTCAAAGTATCTATATCGGTGGGAATCGGTAAGAGTATCGGCATCAGTATCGGTTTAAAGTGGTATTGGCTCAGCCCTAGCTTAATATTTTTCACAATTTATATTAAATATTAATGAAATATGTACTTTTAACCCCCTACTTGTGAATTTCTCACCAATGACAATTCAGAGAAACTAAATACTAAAATTTCATTAATAAACACCATTCTCAAAAAACAGGAAAAAGTATACATTTGGTTTTGGAAATTGTCAAAAAGATAGAAAATCTGGTGATGGCTTTCCTGTAATAACTTGATTACTGAGTATATGAGATTTACTCGTGATCTTTCTTGTATCTATCAATATCCATTTGGCGATTATGCGGAGAGAGGCAATTTGCTATAAGTAACTTATGGTTCTTATTTTCGTGCAGTTTTTGTTGGTGATCGATTTCACCACCTGTCTCATACATGCCCGACAAAGCTACCAGACAAGTGGCAACATAAGTCATGAACAAAAGCTGAACTGAATAATAACCGTAACTTTATTAGAGTGAATTATCATGATCTTGCTTCCCATTAGTCGTGAACAAGAACAAGTGTTTCTTTTTGTTTATTCTTTCATTTATTTAACATATAACCTCAGGTCAAAACAACAAATTTTGGAATCAGCAAATCTGATACTGAGGGTGTGTAGTATAGGAGTATATTTTTGACGTATTGTTGAGGTAACTTTGCTTATTTTTCTGCAGGTAAGAGTGTTTTCTGCCTACATAAAAGAAATTGAAGAGAAGCCCTCCCCAACACCGTGGGGTAACAAAATGCCTCTGGGTCAACTCATGGCAGAATTTGCAAATTCTCCAGGTGGAGGTAGGCTTTCAAATATATTTTTTTTACAAAAAACTATAAATGTTTATTGAGGCAGTTGTGGAGTTAGTGACAGGGTTTAAATTTATATTTTTTAAATACAAAGTCCACACAATAGTTATTACTTGCAGTGGGCTACAAGTGTCAATATTGAATACTGAATTGTACAATACATAAGGTGGAAACATTAACACATGCTAATTATAATTAAATGCACGGCCATTAAATTAGCCGGATGTCAGAAGTTCACATTGTTGCCATGTCAGAGCACAGCACCGTGTGTTCGAAGTTTTTAAAGAACGAACAATTTTTTTGGTTTTTTTTAATCTATGTAATACAAACTGACAGTATTTTCTGCAAAGGCCAGGGATGACACAAAAATGCCCCAGAGAGAGAACGGGCTGACCCTTGAACTAAACAATGCCACCTGGTTGATGTTGCCACAAAGTGCACGGGAACCGACAACTTTTGTCCTGCCTTCACTTTGCTTTTCGCATATGTGACAACAGCGCAATTCTGTCCAGCTGCCTATTTTCATAGCCGTGCGTTTATGGCTCTTTGTCTGGTGGTATGCAATGATATGCCATAAACTGCAACTTTTTTCATAGCTGATAGTAAAATATATTAATTATTTGTTTATAAAATAAATATAGATGTACAAATGTAGTCATAAATAAACCTCGGTTATGCATTTTTCATAGAAGTGGAGCTGAAGTACTAGAAAAATGTCGGGAGAATGTAAAATCCAGAAAGTACAATTGGGTTTTTAGTGGCTTCAATGATTAACTTTGCTTGCTTATCACTTGTGCTACCACACTAAATTGACTTATGAAAGGTACCGAAATATGGCTTTCATGAAAAATTCTTACAAATTTTGGTACATGAAATGCTCATAATTTATAATGTGTGTTTACAGCATCCATGAGAGGACTGAGGCATACATAAAATAATAAAATAGTGCTAATGTAGTACGTTTCTGGCTGTAAAACATATGTAGATTGAAATGGAGCCAGCATTAGAATATGTGACATGCTGTATTTATGTCTTTTTTTGTGAAATTACCATATTTGTCAGCGTACAAGATGCACTTTATTAATTTAAAAATAGGTCTTCTATGCCGATACTCAGTTTTTGATTACATTCATTTCTGGAAAATTGTGCCACACATGTCTAGTCGGTAGGTTGTGTGACTGCCATGCGGGAGACCCGGATTTGATTCCCGGGGTGGGTGATCTATCAGAATTTATCCAACCTTGTCCCTGCATAAAGCTGCTCCAGGGCTCACCCAGCCTCAAATCTCATGGATACCTGGGAGGTAAAGGTTGCTGATCACATCACCTCCAAAATGGCTGAGATCGAGAATGTGTGGGGTCCTACCCCCACATCCCCTAGAAGTGGCTTTATGGCACAGTGCGTAGAACTTTACCTTACCTTCATTTCTGGAAATTTTCTCTGTTCTGAGACTATTTCCTTGCGGTGTGTGACAAAGAACTTTAAAATGTATTCTTTCCTAGTTAGATTATGTAAGTCATTTGTTGAAAGTAGACATACATATTACTTTATATTTGAACTACTGTAAATTAAATATAAATTCAGTGGTAAAGCTTTTTCCTCAAAAATGTGTACGAAAAAGTGGGTGTCTTATACACTGGCAAACATGGTTAATGGTTACTTTGTGATGTGTGATATTTGATACGTTATTTGCTTTATTTATTTATTGCAGGAGGCTGGGTTCACAGCGTAAGCTTCTCTGTCGATGGGAATAAGTTGTGTTGGGTTGGCCATGATTCGTCAATATCGATTGTGAATGCAACAAAAAACATGGCATTAAGCTCACTTCATACGGAGTTTCTACCATTCCTGAGTTGTGTGTGGGTCGGAACAAATTCGATTGTTGCTGCCGTAAGTAGTACTTTAAAGCATTGTATGTGAAATGTGGTCAGAAACTATCCAAAGATTGCATAATGTTTTTTGGTTAACTTTCACTCATGGTTAAGGGTCTAAAGTTAATGACTTACAAGTTTGAATTCTTCTTTAGGGCAGACTTTTTTAGTGTTTCCCTACATTTTTAAGCGCATGAATGATTTTAAGTTTTACAAAAATAATGGGTAAGCCATGTGTGTCCGATCACCATTATCCATTTCATCACTTAATCATTCATTGTTGCAATGAATCCAAGCGATAGAGAAAAGGATTAAAACTAACATATAACCTGCTGAAGACCAGACTGTTGCTACTTGCCTGATGAAGACTGTTGGAAACAGGCGAAATATTGTGCAAAAATTATGTGTGTCATACATAGATGCCGATCAAACAAATATTTAGCCCTTAGATTTGATCGACAAATATTCTGTAAAATGACCCATAAAGTTACTTTGGATATTAAAACTTTTTAGCGTGAATTTTTCATAAATGGCAAGTCAATGTACACTCGCCTCATTTAGTACTCCGGCAGTTTGATTCTTTATACAGCATATTTGCAGAAGTTAAACCTACAAGTCTATGATTTCTTTTGTAGTCTATGGTTGTTACAAGCATAAAAACACAGTTTTACGTTGTGACGTTTTAGAACACATGCTCCCTTCATCAGACATTTATTTTTAGTTTGATTAAAGATACAGTTCTAACATTGATACTTTTTTTAAAAAAAAAATTTATCAGTTAGACAATGGATGTTGTCAATGTTGTATTTTTGTAATATAGCAACTTAACTGTGAAACAAGCAGTCAGTTTTATTTTTATTTCAGATAAAAATTTTGATCACTTTTTTTTTTGAAAAATTATGAATCCCAAATATCATTAGGCAATTCAAAATCATCATTGCTTTCACAGAGATTCTTGATGTTTTCCATTATATATGTTTGGAATAATACCAAAGAACATGCTGTTATAATTTTTTTAGTTCTTTATGACATTTTTATATATTTTTAAGAAAAACTGTGTTTTTTTTCTTGTAATAACCGTAGACGACAAGAGAAATAATTCTACAATGAAAGCAATGTGTACATACAAGAAAAATTATTATAATTACTATTATTATTACTAACTTCGTTGTCCATACTTAAATAATTTGACTCAGCGAGATGTTTGTTTCAGGTATAAGGGGTGATCCTTTCCGATGACACCCAAATGTCGACTTCCCTTCCACGTAGTACACCCTGGACTGCATTTTGCAGACTAACGAGGCTCTGGCATCTGGACTCACAGCCAGTATAACCCTCTGTGGGGCTCGTGTTGTGTCATCCCTGTACGCTTGTGATTGTCCCTTCATCCATGTCATCATCTTCATCTTCGTGATTAGCCAAAAGTGGCAGAAAAACATGTGGCATGCTTGGCGATGTAAATTATTGCAGCTGCAACATTAAATCCTCCATTCTTGCTCATCTCTAGAGGCACATATTTTTGGTAAATAAAAAAGCAAAATTTCGGTACAAAAACATTTGATTTCAGGTTCAAAAGCGGTTAAAAAAAAACTATATAAAATGACATTTTGGTTTTAAAATTGTGAATATAATCCTAAATTTGATTTAAAAACTGCACTTATTACACAAAATAAACTTACTCCTTCTAATAGCACATTTATGTAGTTACCAGAGTATTAAGTTTATTCCTGTGTAAAGATGTCCATTTTTGCTTCTCAAATATTTACAGCAGAATTAATCAATTTTCCATGAATTGCATAACTCACAGGATACTTCAGACTTCAGAAAGTGTCGCGTCTGTACATAAACAGTAAATTTCATGTTTATGAGTATATTTCACATTTTGCAGTTCATTTCGCATTATTTCGTGACAAAACAGGGTAGGAAAATGCACCTCACACCTTTCAGAAACATGAAAATGATAATTACAGCATATTATTTCATATTTCGTGTTTTCGTCAAAAACGAAATTTGCATGCCTCTACTCATCTCTGTTGTTATGTTTGAGCAGTCACCGAGATGTTTCCTTTCCTCCTGCACTTGAGCTGAAGTAAATAATTTTGGCAGATACATCATGCGATTAAAATGATAGATCCAACAATGAATAAGCAAAATTGAAGTTGTTAAACTTTAAAAAATGATAAACATGTCGTAAAGAATTTAAATAATCATAACACCATGTTATTTGGTTCTAATCAAATGAAAAAAGGGCCCTGAGTTACATTTTGCTCAAAAAAGAAGTGAAACTACTGTTATGGTTTCTACTGTAAAATTAGGTTCTAGGTTTGTCGTGGGATTGTATAAACGCTCCTCAATGCATATCATTATTATTATTTTCAGGGTCATGGGTGTTGTCCAATGATGTTCCTTCTTGACGACAATGGCCAGTTGTATTTTGCATACAAGTTGGATATTTCCCAGAGGAAAGAGGCAGGAGGTTTGAGGCAAGTATCCTAGTGTTTGAAGAGTATATTTATAATCCAAATTCTTGTAATTAATTAGGTTCTCCTGCTGTAACATGCATTTTTATTTTAATTGTGCAAAGTAAGGCAAGTTGTGATTTTTTTTCTGATACCCACGTCATGTTATCACTACTGATTTTTATTAATATTTAAAGTACACTTGGGACTGATTAATAGCATGATCGGTATCGGCCATTATAAGCATAATGGTTTATAAGTAAGTTTGCCAATAATTTTAGCAATCTGATATTTTTATAAATAACCTGTTGCCATTTTGTTATTTTGTTAATAAATATATATACCTTGTTACTATGTAATTCATATACTTTGGTTTTGTAAAGCAAATTTTGTGTACACCACCATTTTCAGATCCTAATATTTTTTATCACAAAAGATCTTGTGTCAGCACTTTGCATATTCGTACTTTCCTCAATAGACATCGTGCAAACCACGGAAAAGCATGGTCTTTGCCATGTTGGGAAAGCATGTGGCCTGGTGAAAAGCTGCTGGTTAATGTCTTCTAATAAAAGTGTTGCATTTATAACTGTGTAACTTTGAAAATGGAGTTGCTGAATGTTTTTGACAATATGGTTAGAGACGAGGAACAACACAGTAACTTGCTACAAGAATCAGAAGGTGGCAGTTCCATTTCTAACAAGGAATTTTTGGACTCTGACCTGACAAGTGATCAACATTCACTTAATTCCAACAAGCTTTTTATCCATAATACGTGACTAAAAGTATAACACTATAATTTAGAGTAATAGCGTGTAAATAAAATACACTTATTATATAAATGCATACAATATTTGAACATAAATCTAATTGCTAAGATTAGTTAGAAGATAGTTCGGAATAAAAATAAACACTTTCTTAAAAAAATATATTTCTGTATATCTGACAGATTTGTGAAGAGATAATTAGAATATATGCCATTCTACATTAAAGTATGAACACTTCTTTTCACATAAAGTGGCACATTTTGTAATGTTGGACTGTTGAAGCATGTGCCACTTTATCTGAACAGGAGTGTACATATTTTGTAACTTATGTGAAGATTACCAATCTGTATTTCCACTTTAATGTGAACAGTTATTTCTTTTCTCTTACATTTGAATAAATTTAACCATGTATATTAATTGAAAATACCTGCTCGTTTTAGTGCAATGCGAAAGTTCCAGAGTTTAGACAGACAAGCACGGATTGAAACATCAGACACGATGTTGGAAACCATTCACCAGAATGCCATAACATGCGTGTGTCTTCATTCGGGAAACAAGGACAATGCCTCAAGATTCAGTACAAGCGGTCTGGATGGCCAGCTTGTTATATGGGATTTGCAGGTATTTTTTTCTCTCATAAATTTGCTTTTCTTGAACCAAATTTTTTATCGGTGATGCAAATATGTGGATGCTTGGTGGTTATGTTTGTGCAGGTGCTACAGCTATAAAATGCACACATCTTTCACCACGTTACACTAAAAATATCTCTGTTTTGAACACATGAACTGACGCTTTTTCGTTAGCGCAAGAACCTAGATTTTGTTTTTCGGGGACACACAACATTATGGATGGCACAGATTAAATAAGTACTGTTATTGGAGTCAGACAACGTAGCCATATTGGGGTATTGGTTAAATTGATGATGATACAACCTGCAATTTAGTGCAAAATTCATCCATTTTTGTTATTTTTCATGAATAGAAAGATGCAATTCACATACCTTGGTTTGGTTAAGTAAATGTCATAATTACATAGCATCTTTTTTAAAGACGGAACCCATTGTAATCACCTAGTTATATGCAAGGGTTGTTCAAGTCGAACCAGGACTTTTGATTTTTCAGAATAACAGAACACATAAAGACGTTACTTATAGGGGAAAGTTGCAAATGTGTATTCCACAATACTCATGACTTTGCATATGCTAATAAATCTGTTATACCATTCGTGCATTACAGAAAATGAAAATAGATTTTTTAAAAAGATAATATGATCAACCTATTGTTATTTCAGAGGTTGAAAACCAGAAGTTTCGAGTAAAACAAAAAACAAGGAAAAAAAACAGGCATGATTTTTTATAATGATCTTTCATCTATTTAATCATTAATTGTGAGATGTTTATAGTCAGAACTAGCCTAAAATGTACGAAGTCATGTGTGGGCCGAACCATCAGTTAACTTATCCTCTATTATTTTCTTGTAGTTTACGGTTATTACAAGCATAAGAAAACAGTTTTTCTTTGTGACGTTTCAGCAGAACACACGCTCCTTTCATCAGACATTTATTTTCATTTTGACTAAAGATACAGTTATAACAATGGTTAGTAATTTTTTAAACAAAAAGAATCCGTTATATAATGGATGTTGTCAATGTTACATTGTTGTAATATAGCAACTTAACTGTGAAAAAAGCAGTCTGTTTTATTTTTATTTGAGATTTTTTTTTTTAAATTATGAATCCCAAATGTCATCAGGTAATTCAAATTCATCATTGTTTTCACAAAGTCTCTTGATGTTTTCTGTTACATTAAATTTTAAAGATGGTGGCTTACTCCATTTGTGAAAAAGAAAACTCCATACTGGATCTATGTTACCATTTTCATTAGTATTTAATTTATTCCAGTGTTCTTCTGCAATGAACGAAGCTTCCCAGACATTCAACTCTGTGTTTCCCGTTAATCTTTTTAAAACCCTTCTCTTTTTAATCAAATGTTTCTCTTCGATGATATGAGTTGACAAACCTGTTCTTGGGTTTAGATTTATAATGTCCAAATCGTGTTCGTGCCATCTTATTGCCATTTTCCTTGCTGTTTGTCCAAGCTGTTTGCTGCAAGCAATGTGTACATACAAGAAAGAAAGAAGAAGATGAAAAAAAAAACTTATCCTCTCCGTACAGAAATATTTTCCAGTCCCATTGCTGAATATACAGAGTGGTCTCAAAGTGGCACACCCCTTCCCTCCCCTATTATTTTTGACATTACGATGGTTTTGGTTAAATTCTTGATATGAGCATATGCCTCATGGTTTAAGAGCCCGGAACATCGGTATGGAGCCCGTCATTTTCATAGCACAGGCGAATTCTGCGCCATGTTGTGGCAGATGTTTTGCAGAGATTATATAGGGTCACATACATGAAGGCATCTTTCCCAGCGTGTAACACTGGTGTTGTGTGATACTGGTTATTTCAGCCTCTGTCATTGATGAACCCCTAGAGATGAGGTCTGGACTTCTTGGAAGTTATGTTAACCCTCCGTAACCCATCCGGCGGCACTGAGTGCTGCCTTTTCTAAAATTTTCAATTATTATCCTTACTAGCACAATAATGGTCAGGAAAGATCCAGGTAAATTATCTTCACTATTTCCACGAAAACATAGAGGCGTTGGCGCCTTTTTTCTGTCGTTCTTTCAGTTGATTACATGCCCCTCAAGTGACCGGTCCCCCTTTGGCAGCACTCAGTACCGCACGCGGGACGTTTCCTACCTTAAATCACAGCACGCCAACCATGAATTTGGCAGAAATAAGAAGAATGAAACCACTGTACGCTGTTTGGAATGCAAATTATTTGTATGCAGAATCCATTGCAGTACCCATACGAAATGTCGGAGTTATTAAAATAATGATATTAAAAAGTGACAACCTTCGGGTCCTTATATTTGATTCAGTATGTCTTTTCTTACGTATACCTCGTAAGAGTACGAGCAACAAATTGAGATTGGAACATTTAAAAAATATTTTGCAAGTTCCTCCAAGGTGTGTTTTCTACATTCGATTGTTTTTTCTGAGAGTCAGAGACATTTTGACAGTGAATTTTGGAACAAATAGTTCCTCTCTAAGCCCATATAAGTTGTATGATTTCAAATCGTTTTGAAAAATTTGAAAAAATATCTTGAAATTTTTTGAAAAATATGTTGACAATTTTGTTTACTTTTCTTCTAATAGCTAATAAAAATGTCCCAGATGGACATGTTTGCGTTCATGTATATTTTCCCTGATTTCCATTAAGTGCTAGTGTAATTCAACCTTGATTTGCATCAATAATTCACATATATAATGTTGGTTTCAATGAGGCAGCACTGAGTGGGGTGTGCGGGACATTTGTGCTGCTATGAGGATGTGGATGACGGAGGGTTAAGGGAGTTCGGTAATCTTCAAAACCTCTTGCCCAGGAAAGGTCTTACTTAGATAATGACATACTTGCAACACAAAGTGTTCCAGAACAGCAGAATTTGGCTATACTACTAAAATGACTGTCTCCATACCAATGATCTGGACTCTTAAAGTGTCAGTATGTGTCCATATCAAGCATTCAGCCATAACCATCATAGTGTCGAAAATAAAGGGGGCTACGCCCACTTTGCAATCACTCTGTACAATATAATATGAAAAATTGCAAGGGTATATGCAGAGTATCCGGGGCCAATGCTACCAATAAGAAAGGCTCGTTAATAGCATGAAAAGCCAAGAAGTCATTCCATAAAGCTTTTATTAACATAATATTTACGGAGAAACTAGTACTCACTTTATCCACGAAACTGTTAATTTCAGTAGTGCAGTAAAGCAGAAATACAGGGTAGGTACCCTACTCTGCCACAATCAACCTCCAACGGCAAATATAAGTGGTTTGCCTTCCCCTACCATCCCACCACATCCAACCGCATATCAAAAGCCCTTCTTTCCTATGACATCAAAGCAGCGCACAAACCCAATTCCAAAATAACTGATAAACTAAACAAACCCAAATGGTATTTCCTCTCCCCCCTTGATAATCCAGGTGTATACGACACACAGTGCGAGTGCAAGGCACATTACATCGGCAGGTCCATCAGATCTGCCAATGAAAGAATCCAACAACACCTAACAGATGCAAAAAAAGCCCAACCCACTACTGGTCTTGCTAAACACATCCAATACAATAGCCATAAAATACAAAAGGTACAAGTCAAGCACACCGCCCACACACTCGTAGACATCAAAATCAAGGAAACACATGCCATAATGCACTTCCCGCACGAGCTAAACATCGATAGCGGACAGGCACACCACGCAACACCCCTACTGCAACAGTTAGTGCCGGGAAATAGTAGACGACATGGACGCAGACATACAGTTAACAACAGCGCACCTAGCGGTGGCCTGAGTATGAACAATAGAAGCACGCCAAGCAACAGTACAACAAGTTCCAATGAGGATGGTGGCAGTGGTCACTGAAATTAATAGAATAAAGAAGAAAAAAACAGTTTTGCGGATAAAGTGAGTACTAATTTCTCTGTATTTATGTACTACTGCGTCTCTCTTCTCCTAATTATGAATAATATTTACATTACAATGTTGAGGAACTCTGGTCTTGTGGATATCAAAAATTCTCCAATAAAGAAATCAGTGTCTATGTATATACCTCTTGCCATGCAACAGATGCCCAGGTGGAATTCAATTTCTTGCAAGGTATTTTGTGGCATCTGCAGAATTACAGTTTCACAAGCAACAAGGAAAGCACTGTCACCGTAGTGTTGCAACTACATGAATAAAATTAATGTTGGTGCATCTCATGCAGACTTATGAACCTTTCTTTGGTAGTTTCATCCTAGACATGTTGTATGTAAGAATACATGAATATGTATATGTTAAATACGTGAATATGTATATGTTAAATACGTGAATATGTATATGTTAACGGTTTAGTCATAGTATATACTAAAAAGTAGGGATAGGACAGATTAATCGGTAATCTATCAGTATCGGTCGATATAGGCATATCTGTTTATTGGTAAAATTACAGATTGTTTTACCAATCCGATATATCTATAAATATCTTATAATTTAGTGCAAAATTCTGTCATTTTGTTATAATTTTTATGATTAATCTCCATGCCCTACTTTATAAAAAAAGCAAATGTCTAAATATGCAACTTCGTCAATCATCCATTCAGGTTCTTCGTAGCCTATTTGGAATTTTATATCGGATCGGTAAATTTTGGTTATCGGTATCAGTAAATTTTATATCGATACGTTATCGGTATCTGCCAAAATTTCATATCAGCCCATCCCTACTAAAAAGTATTTTGAATATTTAGCTTTGTATATAACAGTAGTATGCAAATGTGTAGAAAGTGTACAGCACTGTTTAAGGAATAGTGTATTCACTTTGATTTGTTTAGTGCTTAAAGTAAGCTTGAATATTTTTATACAGTTGGGTCTTCTTTAGTATTACACTTCACTAGTTAGAGTAAAAGAATAAGCTTTATTGCACTTGCTTGTTTGAGAGCATTACTGCTAATAGTAAAATAGTTATAATTATTTGTGTTCATCCCACACTAAAAGCAGCTCTATTAATGTGGAAAACCAACCATAGTGCTAATTCTGAATTATCTTTCAGGCATTAGAAAATGCAATACAAGGAATGAAGATGTCTCAGTCATAAATGAAGGACAAGGCTAAAAAAAAAATTGAGGCTATCCATTCCAGTAAAGTCACAAATGAATCAAGGTCGTCACTGTTGTGATCCTGATTTCTTTCACTTATTATTTTCTATACTTATCATGAGCATTATTTTTTTGTATGATAATTGATTGTACATTTTGCTTACTGTGTAATGTAGCAAAGTTCTTCAAAGAATAACAATGCATAACTAAGGATATTAGATATCTTTTATTTGAGCTAGTTTTGTAGAAGAATAAAAAACGATTAGTACAAATTTGAGTATAATATTAAGAAAATATTTATTTATACATAGGCTGTCTTTCTAGTTTGACTTGTAATTTTTCTTAAATCACATTGAGCAGATAGCATGGTCCGCTAATACAAGTGTCTGTACAACAATGAAAATTACAAATAATTACATGTATAATTGCAGTTTCTATATTCATATTGAAACTAAGTTTATCTGTGATAACTTACATTCCCAGTGTCATACAGGCCCACCAATATTTTCTTAAACAACTTCATTTCAAAGAATTCTTTAAAAAAATACTAGTTATCAACACTCATGAACCAATTAAGTACATTTAAGTCCAAGTGAAAACACAAGGTCCACTTGTTTATTTCATTCAATTGAATAATATTCACACAACTGAAAAATTATGTACTTTGAATTGTTGATCATTGTGAAAAACACTTGTATCAGTATTGTAAAAATATCCTCTTGAAACCATTAACAACTGTAAGTATCATTCTTCTTCATGAGATATAGTAGGTTTACATTATTGACCAGCAGATGGCAATGCAACCAAAATAGATATCATAGCAAGCAATATGTACTTATCCATCAGAAAACAAAACAAGTTTGAAACCAGCTACTTTTCCAAATTTTTGTGGTACTAGTTTAACAAATTTCTCATGTAAAGTATGCAATATAATAACAATAACCTTTCTCTAATTCGTTGTAATTATTCATCTAACTTCTAACTGACAGTAACTTATTCATCAAACTTCCTTTAATACAGGAAACTTCAATATTTTCTGGAATGATCTTGAACACTTCCTATCTAATTGTATCATATGAGGGAAACTCTCCAAATTGTATTGTAGCACACCCTGTCATGAGCAAATCACACACTACTACTCATTCTACAGAATACACATACCGAGTAATATGATACTGAAAACTGATATGCAACTTTGAACAAAAAATACAAGTACACATGTGAGGATGTTCACAGATAGAGACGAATAATACGTATATAAACATGTAACAAAACCACAAACCAAACCTCATGGTGCTATAGTCCTTTGAGAACAATGTCACATGTGGGCACAATATTAAGGGTGCATTCCGAAAGTTAACGAAACGAATGAATTCAACGAAGATAACTGGGCTCGTGAAGCTGGTAAATCCAGTTATTTTCCAGATTTAAGGAACACTCTAGGCAAAATCGCAGGTGCAGGGTTTTGCTTATATAAAGTTTCCGCATGGCGTCCAGCCGAAGGCATGTCCTGGCAGAAATGAACTCTACTGCAGACATGTTACTCATTTTGTTCACATTGTAAGAACAGTTAAGGCACACTAATCTTGTGCATGTTGCTTCATATCCCTCTGTTAAAATCATAATACATTTTCCAAAGTGAAGCCATACACGTGTGTTGCCTGCAAGCAGCAGATGATTCTCACAGAACAAACCAGCCTCCTGGCTCATGCAAGAACAAAGTTCACGCATTGCACAAAAACCTACTTTTGGAATGGCATTACGAAACTCACAATCCTAACAAAAGGACTCATGCGACTTTCGGAACGCACCCTAAATCAGAATTGCATCCATGACATAAATCTGAACTCCAACCATGAGACCATCGGAAGACTATATAATGTGTATACAGTCCACTCTCGATTCAACGACCTTTCACAGTTCCCGGGAAAAGGGTCGTTATTGGAATTTGCACCAATTTTCAGCTTAAAGGGAGCTGAAACGGACAGAAAGATGCCTAGGAGATGGTCAACACCATTTATCCTGGTAGTTATACAACCTGTTATGTGTTGTGTTGTGAGAAGGAAAATAGAACATGAAAAAGTTTTCACAAACGAGAATTTAAAATAATGTTACTTTGTTTCAATTGTGCACAGTCGTTGCTTTTCCAGGAAATTCTTACAATTCTAGTTCATGAGAAACCCGTTTGCACTGAGACCAATGGAAAGGAAAACAATCTCTCGCTTATTGCAAGCGAAACTCAAAGAATCTTGACACCAGTCAGACTGGTGCCAGCAAAAGTCGGGAGATAATCGGGCAGAATGAATGTTGGATTTTATAGGGCTTTACTGGAGCATTGTCTGTTACAAGATTAACTGGTAAGGTTAGATCTCTCGGGAGAAACAACACAACCTCTCTAGGTACCCGACAAAAAAAATAAAGGCAGGGCTGTAATTTTCGTTCTGGTTCGGCTGTGTAAAATACATCGTAAAAAAAAGTCCCTTTTCTTTGCTTCAACCAACTTCATTCACCCCCCTTCCCCATTCAAGGGAGCAGTCGAAATTCCTTCCTTGACTTGCATTGTAATCCAGCGTGAAAAAGGAAACGCGCAACTTGCGATCTGTTTTCACCCAATGCATATTCTAGGACACGTCATTAAACAGCGTTGATAATCATTCGGGTTTGGAATTGAATTTCACTTTAAACTGTATATTTGGTCCCGATTAGCCCATCAGCATAAAATGAACTGAAAACAAGCTTTATGAAACTGCGCATTTTCACATATCAAAATGGTAGTTATAACACCATTAAGCCTTGTTTCCATGATTATGAAAAACTAAATATGCTGACCAAGGCAGTAATTTATTTTATTAAAAACATAAACTAACGTAACGTTTCAACCTTCTAGCAAGGTCTTCTTCAGACTCTGTATCAAGTACAAAAGTAACCAGATACAACAAGAAGGGTAATATATATACACAAACATTACTCCCTCCACACTATTTAGAAAGTTGTTTGGAACTTTCTAGCAGATGACTTTCACTTCCCAACTTTACTTTCACCTAAAAGGCTAAACACAATTACTTCCATAGAATGTGGTTGGACTTTTTAATCTCACGCTCCTTTCCCTTCATTTTTCTTCCTTCTCCTCTCCTCTTTTTCTCTTGTCCTTTCCACTCTTTCCAACATCTTCTTCCATTCTTTGTTTAACTTCAGTCCCCCATTCCAGTTCATTGTGTCTTCTTCACCTTTCTTCTCTATTTCCTTGGCTTCCTTCCATTTTCTAACTAGCATTCTCTTCTCCCTTCCTATCTGCTTAGCCTCATCCCACTCTATGTCATGTCCTGTTTCTCTCGTGTGTTTAAATATTGCATTTCTCTCTCTCTTAAGTCGTACATCATCCCTATGTTGTTTCAACCTGTCTTTCAGCCTTTTTTTCGTTTCTCCTATGTACACACTCTGACATTCTTTACATTTTACTTCGTAGATAATCCCTTCCTCTTCTTCTTCTCTGTTTTCCTTTTTCTTGTTAGCATTCCTCGCTATTCCTAAGATGCTTCTCCCTCCCTTCCTGTAAGTTTTAATTCCCGCTTTCCTAAGCACTTTGCATATCTTTTCTGTGGTCTTCCCCATACTTCTTATTCCAAACCTTCTCTCCTCTTTTTCTTTCTCTTCCAATTCTCCCCTGCCCGTTTTCTTACTTTTTCTGTTTATGTCCAGTCTATCCTGCTTCTCATAGCCATTCTTTTCCAGCTGTTTCCATAGGCTATTTATTTTGCCTTCTTTTTCACATTCTTTCATGCATATTTTCTTGATTCTGTCCTCCATATTCTTTATAAAATTTATTTTTGTCACCTCACTTACATCACTTCTTTTGTGGCAGAATACTCCTGCTGCACACTTCTTCTGATGCCAAGCGGTTTCAATTTCTTGTCCTCTTTTCCTTTTCATCAATATATCTAGATAGCTTAACTTGTCTTCTTCTTCTATTTCAAGTTCCAATAATATCCCTCTTTCTTCATCTTGAATTTCTTTGGCAAAAATGTCAAGCTGCCTCTTCGTTCCCTTCCATATGCCAAAACAGTCGTCCACATATCTGCAAAACAGAATCATTTTGTCACCTCCCTTTTCTATCACTTTCTTTTCCCATTCATTCATAACCAATTCAGCCAATGCTGGGCTTAGACTGGAACCTATATTTAGTCCTTCACTCATTAACATTATTTTATCTCCCATTATACTGTAACCGTTATTCCAAATGGTTTTCAGCGCCTTCACTACCCTTTCACTATCCCATTCTCCTATAATTTCTTGTCCCATTCTCTTTTTAATAATGTCCAAAACGTGTCCCCTCTTGATGCTCGGGAACATACTTTTCACGTCTAAGCTAAACATTGTCGTCTTCATCTCATTTAACTTAAGTCCTTTTATGAGGTCTACTACTTGTTCACTGTTCTTAACTGCTCTGCTTTCTTGCTGTGTTACTAACACGTCAATAACTTTCTTTAATTTCTTTTCTAAGGGTTCCAAAATATTGTTTCTGCAGTTCATTACTGGTCTTAAAGAGACAAGATTAGAAGAAGAACAGCAGCCATACTGAAGAAATGGGAAAACAAGGAAAAGTAGATAATTTGAGTCAAAAAGAAAGGGAAGGGATGAAGAAAATCAAAACAAGAAATGATGTGGTGATAGAGCAGGCAGATAAAGGAGGAGCAATTGTGGTGATGGAAAGAGAATGGTACGAGAGGAAGTTTGAAGACCTAAAAGAAAATGGATATGAGGAGATTTGTGGAACAAGTGAAGAACAAACTATAAAAGAAAGAATCATAAAAGACTGTAGGAGGAGTGGTTTCAAGAAATGCATAAAGGAGACAGGAAGACTACCAAGTTTGAAAGGCTTTCCAAAGATACACAAAAAGGAGATAAAGTTAAGACCAGTAATGAACTGCAGAAACAATATTTTGGAACCCTTAGAAAAGAAATTAAAGAAAGTTATTGACGTGTTAGTAACACAGCAAGAAAGCAGAGCAGTTAAGAACAGTGAACAAGTAGTAGACCTCATAAAAGGACTTAAGTTAAATGAGATGAAGACGACAATGTTTAGCTTAGACGTGAAAAGTATGTTCCCGAGCATCAAGAGGGGACACGTTTTGGACATTATTAAAAAGAGAATGGGACAAGAAATTATAGGAGAATGGGATAGTGAAAGGGTAGTGAAGGCGCTGAAAACCATTTGGAATAACGGTTACAGTATAATGGGAGATAAAATAATGTTAATGAGTGAAGGACTAAATATAGGTTCCAGTCTAAGCCCAGCATTGGCTGAATTGGTTATGAATGAATGGGAAAAGAAAGTGATAGAAAAGGGAGGTGACAAAATGATTCTGTTTTGCAGATATGTGGACGACTGTTTTGGCATATGGAAGGGAACGAAGAGGCAGCTTGACATTTTTGCCAAAGAAATTCAAGATGAAGAAAGAGGGATATTATTGGAACTTGAAATAGAAGAAGAAGACAAGTTAAGCTATCTAGATATATTGATGAAAAGGAAAAGAGGACAAGAAATTGAAACCGCTTGGCATCAGAAGAAGTGTGCAGCAGGAGTATTCTGCCACAAAAGAAGTGATGTAAGTGAGGTGACAAAAATAAATTTTATAAAGAATATGGAGGACAGAATCAAGAAAATATGCATGAAAGAATGTGAAAAAGAAGGCAAAATAAATAGCCTATGGAAACAGCTGGAAAAGAATGGCTATGAGAAGCAGGATAGACTGGACATAAACAGAAAAAGTAAGAAAACGGGCAGGGGAGAATTGGAAGAGAAAGAAAAAGAGGAGAGAAGGTTTGGAATAAGAAGTATGGGGAAGACCACAGAAAAGATATGCAAAGTGCTTAGGAAAGCGGGAATTAAAACTTACAGGAAGGGAGGGAGAAGCATCTTAGGAATAGCGAGGAATGCTAACAAGAAAAAGGAAAACAGAGAAGAAGAAGAGGAAGGGATTATCTACGAAGTAAAATGTAAAGAATGTCAGAGTGTGTACATAGGAGAAACGAAAAAAAGGCTGAAAGACAGGTTGAAACAACATAGGGATGATGTACGACTTAAGAGAGAGAGAAATGCAATATTTAAACACACGAGAGAAACAGGACATGACATAGAGTGGGATGAGGCTAAGCAGATAGGAAGGGAGAAGAGAATGCTAGTTAGAAAATGGAAGGAAGCCAAGGAAATAGAGAAGAAAGGTGAAGAAGACACAATGAACTGGAATGGGGGACTGAAGTTAAACAAAGAATGGAAGAAGATGTTGGAAAGAGTGGAAAGGACAAGAGAAAAAGAGGAGAGGAGAAGGAAGAAAAATGAAGGGAAAGGAGCGTGAGATTAAAAAGTCCAACCACATTCTATGGAAGTAATTGTGTTTAGCCTTTTAGGTGAAAGTAAAGTTGGGAAGTGAAAGTCATCTGCTAGAAAGTTCCAAACAACTTTCTAAATAGTGTGGAGGGAGTAATGTTTGTGTATATATATTACCCTTCTTGTTGTATCTGGTTACTTTTGTACTTGATACAGAGTCTGAAGAAGACCTTGCTAGAAGGTTGAAACGTTACGTTAGTTTATGTTTTTAATAAAATAAATTACTGCCTTGGTCAGCATATTTAGTTTTTCAAAATGGTAGATCGTTATTTACTCTCACGTTTAATCGACGATTGAATGTTGGATTTAGGAGTATTCTCGATGTCAAACACCCACCCCTCCAAACGTTTTCCCCTTGAATAATGTCTTTTTAATCGGTCTCAGCGACCATTCCTACATTGAACTCTTTTTTTTTTTCCTCCACATGAATGGTTCTGAAAAAAAGTGGATGCAAATTAAATTTACAGATTTGCTTATCAGAAGGCGCAGAACATGAAGTTATTTTAACTCTTGTTTTCCTTTCTGGAGATCGAATTTCGTTATCGTCAAATCAAAAGAGCTTTGCGAGATTCAAAACAATAACTTTTTCCTTCACGCTGGATGAGTCATCGCTGTTATCGGCAAGCAAGAGCTTTGCAGATGCTAGACAAAACACTGGCGCCAGCCGCATCGTAAAAACAAGGAGACCGGCTGGAAGTTCGAGCAACAGGTGGCGGAAGAGAAAAATCCCAGCATTTTAAAGATAACTCAACTGTCGAAGACTGAACTTTTAACAGCAGTGTAAAGAAGAAAGAAATGACCCTTGCTTTACGTTTTTACCATGCAACAGACAATAATAGGGGCAATATTTCCTATGCATAAAAAAAAAAACCAATAATTCTGCAATTATCAACATTGCTGTGCACACCAGTGGCGGAGAATGAGCTGGGGAAAGGGAGTTGGGTCACTTTTTTTTATTACTTGTTCGTTTCAAGAATATATCCAGAACTGGTTGCCCCATTTTAGACGTCAAAGGAAAGGAAGAGGGGTGGGTCCTTTTCCACCTTCTGCATCGTGCCCCCCCCCCCCCCCCTACGTTTGCTGACAGGAAAAGAGGGAGAAGTCAGTTAGCCAACGGAACACTTTTTTGGCAGATATTACGACATCGACACAATTAGGAAAACGTATGAAGTGGGAAACAGGAGTTATGATGCACGTAAGATCGAAGTAAACTTTTGTGGAAACCTGGATGACAACGCATTAAGCGGCTTGACGATCTTTCGTTCACCAATGTGGTTTTGATTATCTCTAAAAGTTTCGCTTTTTTATGAAGTGTTGCAGGAAACAAAGAACACTTTTTGAATGAAAGCTGTTACCGGAAGTTGTTGTCTACAAGGCCGAGAGTTGCTCACTCACGGGAACCTGCTGAACTCTAGGTCAGAGCTGGACAGATGGGCCAGACTTCCAGGCACCACGCATCTGTATTTTCGAACATTCCTGCGATCTTATCTCTCAAGGTGGTGTATTTATCGATGAAAGAGCTTGACCTGCCATACACACTGGCAAAGTCTGCAAGTCCAGCAGTCATTCCAGGCTGCTCCCCCCCTTCTCCGCGAGTTTTAAGCAGCTCTTAGGACAAGGAAACAAGTCAAGTCGATTTAAAATAACATCCAAGCACATTCGATCTTCTTTTCTCGCGTATCCAAGAGCAAGCCTGGCACGTTGGGTAGCGGCCGTCTGGTGCGGGGTAACATTGGTGCGCTTGAGGGAGGGGAGGGCAGAGGTCAAGTGCTATTGGATATCACTCAAGCATGGTGTGGTGGTGTCTATTTTTAGTTCAGACCTAATTGTGAGCAGTAGAGCGCTCGTAAAGGGAATGAGTGGAGGAAGAAACAACGCATTTTTCGGCCGATTTCCTTCAATTTTTCAACTTTTTTTTTTCCAAATTTTTCAACTTTTTTCTAAATTTTTCACGGTTCCCGGGAAAAGGAACGTTACTTCGAGAGGGTCGTTATACCCGGGGTCGTAGAATCGAGAGTTGACTGTATATAATCACAGTGCATTGATGCAATTTGAAGCTTCTCCCACAGCTTTTGGTGTTGAAGATTGTGAACTTCTTTAAAAATTTTCTTAAGTGTTGAAAATATAATTTTGAACATTTATAGTGTGTTTTTCAAACTGATGTATTACAAAATAATAATAATAATACACCCTTTTGTAGCAATGTACAAATTAGAAATATTCACAAAGTGCACATATCACAGCTTATGCTATAGTTTAACAATTTATGTAAATTTATGTCCATACTTAACATGCACAAATTATGCGGAAAAGTTTAAATATGCAGTGAAACCTCAATTTAACGTTAAATTTTTATGTCTTAAATTTTTCACCTTGTTCCTCTGCAAAACATAAAATTGAGCTTCCACTGTATTACAATCGGTACATTATATAGAGCTGTTATGGTTCAGCTACTGGTACACAGGAGACCCCAGTTCAATTCCCAGGTTGAATCATGTCAGGCAGGAAGGTTTCTGTCTCTCACCCAGCCTAAACAGTTTTAGGGTTCTCTCAGCACCTTCATCAATGGGTACTGGGGAGGATGGTGTAAAGGCAAGGTAGGACATCCCTGTGTATCTACAATGCAGGATAAAAGAAATTCACATGATACATTTGTGCCACAGGAAACTACATTTCCCCTTGTAAACTCAGGATGACTACGACCCATGACTAAATAGGGCATCCTGCTCATAATGGGGTCCATTCCAAACAACTGCTTGTTTACTATTCAATCAGTTATGATAACTTGAGACTGAAAAGTTTGCTCTGCAACTGTATAAGGGTATTGTGACTGTAATGTTTTATTGATTTTTTTGTTAACATTGATTGATTATTTTGCTTTTGTGCCACTTTTGGCTAAACACGAAGGTGAGGGTGGGTGATGATATGACGAAGGGGCACTTGCAAAGAACACCCATACAAAGGCTTCAAATCCAGGACCCTGGCTGCAATAGTACCCTGTGCTAACCATTCTGCCACAGAGGTCGGCTTCTTCCTAAACAGAATGAAAAAAAATATGTCTGGAATTCTTCAGCATGAAACACTGAAACTGGTTAAAAAGTAAATGAAAGCATTGTTACATTATGACAACATGTGCTGTGGGTGGGCAGGGTGATCAGAGTACCAATCATTTGATTAAGTCTCCCCTGTACATTTCACCCATGCCATAAAGGCTGGTATAGTGGCGGGACTACAAATGTTTTCTATGGTGTACCTATTGGTGCAAGGCTGAGTAACTGACAGAGCCACTTAAGCCAGCACAAAAGTTCCCACCCACCCTAGGTATCAAACCTGTTTCCTATGTGTTAAACTGATGCCCTACAAACTGAGCTTAATATGTTGGAAAGAACCAATACACACTATATTAAACAACTGTTATAACTAGGGCTAGGAAGTTGAAGACCTATAAATTGCCAAAAAAAAAAAGAAAAACTAAAAATATCAAAAAAAGGACGGATAAATGTGATCCAAATTAATTAATAGCTTCAGTTTTAATTAGGCTACACATTTAATGAATAAAAAAAATACAAAATTCTGGTGGTATGGAACACACAGTGCGAGAAAACTATATGAATGAAATGCATCTTCTTTCAGACATTATATATTTTTTAGATTAACATAATTTGAAAAACCATATTTGGCCTAACCAAATATATTTCCTTACTACAGAAAGGATGTTTAAGAGGTGATGAACTGATGACGATTCGAAGTGAGAATGCGCAGTAAAAGCTTAGTCAAAAGAAGGTGAAGTTGCAAAAAAAAAGGGCTGTTAAGACCTAAAAAAAAGGCTAAAAAAAGACCAATAAGCCAAAAAACGCCTACAATGACCCGAAATGAACATATATTATGTTGGGCCTCGTCTTCGGACACTAGGAAAAAAAAAAAGGATTTTTCCTCAACTTCAAAGCCCTAGTTATAACATTTAATATTGTCCTTCAAATTCATTGAAAATTTATATTATACAACTTTTATGCAAAAACCTGCAAAAAAAAAAAAAAAAAAAAATAGCAATGAATATGTGTAAATTATTTTTAGTTCTGTGTGCTTTCATGCTTGCCACTGCCATCTGAATTCCTGCACAAGCTTTTATGCAACTCGTGCACCAGCTTTTGTGTCAAATGCAACTGATCTTATATGAAAGAAATAATCCATTTATTTTCACAACAGGTGAAGCCTGATTTCCCACTACTGAAAACAAGACTAAATAATCTAGTGGAATGAGGTCTGGACAATTAACTGGAAAGACGGCAGATTTATTTCTTTTATTTTACTTATATTATTTTCTGTTAATGCACATGTAATTATGCTGGTTATGTGAAATGAAGATTTTACGAATTTGAAACTTATTCTCTTTTGTTTTATATTTTCGATAATTTCAGAATAATACTAAATTGGTGCAAATTTGTGTATGCCCGTTAAGTTGTGTGTTATTCATATACCGCCCACTTTGACAATGAAAATACATTACAAAAACAAGACTCTTATCTCTAATTATTACATCTGCATGATGTTTTAATTTCATTCTTTTTGTTAATTTTTATTGTCGAAGACCCTTCACGTATGCTTGCTTCATGTGAGCATAAGTCTTTCTGTGATTTTCCTTGGTTACAGCAGGCGAATACTGGGATGGTACCTTCAGTGAAATATTTTCATCCAACATCAGTGTTATTTCTAATCTCGTCATCACAACAATATGACTTGAAAATTGTAACAACTCAAAGTAGTTCACAATATTTATAAATGTTTGAACTACACCATAGCAATCTACCAAAGATTTGTTTTAGAATATCCATCATTTGACATGAGAGAAACATTTAATTACAAAATCCATTTTGTCCCACTAATTGCAAAAAATAATGAAAGTTATGCATTTTGCAGGCTCCGTAAAATTATCAGTGATAAATTTCCTTTTTTCATGTTCATCATGATGATATATGCTTGTTTTAATAATTAATGCTACAGCTGAGCTGATGGCAATGTTGATTTGATTTTGTGATGAAAATAATTGGATTGGAATATTTACACACTAATATTAATCAATATTTTGAACAACTTTTAATTGTTACAGTTTTACACTGGTATATACACAAAGTGGTATGGGTTCAACCCGAATTAATGCTGAATAAATATTACCTGTTCATATTCATATGCTACATACTTCATCAGTGTTGTCGCTTTTTGTACTCCTCATATGCAAGTTTTGCAGCAATCACGTCTTCCACAGCCATTCCTAAAACAAATAAGAATAAATCTAACTGTACGCTATCCCTGAACACAGTTTGATTATTACAAAATGTCTACAAGTAAAAAGTACACAAATCTTGGTAAGTATGGTAATTATTTTCTGTTCAACATAATTTCCTTATGGAATAGTGTCGCAATATGATTGATTTGCTTTTTGTGCCACTTTTGGCTAATTTGTCAAGATGGGGATGAGTGATGACATGATGAAATTGATGAATGGACACACACAAACATCCATGTCCAAGCTGGGATTCGAACTGTGGATCAGTGGCGTCGTAGCATGATATGCTAACCACTCCGCCACGGGGGCCGGCATGTGTGGCAGTATGGTATGGAGAAGTTCTGTTTCTACTTCTTCCTGCAGCAAAAAACAAGAAGAGCTATGCAGCTATACAATAATTTCTTGAACTGAATAAGCTGTGAAAATTTTTTAAGGCCACAGGTTGGCTTGGTAGCTCAGTTGCAGAGAACTGGCACGTAATTCCAAAAACCCAGGTTTCATTCCTGGTTGAGCCACAATTTTCATATAACTGCAGTACATTATTATACACACCATGATGTATTTTTCATTTTAACTTCCCTGTTGCACAGTGCCATGAAGGCACATAGGGGGATTTGAAGGCCCTACACATTCCTGCTCTCTGTCACTTTTTTGGAACACCATTACCTCACTTAAACAGTAGAAAAATCACATACCTGTTTTTCCCATAACACTTCAAATACTGATGTTAACCTAAATAAAAGGTAACCCATTGTTCTGACTACTGCATGAGGTACTTTGAACTTGCTTCTGCAGATGATGGGAATGCAGCAGAAACAGTGTCTGTGTGACGTAATACCCAGTGATGGAAACACAACCGTTACAGCAAATGCCATGGAACCAAAAATTGGGATATTCAAATGAAAATTGTGCATGTTGCATGCGCAGGATGCCCACAAAGTAGTGGATGGTATGTGTGATTAAAATGTAACTTTATATAGTATACCTTCGAAAGTGTTAGTATATATGTAAAATGAAGGGAATAGAATATAAGGATTTTGTAGATATCATAATCACTTTTCATGAAAGTACATTAATCTTGTAATCATTTAATGGTGTTTATTAGGCTCTAAGAAAGAAAAAGAAAGGAAACAGAATATACCGTATTTACGTTTGTATAGTGTGCGTGCGTGTATAATGCTCACTCTGGTTTTGGATAGGTAAAAGTGACAAAAAATTATATCTCGTATATAATGCGCAGTACAATCCAGTTTCAAGAAATGGCTTTTTTAGTTGTAGGTTGTAAATCTGTTGCTATGCTGATCAAGAGTGAATGATGTCATACCTATTCAATTGATCATTCCTTCTTTTTCAAAATATATACTTTTTCTTTCTGTGACTAATGTAACATTTATACGAGGCACATTCAGGACGACCTTCCAAATAGCAGTTAGCAGCACAAGATTTCTTCCATTAACCTTTTGCTGCCCAAGCGTCTCGAACGAGATACCCAAATGTAACCCTCACTGTCCCAAGCATCTCGATCGAGATGCTGTGTCAAGGTCATAGTTTTTACGTTATAACTTTTCTATTGTTGGCTAGAATTTCGATTTTATTTTTTTATATTGTTCCTAACAAATGTATTTAACAGAAATGTTTTTTTGCATTTTTTTTTGTCTTCATGAAAATGGAGGGGAAAAGGCGGGAAAAGGTACTTCTCTTTTGCGGCTCTTTTCAACGTCAAATTTTTGCCAATAAAGGAAGACGGGCTTTGTTGTTCTAAAGCAATGCTTTTCACTCCCGTCTGTTAACTGCATTCGAAGGAACCTTGTTTATCAGTATCCGATGTTAAAATGAAAGTTTTCCGTGAGGGTGCATGCAGGGGGTGCAGGGAGGGGGAAGACTGGTTGTTGAATCTGCGTTGTGAGAATGGAATTTCGAAGCACGCTGAAGGAAACCTTTTTTTTTTAGCACAAGTGTCCACAAGTTGCAACAGGGGTTACCCTGCATTGTCTAAAAATAGAATTTCAAGCAGCTGCAAGAATTGCCACTCATTTTTCACTGTGTTCTAGCTTTTCGTCCGTGAATGTTATGCGTAGGTGTCGTTTTGTGCCCAAGTGCGAGGACATTTTTTGGGTGAAGTGACAATTTTTTAAAATAATTTTTGGGGTTTTTCTCCCTTCCCCCTCCATATATACGCCAAGTTTGCATAAATTTTGCATTTTGGCCTTTTTTCGGGGGGGGACCATTTTTTTTAAGAAAAGTATTTTTGAGGGGATTTAACCCCTTTCCCCCTCCATATATACGCCGAATGTGCATAAATTATATATCGTCTGAATCTGTGATTCATTCTGCGTACAACGGTATATCTTTCATATCTCTAGGGCATTTACTTTCTGAGCTATAGTCATTTCAAGGTACCACTGCATTTTGAAGCTTGAATCAGTGGCGTGCCCATCATTTCTTTTGGGGGTACAACTCAAGTTACATTGGTCATATGATAATAATGCAAATATTTTTGTGTTCCTTACATGTCAGCGATCATTTCCATGTGCATGTCGACACTGTCATGTACTTTTTTCTTGGGGGGAGGGTGGGGGAACCAAATTTTTTTTTCCGAAATTTTGGAATTTTGAGAGTTAGCCCCCTCCCCCCCACCACATATACGCCGAATTTGCATAAATTTCATATAGTCTGAATCACTGGTTCATTCCGCGTACAACGGTATATCACTCATCTCTCTACGGCAATTAGTCTCCGATCTACACTCATTTAATTGAAACTCTGCATTTTGCTCAAAATCGGCTCGGTACCGAGAGGCTTACATGTGAAAATGGCCTTGGGCGCCGAAAGGTTATGTCATATTATTTGGCCAGTAATACATTTTAATTTTTTTTTCTCTCTTTCCATATGTACCATAAAAATCAGAACGTTTCTTCATTTTTTTGATGAACTTATTTCAACCGCATTTCACATTAGTGTCATTATCTTGTATGGAATACTGTTTCCATATTCAGAGACTGCAAGATTCAAGCTTTACAACAATAATAACATGATAAGGTTCCGTAAACATGAAAAATTAATGCAAGTGTCTCAAAATCATGGAACGACCCTGTACGGTTTCATGTTGGCTGTCTGAATTATTCCGTGCATAAGACACACCACAGTTTTTGGGGGCAAAAATTTTGGAAAAAAGTGCACATTATACATGAGTAAGTATGGTATGTACCGATGGTGTGAAGCTCATACAAAAGGAAATGTAATATGTAAACTATAAACACACTTACATTTCTCTTGATTTAAAATTCAAAAATTTTTATGGGGAAAAATATACAAAATACTAATCACATTAAACATAAATAGTGTCATCATTATTAAACTACGTCGCTTTCCGTCCCAAGAATGCTGACCATTTTCACTACTTTTTAAAAAATCATATCTCAAAAACACTGTTGAAAAGTTTGATTCTTTACCTTTATTTTGATATATGATATGTTACATTATAACCACATGGCTACCTTGGACGTTTCATCATAAATGATATGAAATGTACTAAAAATAAGAAGTTGACAAGATATATATGATATGCAGTGGCGGCGATCTCGTCCCAAAACTGGGGGGGAATACAGTATATTTCCCTTTGTAGATAAGATGCATAGTGCGGGGGCAAAACTGGCAAAAATTGCCCCTCACCCCGCACAATCGCTGGTACTGTAGAAAAGGGAACCAAGCATCGCTATTAGACAACGACGCGAACAGAACAGTTATGAGCATTTGCCCACCATCTAGTGGCAGCATGAGGAAGTATGATGTCCAAACATTACTCAGGATTGCTAACTCCGTATAGCCAGTCTCACATGGCAGTTAGGTACGTCTTCACTTTGCCATCGATTTCTAGCTTGGTTACTTAACAATTGTGTGAGAGCTTTCTCCTATTCAGTTCCCGATAGAATTAGAAACAGTCTCTAAATCCATCCTTAATACCACAGAACTACCAATCAGAATGAAGAAGCACACTGGCAGCTGAAGTAGGAAACAGCCAATCAGAAGCGACCTCTAGATCACGAGTGCAGTTGTAATGGCGGCCGTGTGAGATTTAACAATGTCTCACTTCACATTTTTAAAAGCCGATAACTATTCAACCGATCGAAATAACGTTTCGTGTAAAACGTTAGTAGGTACAAAACAATGGCGCTGCTTAAATACATACATTACAACGTTTACTGTACACGTATGAAAGAATACTTTAGTTGTTTCAAATGTAAACACTGTGCACTCAACATAGATGGTGTAACTCGTCGTGCCTTCCATGCTGTATATGTTATACATTGTAATCTCAAAAAGCTACTTGAAATGTATGAGTACTATCTGATCTGCTATAAGACTTTTGGAAGCTTTTACACAGCATTTATGCTAGCAAAAATGCTAAAGTAAATGCTTTCGTCTAAAGCCGGCCTTAATGATTGGGGGAGAATATTTTATTTGTTGAGTGAAGTCTGAAGAGTCTACTAATTATTATTGTTTTAAATAAATAGTTCGTATGTCTAAATTTCCTACTGAGATACTGTTACTTTTAGGAGTGTGTGCGAGATCCCAAAAAGTCAGGACCGGGTCATTTTAAAAAGTCGTTAATTCTCGACATTTTCTGCATTGTAAATGTCTGGAACTTATTGAAAATCATTAGTTTTTGAAACAGAAATGCAAAAACAATCACTTAAAGTGAAAATGACATGTAGAATTCGAGATTTCCAGAGCTTCGGGAAATTTTGAACATTTCCTGTCCCAAAAATTTCCCCACTTTGTCGGGAAATTGCAAATTTTTCCACCCCAACCCAAAAAATTCTGTCCCGCACACCCCTAGTTATTTTACTTTCACAACAGACGCGAATATTATTTTATTTTGAAGTAAACTAAACACTGAAGAGCCACATATATGTACACTCTGGTTTGTTGGCTGGCTGTAACAAATAGACTGTGCTGTGTGTAGCATCGCAGTAAATTAATCTGCTAGTGTTGTAATCATATATAAGTTATGAATTGTAATTAGTTCAAAGTAAATTTCACAATAAGTATTTTTGGAGCAAAGAAGTATCAATGAAATATAAATATAATATGGTAACTTAATGTTAATGTAAACACCACAATTTTTAGACTTTGAATGTTGTGAAGTTTGCGTAATTTAATTAACTAGTTGGTATTGGAGGATATATTTCAAAACCATATGAGAAGGGTTTCATTAGAATATACAACTTCTATCGTAATATACGGGTAATGCAACTTTATGCTAGTGTGTCCGTAAAGTGGTATATCAACTTGAAATAACATATGTCATACACTCACATTCACTGCCAGGGGTTACATATGCTACATTTTTCAACAGCGCCAATGTTATTATCTTATTCTTTTAAGAGAAAACATTATTTTCCCAAAACGTCAGCAGTTATTAGCATCTAAACGTGCGAAGTGGTATGCCGTGTTTGTGTAGTCGCCATTTTTAAAGATGCGATTTTAAGGATCGTGTGAGACCCCTTTTGCTGCCTTCGCGAACTGAAGAGGTAATAAATCTTATGGTAGTTTCGAGTCGGAGGTGGGTAGGGAAGTGGGGACCTACTTAACCACCGTGTGAGACTGGCTTAAATGTACGGCAAATGACCGTTGAAATAAATTTTGAATTCAACTCCGTGTTTATACATGATCAACACACTAGAGAAGTTCGGGAACTCCGTATATATACACACGTGATTAGCACTTTAAGTGTTAATAAACATGTCAGCTGATATTTTGCAAACTATCATTACAAAATTGCCAAAATTCTGCTACAAAGACTAAAAATATTTTAAGTTACAATTATAGAGTACATTCAGAATGTTATATTTTCACTGGAAGAAAAATTTACTGAAATTATTATAGTTTCTTTAACACACTCAACAAACATTTCCATAGTAGGTTCATATATACGGTAACAGAAACATATATATATTTTTTTATTTGCTTTATACAAACTGTTCAAATATTTTACAGGGCCGTTTACTAGAAAACACTTTCTATAAAAAACATATAGCTGTGTGTGTGGTGCCAAAAACGATACAAGCAATTTTAAGCGGTTTTTAAAAAAATAATAAAAAAATGATTTTTTAAACAAAAATCATGATTGTTATCCACCCTGGCTCCAAACCATGAATCTGATACTCAAAGCCTGAATCCAACATCTACTTGTGTTGGCAATTAGCCCAAAATATGGCAGAAAAATGAAGTAAAAAAAATTGTCAATCAACCAATATCTAAATCTCAAATCCTGGATCCAATATCCAAATTTTGAATTCAGGATATGTCATCCAAACTGAATTCTGGATCTGATATCTGAATCTTCAAAGGTTCGGATATGGCCACCTGTAATAAAGTTAATCGAAGAATACGTGTCTGACTTACCTAATGAGTGGTAAACAGTTATCCTGTCTCGATGAGGCTGGATCTCACCCATTATCACTTGCCCAATTTCCCCAACAATTTTGACCCCCATGTCCCCCAGTCCTTTAAGCTCAATCTTCGCACCATCCATTGTATCTGTGTAGATCTCTGCAACTCTGTACAGCTCTTCATCCAGCTCACTATGATGGGTAATTCCTGCTCCTACAACTAAATAACCTTTCATTAGAAACAGTTTCTGGTATACAGAGAAAAATTTTTATTCAAAAGAGATGTGTAAAACATTTCATTTACTTATAATACTTTTGTGGAATGCCTGCTTATGTTGTGCTGTGAATCTTGACCAGGGAAACAGCAGCACTTGTATATCAGCGGTTCTCAACCTATGGGAGACTGTGGGCTGGTAAATACAATTTTTAAAAATCGATGCCCCAATATTAACAATTTTAGTCGATGCCCCGATATCAACAATTTTACTTGCCAATTTTTTAAACGTTTGTTCCCGTAACTACATAACTCACTGTTTAAAAATTATCCAATATGGTTATACTTCAAGAAATGTTTATAACTAAAAGAAATACATGTTCCAAAGTGCAACCTTGATAACTCGAACCTCAACAACTCAAATAAACCGAATTTTTGTACAGTTTAAGGGATGCCGTTTGAGCTCAATAACTTGAAGGTAGACTATGGAAAACCTCTATGAGTCGAAGTTAAATTCTAATCACCTCTATAACTCGAAGTTTTTGTCCCACGGACCTCAATAAGTCGAAGTGTAGTAAACTTTATACCTCTACAGTATAACTCAATAGTCGGCGATTTTGTCCCTCAATAACTCGAACCTTGGTAAGTTGAAATCCTTGATTCCTCGATTTTTTCCTCCCTCAAGTTCCACTCAAGGTTCTACTGTATTAACAGGAACCAAATTTCATGGAATTATTAAGTTTGAGTTTCACAGGTATTTTCGAGTAACTCATCATCTCAAACATGGATACTTCACTAAATTATAAATCAGTGTAGAAACTTACCATTTATGTGTGCATCTGGTTTCACCCACACTCGTTTCAGGATAGGGGATGTTGCGTAAGTTGCAGTAACAATAACATCAGCATCTTTCACTGCTTCCTCACCAGTCGTACATGCAACAGCATTCTTCCCCATTCCTTGAAGTTTATTTGCAAGTGTCTCGGCACCTTTAAAAGTGCGGTTCCAAGTTCTAATCTGCAACATAACATATTGTTACTTTTGCTGGATGTTGAACTTGTATATGTTATAAAAATTATGGTTTTCAGTCCAACCTATTGATGTGGTGAAACGGTTATTTCAGATCCAAAGCCTACCAAGCAACCAATGATTGGTTTATTTTACTTCGCTTTTCTGCCACTTTTGGCTACTCACAAAGATGAGGATGAGTGATGATATGATTAAGTTGATGAAGAGACACTCACAAAGAATGCCCAGGCTGGGATTGGAACCCGAGACCCCTGTCATCACAGCATGCTGTGATAACCCTCTACCACGGAGGCCGGCCATGGCTGATTTCCAGACAGTTAAGGAGGAATCAGACAGACAAGAATGCATAATAAAGTATAGGCAACTATAGAAACACCTAATGTGTTGCAACACAACTCTGTGTCTTACTTCAGAAACAAGAAAATTAATACAGCATTGTGTCATTCAATTCCATATCGTCAAAGAGTGGTGAAATAATAATGATAATAGACATGTCTCTCTCTCACACACACATATATGCATTTTTGAAAATTATGACTCTTCTTTAAAATCCTCTCACATTTTTTCCTGGGTACTGGGTAACACCCCCCCCCCCCCCCTGGTATTAACAAAGAAAATTCCCACTTAAGATCACATACCCCAGGAACTGACCCTGGATCAGATGCAATGCGCCAAATACTTTGAGGATTTTACTTTATGGAAACATCGAAATACAATATGCAGCAGATGCAATGCCCTTTTACGGTTGCTTGTAATCTTTACTAAATCTTTTGTGATAATTACAGACATTTCGTGCAGTTAGAAAAATTACAGTTAATGCCACACGAACATAATTACGTCATACACACAACAATTACATAGTAAGAATATTAACTATTCTACATTAAATGTTCACAATGTTGTCCCTTCTTTTGTGAGAGAGTCATGTGCCCTAACAAACACACTCAACTAAGCCTTATCACACAATTCTTGGTTGTCGGTTATTTCTTTCTAAATTGTCTTGCAAATCACCAGTGGTTCGGGATTTGGTCGGGCACAAAGATATTTGAAGGGCATCCCACAAAAAGAATTAGGGCAGCGTTATGTCTGGCAATCAATGTTGCCCATTAACTAAAAGGGCCATTTTACCACTGGGAATTTGGAAAACAAACATTACAAACTCAATACACCAGTTTCAATTTAAACATCTTGACAATATTCATTTTATAATTCACTGTTAAGAAAAGGTCGTTACCTCTGCTGCCCAATATATACAAGACATATGTAGTTTCAGTGCTATGCTTATACTTAGGTCACCACTATAGCTATAAAAGATGATAAAATGAAATCCCACCTCTTTAAAGTTAAATGCATAATCCAGTGCAATTGCATGACTTGTTCCTTGTGTTCCGCAACCAAGTATTGCAAGAATATCAGTTGATTTCTGAAGGTATTTTGTTGCTACCACAGAAGCTGCTGCAGTTCTTCGTGCTGTGATCTCTACTCCATCCATCATCTGAGGGGATAAATATGCTTAGCTTTCTTCAAAGATAACATATATGTGTAGAACATAGCATGGATTAAATTTTATATATGCCTCAATAACCTATCTATTATTCATAACTCTTTTTATCTTCTGTTACTTGTGCTATATAGTTATTTAATGCTGCTTCTCTATGTTTTGGATTAATGACAATGGACACTTTTGCCACTGACGAACCAAGGTTTGACTCTTGGGGTGGGCATGGGTACTATAAGTACCCCTTCATCAATTTCATCTAATTACTATTCATCCTTGTCATCAAGATTAACCTAAAGAGACAGAGAAGTGATGTAAAATAACAAAAATACAACAATAATGAGCAGGGGCGCCGACTTGTCAAAATTATTGGGGGGCGCTCTGATCACTGAAATAAATTAATTAATGACTCGCCCTTTTCTAAGTTTTGGCCTCAGTGTTTGGAATCTCATAAAAGCTAGGGGTGTGCAGGATCCCGAAAAGTCGGGACCGGGATTGGGGAAAAAATTTCCCATCCCGATCCCGACTTTGGGAAATGATTTTCCGACTTTTCGGAATCCAGAGCAGTCGGCAAATACTGAATGCTCATTTTAAAATTTTGTTATTTCTCGACGTTTTCTGCATTGTCAATTTCTGGAACTTATCGTAAATTGTTAGTTTTTAATCCAGAAATCACTTAAAGTGAAAGTGACGTGTAGAATTCGAGATTTTCAGAGCTTCGGGAAATTTCGAAAATTTCCCGATTCAGTCGGGAAATTGAAAATTTTTCCCGTCTCGATCCTGTCCTGCACACCCCTAATAAAAGCCCATGAATTCCTCAAAAATATCAATTTTTTTATTCACAGTTCGAATGCAGAATATTAAATGTCGACGGATGGCTATGTCACAAGTTTCGTCAACCATAATAGCAAAATATTCCCGACTTTTAATATATATCTGCTACCAAGGAGCGCAAAACAGATCTCCCTAATATATCAATGACCTCGTTCTGAATGTCATGTGAGAGCCATTTGTAGTCCGAACGTCCCATCCACTACCCTAGTTCATGCACATCGTCTTTTGAAACTCTTTTTAGTAAAAATTTTAACAATACTCATAATTACATACTTAATATATAGTAATAAGTCATGTGTTTTGCTGTCTCTGGTCATAGCCTCCTCAAAGCTGATGGTTTAGCGGTCTCAACCCCCCAAATTTGATGGTCTAGAAAATTTTAAAAGTGTATTTAAAGTTAAGTTCATGTGGCACAATACAGAGTAAACTTTACAAGAGAAGCAAAATAATTAGATCATCTTAAACAAAATTATTTGGGGTGCTCTGCCCCCACATCGTTAATATTTGGGGGGCTCGAGGCCCCCCCCCCCAAGCCCCATGGAGTCTGCGCCTATGATAATGAGGATGAATGATGCCACTTCTCCCACAATATCTCCACTGAAGGACATGGATTAAACTCTTGGCAAAAATTTTCCTTTATGTTTGTCCTTTCATGTAATCCATTACTTTTGCATCACCCCCTAATTTCTAAAGACAGAGAAGCCAGCGCCTATGGCAGAGTGGTTAACACTACGTGCTACGATGGCAGGCATCCCGGGTTCAAATCCTGGCCTGGGTATGGAAGTTTGCGAGTGTTCATTCATCAATTTCATCACTCATCCCCATCTTTGTAAATTAGCCAAAAGTGGCACAGGAATCGAAGTAAAATAAACCAAATCATTCTAAAGACGGAGGGAAAAGACAAAATAATTTAATTTGATTTTTGTCCTTTAGCTTTGTTTTCTCGCACTTTGGTTAATTGCAATGATGAGGATGAGTGATTACATGGTGTGATGAAATTGTTGAAGAGACACTCGCAACGAACACCCATACCCAGGCTGGGATTCGAACCGGTATGCTGTGCTAACCACACACTGCCACTGAGGGCCGTGGCACAACATAAGAAAATATGATACAAAGGATGATGATGACGGGATGAAATATGTGGTTATTTCACTTTTCTACCTAGATAGCTATGATGAGGATAAAAGGAACCAATATGATGAAACAACCATGCCTTGTCCTGGATTCAAGCCTAGGACCGCTGGCTTTGTAATTGCTGGCATGATTAAATGAAAGGAAAAAAGACAAAACATTTACGTGGTGACTGATGCTTCAGAATGAAAAACAGAACTTCTGAGGGCTAGTTCAGCACCCAACACGTTTGCCTGTTACATTTCTTAAGGCAAAGAGCGACAGTTTCTCACCAGGTATGCCTTTATTTCAATATCGTCGGAATGGACACTGCTGCTACTACTACTACTAAAAAAAAACGCTGTACAAGAGAGTATGAATTTCTCTCTCCATGTTGCAAGTGGAAGTTGTATTTAATGTTGCTTATTAAGCTAGACATGATGTTTGAAAAATATGATGAATAAGTATTGACAGAATCCCATGCACAGTAGAGTCTCGTTTATCCAACCTTCGCTTATCTGACATTCCGTATTATCCGACATACCACCGGAAAAAAAAGTCATCAATCGGCAACAAGAACTGTAAGTTGAGAGCGTGAGCGTAGTCTATTTTTAGTTTTTCCCTACTCTACCGCGTGGCGTTAATTTTTTCTGTATTGTTGTAAAACATGATTACTGTATTAGGTTCGTAATGTGTAACATTAGTTTGACGTTTAATAGGCTTTTTCTTAACACCTCCCTATTATCCAACAGTTTCACTTATCCGACATTCTGCCGGCCTGTTTATGGCGGATAAGCGAGACTCTACTGTATTCCTCATGGAGAATCAACTTAATCCTTAAGTCACGGCTAATCAAATGGCAATTTCAACTTTCCCAACAACCACGAAAAATCTTTAATGGATCCTCTTTCTGTTCATGTGTATTTCTACACCATCGGGAGATTCATATTCCCAAATGAACAAATAAAAATTATACCTCCATGAACTTAATATAGTATTTCTCTTTGCCTCCAATGGCAAACCTCCCCTCCACAGCAGTGTTGCCAACCTGGTGTGCATAAAAGAGCTAAAGTTCACCTTAATGGAGCTAAAACTGACTTTCAAGAAGTTCGATTTTTGAAGGCTTGATAATCTGCCTCCTAGGGGAGAACCTCGCATCTGAAGATAGAAACCCTTCCTACATGCCCTTAACACCATACATTTATGTCACAATGAAACACGTAAGCAATTTTTTTTGTCTATTTGTGACTCGATTAAGGATTTTATAACAAGCTACTTACCACCATAACCTTCCCCGTTTCTGTACAGAAGAGTGCAATAGTTGCCATAATTGAAGGCAGCCCATTCTTTGCATTGTCTGGGAAAGATGTCACCAGCTTGCACGCTAATGCTTTGTCGTCAGGGCTGAAACCTGGCATTGTCAGCAAGACTCTGTATTAAAATATATATTTATACACATAACTGTTTTAGCTCAAAATATTATCATATGGAAAAGTTATGTTTAAATTACATAAGTTATGCTTACAAATGCATTAGATTAAGTTTCATTCACCTGATGTCATATCAGACACCTCAATTGAACATTACAATTGAGTATTATAATACGAGTATAAGGTGCATAATGGAAAATATACATTAATCTATTACAATTCATTTATTGGAGAAATACATTGCTGGGATTGAGATTTAAATTTTTTGTTTGATTGGTTGTATTAATGCCTCTGCACACTGGCTTGATTGGTGGTTTGAGTTGGTGTTTTAAGTCCACTTTATGCACAGTAAGGCTAATCGGGACTGGACCTACAGTTTAAAGTGGGAACCGAACCACTTGTGCCTCCACCGGGTATCAAACCCTGGACCCCTTGAATACAAGGCAATGACGCTACCACTGCGCCACGGGGGAGGCCCGCCTCTGCACACTGGTGTTCATTAACCTATTATAGTAACATTGTCTAGTATACTGAGGCATTATTGTATAATGCATCCTGTTTTTTTCTTTAATAAAAATCTTACTGGAGGCCACATAATAAGCTATCACATTGATGCTATATTTGCTTCATTAGATACTCATCAGTTGAGAAAAAGCAGCGTTGTAGCAAGTACTTTCATAGTCCTTTCTTAAAAGATTTGCAGGATTCAATTGTTTTGATGTTGTTAGGGAGCTGATTATATAAATGAATTCCATTGTGCCTATGTTGTTTTTCATAGAAAGCTGTCCTGATTGCATAGTGGTAACATCATCACCTTGTAGTCAAGGCATCCCGGTTAACTGTAGGTCCAGTCCCGATTAGCTTATCTGTGCATAAAGTGGACATAAAACAAAAAATGAAACTCATACAAAACTGTATTATGCGTGGGTACTAATAAATTAATTATGAATGACTTTCATTTCTTGCATAGTGGTAACATCATCACCTTGTAGTGAAGGCATCCCGGAAGGCAGTCAATATGAGCGGTTACAATGGAAAATGGAACAGAAAACAATGTGTGGGAGGGTTATTTAGTAATGGCCATGTATTTTTCATTTCAATTTGCCTCTATACAGTGTACTAGACAAGGCATTCTGCTTTTTCCATCTGGTTTGTGTTCTGACCTCTCATATTGACTGCCTTCTCCACATGTATGACCACATAGAAAAATACACTACTCTGAAGACCAAGACAGAATGAGTCTATAGAACATTTGTGTTTATGTAATAAAGCAATTACAGTAAGGGTCCAAACAATTAATCATGAATCATCTACCACTGATCACTGTTGTATGAATTTCCCCGTAATATAATTCTGATGATTAAAAAGGATTGAAATAAACTGAATTGCTTTTTTATTTTTATTACCTCAATGGCATAGAAAATCTTATTTGGCTTACTCGTCAAGTAGTGGATTTGTGACTTCCAGCTACGATTTTCATTGATCCAAAGAATTTAACAGATTTTTCGGAGATATGCATGTTTGTTTTCAGGGTAAATGTCTGTTATATCCGAGACACATTACTTCATTTTTACAGAAGAAACTACTTACGGAAATGAGTTTCTGTAGCATTTTGAAAGTTTGTGGAGGTATTTTCTCACCGGCGAATGCTACACAACAAGAAATAAGCACTTTTGATATAATAAACTTGCATTTGTGCAAAGATTATGTACCTGCAGATGGCACGAGCGTCGAAAGTCACGCAGTCTCGCCAGTGTTTCCAAACATGCCTTTTTTACGAGATTTTTTTTTAACTGTGCTTGCCTAACCTAACCTAACCTTGCCAGAAATGGTCCATGGGGCTATCGTGATTGGTTTTTGGGGCTATCCGCCAATGGTTTGTGATGACATAATGAACACGAAAGTAGGTATTTTTCGGTTAAGAAGGTTGGAAACACTGCATACCCACTCCAAATCGACAAAACAAAAGCATGATGCGCGATGATCCACAGCTGTGCGTGCCATATTGTATGTTCCGCAACGGAAGAAAGGAACCAAAAGAATTACTCGTAATGTGAAAAATCGAAGTTATTTTCGTGTAAAAAGCATAATGGCACCTTCAACCATGTTCCGCAATACACAATTGGTAAGTACGAACCATCCGAAACACAAAATATCCGATTTTAATGTGTCTCCGATATAACAGACATTTACAGTTCTCAGTTTTGATCGATGAGTTTGTCACCTTCTGGCATAGTCCTTGTGTGATGTTTGAAGAAAGGATATTAATAACTGCTTGTGTCCTGCACTGTCGCCATGCTAAGGCATCATGCTCCAGTTATGGGATATGTGCAGATTTGAGTCACCTGGGGTAAAACAGTAACAACATTTCTCCTGAGATTTCGACCGGTGGTGGCCGGCCACTCATTGTGAGGAAATTAGGGGGATACTAAGAATGAGTAGCATAACTCTGTCATGGAAACCTACAAGAACGACTGGGGGGGTTGTCCTGCTGACCACACATCACCCTGTAACCGGTTGGATGATCTCCTACCTCGGCAGGTGGGAGTGAGGCCGGCAGTCAGTTGGTAAGCCCTGGTCCTCATGGGCTGTTGCGCCACATGTTATTAATGTTATTATAATAAGTGCTTGTAAAATTGCAAATCTGTCAAACAAAGACCTCTATCGCCAATAATTTTGATTGTAAAAGGGAAACGGATTTCTTCAAATTTACAGGAGTTACGGAAATCATTTTCTGTAGCGTTGTGGAAGTTCGTGAATCTAGTTTTGATCCATTTTATCTTTTTCTGCAAAAATCTCTGTCCGACATGCTGTTTCTGCTGCCGCCATTTGCTTTCTGGGTAACACTTTACTATACCGGAGACGGATTTCTTCAAATTTACAGGAGAAAGTACTTACGCAAATCATTTTCTGTAGCATTGTTGATGTTCGGGAATGTAGTTTTGATCCATTTTAATGCGAATGCATGTGGTTTTCTACGAAAATCTATTTCCAACGCGCTATTGCTGCTGCCGCCATTTGCTTTCTGCACGAGACCACAATACGAGATACTGCTACTGCTACAAGCCGATGTTGTTCGTATATGCTAAATTGAACGAAAGGAGTGCTAATGGAACCTCACCTAACAGGCCTAACCTAACCTAGTAGGCAAACCTTGTCCCCGTGATGGTTCGTGAGGCTATCGTGAATTTTTGGGCTAACATCAATGGTTTTGGGGGCTACCCGTGGATGGTTTGTGGGAAATAAGGAACAACAGTAAGTACTCGTTAATGTAAGAAATAGACATTATTTTCGTTAGAAATTCATTATTTCACCTTAGGAAATGTTCCGCAATGCAGAATAGTACGTTAGCAATGTAAAAAAGTGCGAAATATATGATTTATAGGTGTTTCCCTTATACTATAATAGTACCCTATATGTTGAGCAACAATCAAATATTTGATCCACTTACCCTTTTGGAATATGAACCATAGATCTTGGGGGTTGAACTGCCTTGCCTGCTGACACAGCCCTTAAACCATGTTCAATTCCTGATATTAGCATATCCCATTCCAAGAGCTGAGATATTACATCATCTGTTAAATACACTGATCCTGGAAATTTTCTGTCACTAGAAGTAGAAAAACTACCAGATGCCGCTTGGTACCCAACGGCAGGAGGACGTGCATTTCGAAGAATATTTATAAAGCGTACAAACACAGAATATATAGTTCCCATTATGTAACACTAATATATGCACAGAAATTATTTTTTGCAATAGTTATTGACTGCCACTTCCTACGCCGGTATCGTAACGATCTACTCTTGCCAACTAGGTATTACAAACAATAGTAAACTAAACATAAGAGCACTTATTTGCAAGATTATAAACAATATTCTTATAAATATACAAATCACACCAAAACAAGAGCTGTAAAGGAGTATAAAATGATTGCGAAGTGAAAAAGCAAGTTTGTTTACTCTTGGATTTGGATGTAAACATTGGCGCATGGCCAACAGTTTTGCCATCTACTTTCAATTATAAATTTATCGTTGATCAACAATTTTTACATCAACATCACCAAGCACCCTTTCTGAAAATTATGGGTAAATATTTTGCATTTTAAATAGGAACAAGTATGTGATTTTAAGTTTAAAGTTGAACATCACAGCTATTCTTATCTCTCGAACAAAAGGGGGCGGGGGGGGCGGGGGGGGGGTTGGTTGGCAACCCTAATGAGTGGCGCCTCCTGCAGTTTGGACTA